>NC_143483.1:42061218-42398790 GCF_027475165.1 Benincasa hispida | reverse complement strand
ATCATTTGAATCGTTCTAATAATTGATGTTTGTGTTGAAGGTTTATTATATTTTCATAAAAAGGTGTTGTATAAACCAAAATATATTTTTCTATCTCCTTTCCCTTTCATTACAATCATAGTCTACCTATTAAAATTATTACCTTTTAATGTGACCAATTTTCAGGTGATAACACTGATGCTGAAGGCAGACTTTGCCTTGCTGATGCATTGATATACACTTGTAAGTTGGGGGTTGATAAGGTAAATAAATAGTAATTACTTAGTATTTAGAAATTTAATGAGTTAGATACATCATTGCTAATAGTTTTGAGAATTGGATCAAATGCAATATCAAATTGTTTGGCAGATTATTGACTTAGCTACTCTAACTGGTGCTTGTATAATTGCTCTTGGGCCTTCAGTTGCAGGTATGACTCCATTAGCATCTTATGCTTCATTCAATTTGGAGATAGTAACATAAAACTAGGTTTTATGTGAGTTGTTAAGAGCAATGATATTAGATAAACTTGTGTTCCATCACAAAACTAATTGGAAATAGAGGAGTAACTAATTTATCTTATAAAGGTTGTGAGGTCTCTTCATCTTTATAATGTGGGATCCTCAACAATGGATTAAAACAAAGTCGAAAATAGAGTTTGAAATATAACGTTGAGTGAACAAAATGCTTAACATTAAAGACACTTTGATTGTGAAAAGAAGAGTTTTATCTTCCCATTCCCTTTGAATGGTGTGGGTGGGCAACTATTTAAAGTTAGAACACATGAATGAACAAGAAAACTGATACTACAAAAAAGACTTCTATGGATCAATAACAGAATAATATGATTCTTACCTACTTCATTTTTGTTTCTAGGTGCTTTTACACCGAATGAAGACCTAGCAAAAGAGGTATTTGCTGCTGCGGAGAGGAGTGGTGAAAAATTATGGAGGTTGCCATTAGAGGAAAGTTATTGGGAGTCTATGAAGTCAGGTGTTGCTGATATGATGAACACTGGTCCTGGTCAAGGAGGTGCTATAACAGCAGCTCTGTTTCTAAAGCAGGTGGATATTTTCTTCTTATTTCTTTAATTGTTTAAAAGAGAGAAGTTTTATCTTTTTTTATAGATTTATACACTGAAATTCTAAAACTTGGAAATATGTAATTGTAGTTTGTTAATGAGATGTCCCTTGACATTGCTGGCCCAGTTTGGAATACCAAGAAGAGTGTTGCAACTGGATTTGGTGTTTCCACATTAGTGGAGTGGGTTCTGAAAAATGCTTCTTAAGAGGTCCAATGGTGGTTGGGACCTTAACAATATATCTACAGCTCTAAGGTGAATGCTAAGAATTTTCAAGGATGGTCAGTATTGAGTGAAAAATCTAAATAAAAATTGTATTAAATAATTTTAGTAAAGGCTCTTGTTAAAGATTCTTGGCTATTCTGAGAGTTTGACTTTATTTTATCACTTGTCTCATTGGTGTTTACACTTCCATTCATCCATTGCCTCATTTGCAATTTGAATATATTTTTGGTTGTGATGATGAGAACGACTTTCACTTGGAACAAATGAAAGAATATATTATGATATTTGAAATAAAAACAAGGCTTAAATTATAAAAAATACCTTCCAACTACGGGATTTGTTTTATTTTAACCCTCAAAGTTTCAAGTTTGTTTTAAACAACATTTGATGGCTTTTTTCCATTAAATTCGTGGAAGGAAAAGCTTGTGTGTACTTATGTGTTGTTGAACATACGGGAAGTAAATTTTGTGGCTGGTTAGCGAAAGAATTATAAACGAAAAAATAGAAAATTAGTGGCATGAGATTAAAGGAGAAAGACGATAACAGGTATGGTTCACATATATGTCAATACTTTTTTTTTTTTTTTTTTTGCATGTATGTATTTAGATTTGTTCACATAAAGATATATAAACTTTTTTTTTGGTATATGAATTTAATGAAAAAATCTACTGAAAGGAAAGGTTATCTGACACAGAAAATAAAGCAAGGAAAAAACACAGAGTTTGGTAATCCAATTTGGTGCAATACCACCTACGTACGTTTGAGGATAGTGTGCTCATAGAAAGATATTTTCACTAATGAACAATTAAGCAATTACAACGCTATACGTATCTGTAAATACAAGGCTTTTATAGTGATACGTGAACAACCTATCTCCGTGAATGAAAATTTAGGCCCCTTAAGTAATGAAACTTTGTCTCAAAGATAACTTCAATCTTTCCATCTTTAAATGAAACCACTTCATTGATGATCTTAGACTTCCCCAAAGTTTGAGAATCTCTTCTCAAGTAACGATTAAAGCTTCAAGATGACTTAGAGGAACATTTCAGGATCTATGGTACTTCTTGCTTCACACAGAGGAACATCTCAAGATCTATGGTACTTCTTGCTTCATACACTACTACAACAACAGTATTATTTGACATTTTTTTGTAGTCAAGTATCAGTGTTACTTGACGTTTTTTTACTGTCAAGAATAAGATGATTGGCTAGAAGCACCAAGCTGTAATTTATTTGATATGTTATAACTGTCAAGTATATGAGATCTGTTGACTTATTTTAAGTGTCAAGTATCTAAAATTCTTGACATTTATTATTAATCAAGGTTTTCATAACTTGACAGTTTTTAGTTAACAAATGTAATTTCTTCTTGATACCAAAAAACTGACAACTTCATTAATACTTGACATTTTTTACTTGTCAAGTTTGTTTTTTAAAAAAAATAAAAGAGAAAATTATACTATTAGAAATTACCTATATAATTGCTCCTGATTTGATGTCTAACAATCACATTGATATATATAAGACAAACAATATTCATCAACCAAATAAACAATACACACATTTTCGATCTTTTCAACCATATAAACAAATAATATATATCCACAATTTTATGTTTAAAAGGTTACTAAACTTCATTTATATGAATAATTCCAAAATTACAATTCTATATTAATACTTTCAATATCACAACATTAACAACCTCGTGAACAATTCAAAAGTTACAAAATATCTCTCCCAACAAGTGAATAAAACTCATTCGGACATAATATACTTAATAACAAAAAAATTATTTATGATTCTTATCGTAACACACAAAGCATATGTAATAATAAGAAAGAGAGATTACACCCTCCTTTAAGCACCAAAACATTTTTAGGTAACTCCAAATCAAAGCTTCATCAAATATTATCCTCAACTCATTGAAATCTACAAACAAAAAGAGAAGAATATTAAAACCAAGGACTTTAAATCTAAAGAGTGCCTCCAAGAAAATATAGATCAACTTGTTGAAGAATAGCTCTACATTTAAAATCAATAATTGAAATACAAAGTGGAGCTAATGGATTATGTATCAAAAAAATTGTTCAAGATACAAACTTAAAAAGCTCGAAACTCAACAGCCTTGTTAAACACCTATCAACGCAGGATACATCAAAACACTCCATTCATGTTAAACACCACAACAACATCAAACACTTTAATTGAGTTTAAAGAGCCTAAAACTTGTTACCTACATAAATTCACCAACGAGCCTAAATGATTGTTGGTTGGTAATTAGATGTGATCAAATTAGTTTGAAACTGCAAACAAAAGGTTCCTAAAGGTTAGAACTTAAGCTACAACACTTCAAATGTTTGCGAAAGGGGCAAGACGTACCAACACTTACCTAACTTCACCAAATAGAATCAAAGTGTTTGCCGGAGTTTGAAGGGCCTAAACCTATAGATTTGAAACTATTACGAGATGGGTAACTCAAAACTAAAGAGAAAAAAGGAGTGAGTCCATACCAGAATGCACCAAAAGAAGGAAAACATTGCTGGAAATTGTTCGAACAAATTCAAACTTGCAAATCCAACCTGTTCAAGCTATGGGTAATCTGGTTTAAGGCTGAAAGAACAATGGGTATCTTTTAAAGAGTTGTCTCCTTGAAGTCTTGATGAAACAAAAATGGAAATGGTTAAAATATATGCTAAACTCATCCTAAAGAAAATTGATATTAAGAGCACCTTTGAAAAATGCAACCGAGTGCATAACCAAAAATATCTTTAGTAAACACATACTTAAGAGGATGTACTACATCTTCTCCCCTTCCCTAGCGTTGGCCTCTGCTGCTACCACCTGCACTATGTATGTATTTTATGAATGATGATGAGATGGGGAGTAGAGACAAAGGAAAAAGTAAAGTACTTTGAAGGAATCAGAAGAAAACAACAAATGAAAGATGAGCAACAAAGTACAGATCATGAAGCTATAAAAATTAAAATTTCTAAAACTAATTTAACACCACTCCCAAAAAAGAATAGAAAAAGAAAGGAAATTGAGAGTTAACAATAAAATCGTTCCCCTTGTTTTTCTTTTTTTGAACTAAACAATAACAGAGGTTGTGAGAGAGAAAGGGAAAAAAGAGGGATGTGTGAGAAAGAGTGTTTACCTATGGCATGAATGGGGATTAAAAAGAAAGAGAGAGGGAAAGGGAAAGGGAAAAAAGGAAAGAAACAAGAAGAAACTGAACAGAGAGAAAAGAAAAGGGAAGAGAAAAAGAGAGAGAAGAAAAAAATGGAAAGGAAAGAAAGCACTTTTAAGTTTCTTTCTTGTGTTTTGAGCAGAAAAATGGTGTAAGAGCAAAACATGGATTAGGATCCATTCATATCCATCACTTTTATTTGCAATCATTCATAACATACATATATATATACATGCATAATTTGTAACCATTCTGACCCTTCCCCCCCAAATATTTCTTCAATTCCCACGCAGAAGTTCAAAATTCTATTATAGTCAAATACTAGCATAGCCTAATCTCATTCATAAACAACACACAAGATTTGGAGAACTAACCAAAACCAACACAGGAAACCAACATTAGGAGAAAGAAGAACAAATATTAATTGATAGAGGAATAAAGCAACTAGTATTAGTTAATAAAGTATCTATCTTACTTGAATTATCAATTATCTTAGGTTCCTAACTTTTTTAGAGCTACAATGATTAAAAAAGAAAAAAAGAAACTATTTCCCAAGTAAATTTGATAGACGTGGAGTGGACATGGTTCATCTAGACAAGTAATTTAAACAATATAAGATTAAATTCGAATTCTAATTATATCTTTATTGGGTTTTATATCCTAAAACTTGTGGTTTGTAAATAATAAACTCATTATGTAATTAAATAAAGTTGTCATTGAATATATGAATTGCTTATTTCGTTTTAGAAATAAATTCAATAAACTAAAGGATCCATAACTATTATATGATTATTTGAACTTTACGTGGAAACATAAAAGTGGATCAGGTTCGAGTAAATAGTCAAAATGATTTATAGTATATGAATAAGGTTGAGTGTCTTATTCTGGTAGCACTATCGGTTGCGACCCACTCTATAATTGTTACAAGGAGTTATAAAGTGCTACAGATAAAGTGATCCTAATTCGTACATGTCATGACATGAGAAGTGAGGGTGTCCTGTATAATGAGTTTGCACAAGATCGGACCACAAAATAAGTCACTCTTACTTTATAATGTTACTTACTGTTTAAGACGGACTATTTAAAAAACAATGACCTTGTTAACTTGACTTTAATCCTGAGCTAACTATGAACTTCTTTTTATTCGGTATTATCCTTAGATTTGCATAGGTGAGGGTTGGCTCAACAACACCACTCAATAAGCCTCCCATTTCAGGGGTAAGACCGGGTAGATAGTTGGGGACATAGGGTGCAAGATGAAATTCACTCCTACCGGTTTTCAGGGATGGTAGAGAGGTTGTTCGCTTAAGTGTTGACTCTAGGTCTTGAACAAGGGGCCCAACCCTCTCATTGGTCCGAGAAGACTTGGTTTGATGATCAGATCACAAACCAATTGTTCATTAGAAGATCAGTGGGACTCAAGGAACAAGAGGTAATCTTGAGGGTAAAACAGCCTTTTGACCCAGCCGTTATTACCAACAGCCTGTGAAGGGTTAACTTACTAATCATGGTTATATCGAGTGGACACAATATATCTACAGTGAGAGGAGTGCAACTACGAGTTTTAGTGGAGTGGCCCAGTAGTTAATGAATGAGGGTTAATTCGGTGTAAAGAGTTTAGCCAATTAATCCTGAATCGTTGGAGTCCATGATCTGTAGGTCCACTAGATCCCTCTACTAGCTCACAAACGAATTAGCCTTAGAGTAACGTGATAAGTTGATTTGAAATGTTCAGATTAGAATTAAAGGAATTAGTAATTATATGTGATATAATTACACTTTTAATTTCAGAATTAAACGGAATTGGAGAATCGTTTAATTATTTAAATATGATTTAAATATTAAATTCATGAATAAAAATTCATGGCAATGGAATTGGTGACGAATTAATTTAATATTTGATATTAAATTAATAAAATTGTTTAATTAATTAATTTATTTATTAGAAAATTAATTTTGTAAAATTAATTAAATTTCAATTTATCAATTGAAATAACTTTTGATTTTAGAAATCAAAATTAAAAAAAAATTCAAAAGAAATTTGAAAATGGAAAAAAACCCGAAAAGTGGGATTTTTCCACTTTCAAATTGTAACAGCTCACATATAATTTCATTCTTCTTCAACTCAATTATTCAAGCATGAGTTGTGATTCATGCAAGGTTGTTAGTTGCATGAAAATTATGCAATATAAAGCTGGAATTTTGAGTGGAATGAAGAGATAGCAATTGTTGCTGAAGGCTGAGAATTTGTGTTTTGAAGAAGTGTTCTTCACACTGTGTAAAACCAATAACCTCCGCTTCGATTCCCTTCGATTCAAGCTTGTTTTGAGTCTCACAACTCAATCTAAGGCATCAAGAGAATAGTAGGGAAGACCTTGTGGTGGTTTACATCCAAAGAAGAAGAAAATTGCAGCTAAAGATCGTGATTTAAGAGGTACTTCAAAGGTTAGTGTTGAAACTCTATTTTAGTTTATAAGCATGCTTAGTTTGAAGCCAAAATTAATGAATTAGAATGATTAATGATTATGTTTTGCTTCCTGAATCCAACAATTGGTATCAGAGCATCATTTAAGTATTCAATTCGGTTTATCTTTTGCTTGGTGGGTGTTTTTTCATAAGTTGTATGAAAATGATGGACTGATATGGTTTTTCGAGTTTTGATATTGTTTTCTCTTCAATTATGTTGTAATTCGTATAATTGGCTCTTGTTTGATGGGCCTTAATGTGCGCTTAAGTGTCTGTAATTCATATGGAGTCATTAAAGTTGCAATTAGGTTGTAATTGAAGAAAGAAGTGAAGAAGGTCGAGCAATAGGAACTAGAGTTTCAGCCATTGCCTAATACTCGATGCTCGATGCTCCAAAACTCGATGCTTGATGCTTCAAAACTCGATGCTCGATGCCATACTTGATGAGCAACTCGATGGTATTTTGTGAAATACTCGATGCATGATACCATACTCGATGGTACTCAATGTTCATACTCGATGGTATTCTGTGAAATACTCGATGCATGATACCATACTCGATGATACTCGATGCTCAAACTCAATGGTATTTAGTGAAATACTCGATACATGATGGTACTTGAAGGCGTACTCAATGGTTTTTGCCCGGTGCTGGTATTTAGTGAAATATTCAATGCATGATAGTGCTTAAGGGCATACTCGATGCTTGATGACATACTCGATGCTTGATGGTACTCGATAGTTTTTTCTTGGTTCAGCACAGTTTTGGGCATCGGAGGTCCGGTTTGATAGGTTCGAGTTCGGTTTAAGGCAATTCGAGCAATCCAAAAGTATTTTGGAACCGGTTTTTTGCTGGTTTTTGTAATATTTAGGCCTTTTCTTGCTTAAAAATGTCAAAACAAAAACCATATCAGTTTGTGTTTAATTATTTTTTCATGTGATGTATGTTATAATTAAATAAATCTTGTATGTGTATAAAGTATGCTATGTAAATTTAAATTCTACCATAGGAAGCATGTTATATGCATTGAAAGTATGTTATAAAGTGTTATAATATATAGTATGCATGTATAGGGTTTCATATGTTTTAATATAAATGTTATATTAAATGTTGAATGCCTTTGATGTATGTTATGGATGCTTAGCATGTCTAAAATTTTGTAAGTTGTTATAACATTGAGTTAGACATTTAAAATCCATAACAAAGATAAGTTGCATGCTCACGCAGGTTAATCACCTATTTTAATAGTTAAAATAGGTCGACATCCTGTAAAATATGGTTACAAACTCAACCGGTATATAATCCTATCTAAAGTTGGAGGTATTTAAGTTGATGGTCTACAGAACACCTTCTACCTGGAGATTATGGTCGAATAATTGAGTGTTGTTAACCAGTTTTATGAACAATACATGAGCGGTGTGAGGTTTTAAAACTAGTTTATCACCTAGACATCGTTGGTTAAATCCAAATATAAACGTTATACTTGGATAAAAACCTAGACTTAGGTTGTTTAATTAATTGAAAAAAAACCTGAGTAAAGATATAGCCAAACAAATGTTAGGACACTTCAGTGGGAGTTTAACAGCATATATGATATGTTATTAGAACACTTCAGTAGGAATTTAGAATTCTTCAGTGAGAGATTAATAACATATACGATATGTCATTTTTAGCCCTCATGTCCCTAAGAGTTCACAATCTTGATCCAAGTTTCGCTTCATGTCATCCTGGGAGTGACCTCCATTCGGAAAGTGAGTACATGAATCAAAATCATGGTAAATATATTAGGTTATTCACAGCAAAATCAAAGTGATATTTTGATTTTCATTCTCACGTCCTAAGAGTTTCACACAGTGAGATTCATGCGACGCTTCGTGTCACTTTAGGAGTGACCTCCATTCGGAAAGTGTTTGCACGAGTCAATATCAAAGCGAATGAGGGGAAGTTGTTCGATGTAAAATCAAATATACGATACATTGATTTCAACTCTCACGTCCCTAGAAAGTTCACACCGTGAGATTCATATGACGCTTCGTGTCACCTTGGGAGTAACCTCCATTCGGAAAGTGTTTGTATGGGTCAGTATCAAGGTGAATGGGGGAAGTAGTTCATAGTAAGTGGGTGAAGAATGTGTGTCAACGGGTCATGCGACCTCTTCCGTTTGTTTGGACCATGAGATTCCGATTTTTGCACTGCTTGTCATCTTTAAGTCGGCCTCATTAGTTGTTTAATGACGGCTATTCCCTTGGAAGGTTGTAAATTCAGAACAACTCAAACTCTAGAAATGGATAGGATTTCTTAGGTTATTTTTAACTTTGACTTTCCAATTCGGTAGCATCGTTGGGGCCGACCTCTAAGATCTGAAAATCGAGGGTTACACTTATGGAATTACTAAAGTGTTAGTAAATTCTGACAAAAAATAGTAGCTAAATGAATATCGGAATATGAGTTATTCTGGGGATAGTATTTAGTCAAGAATATCTTACTATAGTATCGTTGCAAAAATAATGAGAATTTTGGGTACATTATTACTTTGCTAAAACATGATTGGGTTTAAAAGCAATTCTTTAATAAAATTTGTTTATATTTTCATAATGGCGAGTTCTTTAGTACAACTATTGGCTTCTGATACACTTACCGGGGATAACTATGCTATGTGAAAACTGTTGGGGATGTCCTAAAAACTCGCAGTTTATAATTCATGTTAAACATTCTATTTATCAATAAAATATTATTGAGGATCTTATTCAATAAAGTTGTTGATATTACATTCTATTATGAAAATCCAATAAACAAATCCATGGCTATAGTATGAATATTTGAGCTTTATGAAGTGACATACATAGGAACAAGTTATAGTATATAGCGTAAATGATCTATAAGTATATGGATGAAATTGGGTATCTCATCTTGGTAACACTATTGGATGCGGCCCATTTTGTATGTTGATACAAATGATGTGATTTACAGATCATTCATGTAGAGACATGTGAGTGGGGACATCCTATGCAATGAGTTTGCATAAAGACTAGACTTCGAAATAGTCATTTTTCTTTATAACAACCGTTTAATGTTAAAACTGACTATTTCATACTAAAATAACCTAGAATAACTCGATCTTAATCCTGAGATAACTAGAAACTCCTGTTTATTCGGAATTATTCTTTGATCTGCATAGGTGAGAGTAGTCAAATAGTACTGCTCAATAAGCCTCCCATTTTGAGATAAGATCGGATAGATAGCTAGGGACATAGCCTTGCAAGATATAATTCACTCATACCTGTCTTAGGGTCAGCAGATAGGTTGTTCTCTTAAATGTCGATTCTTGGTCTTGAACAAAGGGGCCCCACCCTCTCGTGGTAGAAAGGGACATGATTCATAAGTGGTATTATGAATCAGTTGTTCAATAGAGAGTCAGTGGGAGCTTAAGGAAGAAGATGCATTTATAGGGGTAAAACGGTAATTTTGACCCAGCTGTAAATACGAACGACCTGTGAAGGATCGACTTACCGATTATGGTTAAAATGGATAGAAATATATCTACAGTGAGAAGAGTGCAACTATCAAGCTATAATGGTATGCCTTTATAGTTAACTAATAATGATTAATTCGGTTTTAAAAAGTTTAACCAATTAATTACAAATTGTTGGAGCTCATGATCTGTAGGTTCATTAGGTCCCTCTACTAGCTCATAAATTAGATTAATAAATTGAGTATGTTTGGATTAAACTAGGGTTATGAGTTTGAAACGTTCAAATTCAATTTTTAGGGTTTCAATTAATTGTATTCGATATAATTGAAATGTTTAATTTTATCGAAAATTGAACGAAATTGGAGAATCAATTAATATTTAAAATTATGATTCAAATATTAATAACATGAAATTGAATCATATTGGAGGAATTGGTGTTTTATTAATTTAATATTAAGATATTAAATTAATAATAATTAAATTAAATTAAAAGGTTTAATTAAAAATTAAATTTAGTTTTATTTAAATTAATTATTTTGAATTAATTTTATAAAACTAAATTATTTAAATAAATTTGTTTTATTTAAAGAAAATCATTTTTCTAATTTTAATTGAGTTAGCGGATTTTCCATCAAATTTTGGGAAAAATCCACTAAACTCAAATTGGGTGATATATCACCCACTATGAAACACAGATACTTCATGTGAGGCAAATAATCCGTATCAGACACGTATCGGATACTGATACTTGCAGATACTTCCCTGATACGTATCTGACACACGATTTGACGAATCTATTTCTATGCATACCTTTTTTTAAAGAAAAAAAAAAGCAACTCATCTAATTTTTCGCAATCTAAAACTAGACAACCTATTTAAAAAGCTTACTACTCGAATCCAAAATTAAAAAATAAATAAATAAAAGACCAAACCCTAGAATCATCTAATCTTCATCTTCACATTTGAGTCCTCACAAAGTCCACCAAAATATAAACCATTTGGATATATTCAACAATTCAATAAAAAATCCTCCATTTATCTTCATACTTCTCCCTCTAATCTTCTTCTTCTTCTTTGTAATATGAGTCACTTTTCTATTGCATTTTATTAGCTATTGTACTTCAACATCTTAGATGTTTTTTTTTTAAAATTATATTTCAGTGTTTATATTATATTTTGTGCTATTGTTATTAACTTATATGCTAAATTTATCTATATTCTAGTGTTTTTTAAGAAAAAGAAAATGTAACTTCAATGTATCAGTATCTTCGTTTTTTTAGAAATATATATATTAAAAAAATATATAAAAATTATGTATCCTTAGATGTATCCATATCTTAGTTTTTTAGAAATTGACGAATCGTCATATCCGATCGTATCCTTATCGTGTAACTGTATCTGTGTCTGTACTTAATAGATCACCCAATTCCACTTACCTCTTGAATGATAACCCCAAGTAGGAATTTGAAGGAAATCAAACACGAGAATTTCCATGAGTAGAGGAAGAGATCGTTCCAAATTCCATTCAAGTGAACACAATCAATTACAGTCTAAGAACTGAAACAAACAAGTCATGCACAAAACGAAATTATAGCATGCTACCATAGTATCAAGGGATAGAGTATGCGTACCTTTGAAGAATCATTCTTCACGAATCCCTCGATCAATCCAAAACGTCTAAGAACAGCAAGGCTCAACTGCAACGACTGGAACAACACGAACACAATCAACAGCTCCTCGAACCCAATCAAGTATAACTCGATCCACGAACTGAGTGAGGACACCACCACAATGGTTACCTTGGTATTTTCGGTGTGAGAATCCAGGAATTGTGGGCTCTATATGATCTTGGCTTGAGGAAGAGACTGGGGGTCTATGATCGAGTACACGATCGATCAAGTGGGAGATATGAAGTTGTCTATCGTATAGACGATGTGCTCGATCGTGTAGTAAATGGCAAACTATCTTATAGACGATGCCACTCAATCGTTTAGCTACGATTAGCTGAATGACTATCGTATAGTCAAAGTTGCACGATTGTTTAGTCTCTGTCAGCCATTGCTTAGTGAAACTCCTTTACTTGATAGCTTATCTGTGAGTTCTTTCCGAATGAGGCAACTCTCTAATTTTAGGAAAATGAGATTTTTCTTTTATCTCAAGGTTACCATAAAACTACCAATAACATTCCACAAAATTGGTTATTAGAGAAAAAGAATTAATTATCAAAGAATTAATTATTTTATAAATAAATATGATAACTAACTTATCATATTATATTTATAACCTATAGTTTTAATATTTCATCTCATGAAACATACAAACCATAGTTCTTTTTCTATTTTATAGCACTTAATGTAAATCATATTTACATTAATTCCTCCACTTGATGTATCTCATATATCACACCAATTATATCATATATAATTAAATTTTCTCTTGTTAATTTAAACACTTCAAATCAACCCTAAGAACTGATTTTCAACTTGAATCCATTGAGCTACCAAGTGAACCTTATGAACCTGTAACTTGAAGCTCCAACGGTATGTGAATAACTGACTAAACTCTTTAGTCACGGGATCTACCATCCGTTAATTGTTGGGCACTCCACAAAGAATGATAGTTGCACTCTTCTCATTATAGATATATTTCTGTGTCCATATCAACCAATCAACTATGCGATAACCCTTCACAGATCGCTCGTAAGTATAGATGGACCAATTTACCGTTTTACCTATGTAGTTATATCTCTCTTTAAGTACCATTGATTTCTCTAATGAACAATAAGTCATAGTCCTACTATGATTGTGTCCTCTCTTCAAAGAGAGGATGTGGCCACTATGTTCAAGACTCGGAATTAGCCCTTAAAGGAGCAATCCCCTACTTCGAGGAAGGAGTGAATTCCGTCTTGTGTAACTGAGTTCCTAGCTCCCCTATCAGACAAATCCCTAAAAAGATAGGCTTGTTGAGTTGGCAATCTGGCCACTCTCACCCATACTAATCAAAGGACTGCCCTCATAGACAGGAGTTCCCAAAACACTCAGAATTAAGATCATGTCATCTATGGTCGTTTAGTGAGATGTAAGTCTCAATTATCAACAGTGTTATATAAAGAGACTAATCATCTCGTGGTCCAGTCTTATACAAACTCTTTGTATAGGACACCCCCGCTCACATGTCTCCACGTGAATGGTCTAGATCAGACTATCTGTAGTAGTTCACAACACTTATAAAACTCTACAAAACGGGTCGTATCCATAGTGTCACCATGGTAAGGTATCCCTTCTTTATCCTTATACTACGACCTTTTAGGTTATTACTTAAGGCATGATCCACTTGTATATCTCATATACGTGCTTAAGTTTACATATAATAACCACAGATCTTTGTTTATTGGGTATGAGTAAATGCAAATAAAATAACTCTTATTTTATTAATAACAATGTGTACAAAGTTTACAAACTACAAGACTCTGGGAGAATTAGGACACCAATCCCAACAGAGTTATCCTACATGCAGGCTTTCTTCTTGCATGAATGGAGTCTTTATATTGAACTTACATGCTGAGATTTAGGAGAGATCTCTAAAGTTTTTAACAGAAAGACTATTGGTTTGAAAACCCTTAACAACCCATCTAAGTTCTTCCAAAATTCAGTTCAATTTGAGTGTTTCCACCACACATTCTTTCTTGAGTTTAGTAGAGAAGACCTTGGTGGTGGTCTACTTGAAGGTTCAAGCTCATATTTGTGAAGATCTGACTGAATTCGTGGAGAGTTCTTCAAAAGTATTGCACAGCATAAACTCTCTTATGAACTTCACTTGTGTAGCATGTTTAAAACTCAAATTAAGTTTAGTTAGAGTGCTTATTGATTTTGGTTTCTTCTGTTGCATGTTATATTACTCCTTCAGAAATCAAACCTAAATACTATATTGGTGATGGATGACCTACGGTTCGTTTTAACAGAGGAGTGTCCTCCCGTTCTTCGCTCAAATGCAAACCGAAATGTTCGGATGCATATGATAGATGGATCAGGGCTAATGAGAAAACTCGTACCTATATTCTTGCTAGCATATTTGATGTATTGGCTAAGAAACATGAAAGCATGAATACTACTAGGGAGATTATGGAATCTTTGTGTGGGATGTTTGGACAACCTCCTTCTCCCTGAGGCATGATGCTATCAAATACGTTTACAACTGCCATATGAAAGAAGGGGCCTCTGTAGAGGACATGTTCTAGACATAATGGTCCATTTCAACGTGGCAGAAGTAAACAGTGTTGTCGTTAATGAGAATAGTCAAGTTGGTTTTATTCTTGAATCTCTTCTAAAGAGTTTCTTGCAGTTCTGTACGAACGCACTGATGAATAAAATAGAATATAACTTGACTACGCTTCTCAATGAGCTATAGGGTTACCAGACCATGATGAGGGCTAATGGTCTGGAATCATAAATAAATGTTACTACTACTGACAAAAGAGGATTGTCTTCTCAAAAGCCTGATATTGCCTCTTCTTTAAAGAATAAGAGTATTCCAGTAAAGAAGAACAAAGGGAAAAGGAAAAAGAAACCTATTGGCAAAAAAAGCAAGGCAAATGCTGCAGATAAAGGAAAATGTTTCCACTACAGTGAAGAAGGGCACTGGAAGAGAAACTGCACACAATATCTTGCAAAGAAAATAGTAGAGAAAGCAAGACAAGGAAACTAGTTCCTTGTAAACTCCAAGTTTTGAACAAGGGAGTATTTCTCAAAACAACTTGTGGAAGATGCAGTTACTGTCAGAAAATAAACTTGTTTACTTTTATTATTGTAATGAAAGTTCTTTTTTCTTTTTGTAAGAAACATATTGTGTATAAACCTTTGTTATAAATGAAATGTTCATTAGCAAAAGTTTTATTTGTTCTACTATGAAGCAACTTCTGTTAGAACCAATCAAGTTAAAAGTCATTTGCAAATATTCAGATATTTAAATGGCTACAAATGAATAAGGCAACGAGTTATTTGACCTAAGTAATAAGTTTAGAATACTTGAAAGGTTCAAGGTATATAAAACTTATTAGGTAAAATAAATCCAAAATACTTTGATTTGGATCAAAGTAAAAAGTATAGAGAGTTTGAGATTTCTAGGGCTATTTTGATAGAATATGAAATTCAATGAAAACTCTCTACACCTCGTTGCCTTAATTGTGGTGAACAACATTCCAAATTTTAAGGTATTTTTTGAAACTCGAAATGAGATGTGGAGAACTCATAAAAGCTGTTTATGATATGTAAAAGATGTTTACATAGTTCAGAAATCTGAAAGAGATCGTCACGTATATTAGTGTCGAAACCTTAATTATTAGAATACCGTTCAAATAGCATGCCTATTTGTTGGTAATCCAAAAGTAGTATACTTTCCATCTAAAAGAAAATCAAGTGTTTATGTTGACAAATGCTAAATTTTTAATAGAAAAGTATACAAGATCACCATGTATTATTTAGTTTCCATAAAAACAAGTATATATCAATAAGAGTTGACATTATAAACAAAAGTTGTTTGGACAGGTCAAATACATCTTAATCAAAGAGTTGAGGGTACCTCAATGTAGTGGGAGTAATGTATGACAACCTAGCCATTATTTGGGTTTAGTGGAAACTCAAGTCATCAAGTCTTGATGACATTATCGAGAAACAAGAGTTGTGAAAATAAGATGCATTCCCTATATAGTTTAATAAGAAGTCCATTGTATACTAATGTGTTTACAATGATTCTCTCGACTAAAGTATTTGAGAATCTCCTATTAAGACTAGGACTACGAGGTATATAACCTAGGCCAAGTGGAAGAAAAACCCATGGGTATATGATACCTAAAGGAAAACCATGGGTATGTGATGCCCTAGTTTATTGTATTTCTCCGTAAAACTCAAAAAACTCAGTATTATATATCCATATGTGTGTTACCACTGGAGTTTTAGTCGAAGTGGGAGTTTGTTGGATTTTATGTCCTAAAACTCGTGGTTTGTAAACAATAAACTCATTTTGTAATTCAATAAAGTTGTTATTGAATATATCAATTGCTTATTTCATTTTAGAAATAAATCCAATAAACTAAAAGATCTATGACTATTATATAAGTACTTGAACTTTGTGTGGAGACATAAAAGTGGATCAGGTTCGAGTAAATGGTCAAAATGATCTATAGTATATGAATAAGGTTGGGTACCTTATTCTAGTAACACTATCGATGTTGCCCACTCTGTAGTTGTTATAAGGTGTTGTAAAGTGCTACAGACGAAGTGATCCTAATTCGTACATGTCATGACATAAGGAGCAGGGGCGTCCTGTGCAATGAGTTTACACAAGATCGTACCACGAAATAAGCCACTCTTACTATATAACGTTGTTTACTGTTTAAGACTGACTATTTCAAAACGATGACCTAGGTAACTTGACCTTAATCCTGAGCTAACTATGAACTCTTGTTTATTCGGTATTATCCTTAGATTTGCATAGATGAGGGTACAGCACTGGCTCAATAAGCCTCCCATTCCAGGGGTAAGACTGTGTAGATAACTGGGGACATAGGGTGCAAGATGGAATTCACTTCTACCCACTTTCAGGGATAATAGAGAGGTTGTTCCCTTACGTGCTAACTCTGAGTTTTGAACAAGAGGTCCTACCTTCTCATTGGGCCGAGAGGGACGTTTGATGATCGGATCACAAACCAATTATTCATTAAAGAATCAGTGGGACTTAAGGAACAAGAGGTATAATCTCGAGGATAAAACGACATTTTGACCCAACCATTATTACGAACATCTTGTGAAGGGTTAACTTACTAATCATGATTATATCGAGTGGACACAATATATCTATAGTGAGAGAAGTGCAACTATGGGCTTTAGTGGAGTGACCCAATAGTTAACGAATGGGGTTAATTCGGTGTAAAGAGTTTAATCAATTAATCTCGAATCATTGGAGCCCATAATTTGTAGGTCAACTAGATCCCCTTACTAGCTCACAAATGGATTATCCTTATAGTAGCGTGATAAGTTGATTTGAAACGTTCAAATTAGAATTAAGGAAATTAGTAATTATATGTGATATAATTACACGTTTAATTTTGGAATTAAACAGAATTGGAGAATTATTTAATATTTAAATATGATTTAAATATAAAATTCATGAATAAAGATTCATGGCAATGGAATTGGTGACGAATTAATTTAATATTTGATATTAAATTAATAAATTAATTAAAATTTTTAATTAATTTATTAATTTTATTAGAAAATTAATTATTAAATTAATTTTGTAACATTAATTAAATTTCAATTTCTTGAAATAACTTTTGATTTTGGAAATCAAAATTTTTTTAAAAAAAAGAAATTTGAAAATGGAAAAAATCCCAAAAGTGGGATTTTTCTATTTTCAAATTGTAGCTCACACATAATTCTATTCTTCTTCAACTCAATTATTCAAGCATGAGTTGTGGTTCCTGCAAGGCTGTTCGTTGCATGAAAGTCATGCAATATAAAGCTGGAATTTTGTATAGAATGAAGAAATAGTAATCGTTGCTGAAGGCTGAGAATTTGTGTTTTCATTGTGTAAAACCAGTAACCTCCTCTCCAATTACCTTCGATTCAAGCTTGTTTTGAGTCCCACAACTCAATCTAAGGCACCAAGAGAATAGTAGGGAAGATTTTGTGGTGGTTTACATAAGAAGAAGGAGATTGCAGCTAAAGATCGTGATTCAAGAGGTACTTCAAAGATTAGTATTGAAACTTTGTTTTAGTTTATGAGCATGCTTAGTTTGAAGTCGAAATTAATGAATTAGAATGCTTAATGATCCTATTTTGCTTCCGTTGCTTGCTTCCTAAATCCAACAATCTTATGCAAAGTGGTCAATCGCATAGAGGGAGAGTATCTAATTGCATCCTTTCATTTCACCTTTCAAACCTCTGGCTCCTACTATGTCATTGCCACAATCCTCTCTTCACAATAAGTACTCCAATCACCTACTTTAACTATTGAATTTTATTCTTTGTATACCTAAAATAAAATATCAGTTCATCCTCCCATTTTCCCCACCTATCTCATAATTTTCCACGGCCAAAATTTTCTCTACTCACCACTAAATTACTCTCCTCACTCTTCACCCAAGCAAAATAACAAAGATGAATCTATGAACAACAAACTTTCCCTTTTCTTATTAGGAAAACAAAAACCAAATATTAGTTGAAATGAAAATGAATATTGTCAATGGTCAAGTCAGGAATCAATATATATAATTTCTTAAGCATTTTAGACTGCCTCATAACACAAGTGAACCTTTCCAGTCTATTTGTTTTTTCAAACTCAAAATAGGCAGTTAAAATTTGCCAAATTTTTGTACAGTCATGCAAGCATTCCTTGAAAACAACTCGAAAATGAGATTAAGTATAGTTAAAATCAAGTTTAGCTGAAATATTTGTTTGGATAATCATCTATAATAGTGGGATTGAACTTTAGTACAGTGATTCCTCAAAATATATCAACTAAATTGGTTAATCAACAAGAATTAACTTCATAAGAACATTAGAAGCAACAAATTTAGCGTCAACCAATATTTTATTGGCTTGGAAAACACCAAATAAACTAACATATCTAACAAAATTAAAGCAGATTTGCAGTTCATGAACCTTACATTTCCGGTCTATTTATGTTTTAAAGATTTAACAGTACCAGCAGAAGGACACTACTACTGTAGAACGGTTGTCGGGATGGGCTCGCGGTGGGGCCAAAGGAGCTGCTCGTCGATGCGAATTCGCAGATCCGCCGGGGAAAGAGAGACACGATAGGGGAAGGAAACATGTAACTCGCGCACGTTATGCAGAGAGTAGAAGGAGAGCCTGATTCGTGTGTTGGTTGCTGCAGCTACTCGTCGAATGCTTGAAGTTCTTTGATCTGTAGATGCCAGCAAGGAAGTCAGACGAGAGCAACAATGATCGTGAATAGAGCATGAAAATATTGAGAAGGAGTGGTTGGAGGTGGGTTTTTCGAGTATGGAAACATTGGTTTTTGTAGTAGTGACAACCATTTGACACACTTGTGATTTACGAAGAAAACACAAGACAACGACACTACTCTTCTTCGAAGTGACAACCCTAAAAAGAGAATGACGATCTCTTAAATACGCACCAAAAAAAGGAAAAACGGACTCATATCATAATTTATTGAGCCCAAAAAAGGAAAAATCCTTGAGAAAAATCAACAAGAATTTTTTAGATAAGGAAAGGATTTGTTGTTCTTATTAAAGAGAGAAAAGAATTGAAGAAGTGTGATTTTATTCAATCACCTCTCACTATAAATATTAATGGTATATATTAAAAATAGCGTAGTTGATAATAAACTCTACTAACTTAACTCCACAAAAAATAGCAACTAACTCCAAATATAGGCACTAACAAATTTCCTAGAAACTAGCACTTCAGACCAATTCAAAGTAACTAAAAATAGACTTGCACTTGAGTTGACTAATATATTCCTCCTAACTCAAATGGTGCAAACACCTAGCTTGCTCCTAAGAGCTTGAAAATGACCAAAACTAAAAGACTTAGTGAAGATATATTATATTTTCTCCTCTGAACTGCAACATGTTGGGTTGATGTTCTAAATCCCATAGGATTCTATAGTTTGTAATTGTATTGTATAAACATTTTATTTAATTAATAAACTATGAGATATTTTATTTGACATTTAGTAGCATTAAACCCACAAATCAATAAACTAACATCTAATGTTATCATCTGTAGCTTAACACATGTATGTAGAGACATACAGATGAATCATGTTTAAGTGATAACCTAAATGGTTTGTAGTAGATGGATAAGGTTGGATACTTATTCTGGTGATACTACGAGTATGACCCGCTTTGTAGATGTTACAGTTGTTATAAAGTGCTACAGATGATCTGATCTTGATCATTCATGTGGAGACATGTGAGCGGGGGTATTCTATACAAAATAGTTTGTAGAAGATCGGACCACGAAATGACTAGTCTCATTATGTAACGTTGTTCGTATTAGAGACTTACATTTTACTAGGATGACCATAGGTGACATGACCTAAATCCTTAGTGAGTTCTAAACTTCTGCCTATAAAGATGGCCCTTTGATGTATATGGGTGAGAATAGTCAGATTGCCGATTCAATAACCTACCATTTTGTGGATTCGTCTGATTAGGGAGCCGAGAACATAGCTACACAAGACGGAATTCACTTCTTCCCCGACATCGGAGAAAGTAGATAAATTGCTCCTTAAAGGTTGATTCCCTCTGTAGCTCAACAGGGATTTAATGAGAATCAATTTTGGATTAATTTAAATTGTTCAAATTAATTGAGGGAATTAATTATATGTAATATAATTAATTTAATTTAATTATATATGATATAATTACTATAATGTATTTGATACATTATAATATAAAGTTTAATTGAGATTATATAAATATTTAAATATGATTCAAATATTAATTATGTGAATTGGATTCATATAATTAAGTTTAATATAAATGGGATTTATATTAAATACCATGTATTAATGAGAGAATTAAAAACTATAGATTATATTATATTTAATACAATATAAAAACTATACGTTATGTGTTATATGCGATATAACATATGGTTTAATATATATATATATATATATATATTATACTAAACCATATATTATAGTTATATACGATATAACATATGATTCCCAAGTAAGAATTTTTTTTCGCCTTCGCCCATGCGACCTAATGAGGTTTCCTTAGTACATCCTTTGATTTTACCCGTAAATAGTCCTGCAGACACTTTTTCACTCGAAGACACTCACAAGGGTGAATCACTTGTCACACACTCATGGATTAAGTAGGGATGATGTCCTAAAGTCTCGTGTCCAGTAGTTTGTAAACATATTTTGTACGAACGCTTGTGATGTATAATATATGATATTTACTTCACTTCTTGACTTTGCACATTTGATGTTTTATTTGCTTTACTACAAACCAATAAACTAAAATCTCTAGTTGTCATTATGTAACTTAAGCATATATGTGGTGACATACAAGTGGATCATGTCGTAAGTGATAACCAAAATGGTTTGTAGTATATGGATAAAGGAGGGAAACTTTATCCTAGTAACGCTACGGATGCGGCCCGCTTTGTGGAATGGTTACAAGTATCGTGACTTGCCACAGATGGTCAGATCCTGATCATTTGTGTGGGGACATGCGATCGGGGGCATCCTATATAAAAAGTTTGTATAAGGCCTGACCACGAAGTGTTAATGTTTCATTATATAACGTCGTTCATGACAGAGACTTCACTTCACTAGGATGACCATAGGTAACATAACCTCAATCCTGAGTGAGTTGGGAACTCCTGCCATTGAGGGTGGTTCTTTGATTTTCATGGGTGCGAGTGGTCAAGTCGCCGACTCTAACCTACCACTTTGGGGATTTGTCTGATATGGGAGCTGGGAATTCAGCTACACAAGATGGAATTCACTCCTTCCCCGAAGCAGGGGTAAGTAGATGGATTTCTCCCTTAAAGGTTGATCTCGGGGCTTGAACGATATGGCGTCACACACCTTCTCATGGCTCAAATGGTGTTCATACATAATAGGACTATGTTGTATTGTTCATTAGAGGGATCAGTAGTACTTAAGGAGAAATTGCCCCAGCTGTACTGATGATTGTTTATATTCGATGGACACATAAATATATATGTGGTAATGAGAGTTCAATTGTCGGTCTTTAGTGGAATGTCTTGCAGTTAACGGATGGTGGATCTCGTGGCTAAAGAGTTTAGTCAGCTATTCACGTACTGTTGGAGCTTCGAGCCATAGGTCCATAAGATCCCCTTGGTAGCTTGGATACAAGTTGAAAATCATTTTTTGGGTCAGATTGAAATGTTCAAATTGACAAGTGGGAGTTCGATTATATATGATATAATTGAACTAGTTAATTATATATGATATAGTTGACTTTATGTATGAAATACATTAATTTGGAGAAAATTCGATGTAAATATGATTTATATCAAGTAAAGGAGAAAATACTATGGTTGATATATGATATCACACTATAGGTTATGAATATAATGTAATTATATTTATTATTTTATTAATTGGACAGTTATGGGATAATTGCTCAATGTTTTCTCTGTAACCATGCGCTAATGGAAGATTCAATTCAGTTTTCGTAACTAAAGAATAAAATGAAAATTGTTTTCATTTTGCAGAGATATCGAAAAAACACGCATATTAGCTCACGGGGTGTTTTTGCATTCTGTCGCTTAGTAATTAAGAGCATATATGATAAGCTCACGTTTGCTAAACGATCGCTCACCTGTGCGTGCTTCTCTAAACGATCGCTTACATTTTACTAAACGATCGCTTAGCACCCGAGCTTTACTAAACGATTGTATAGACGATCGCCTAGCTTTTCCTACACGATCATGTACCTCCTCTAAACGATCAAGCACCTTGACTATACGATAGTCGTTGCCTTCTCCCACTTGCTTGATCGTTGAACACGATTCCTTTTCATCCTCACCTCTACTAAATCCGAATAGAGCCCACACTTTGAACTCTCACTCCGAGAATACTAAGGGCTCTAGGTGGTGGCGTCGTCCCCATTTCCTACTATTCGTGTGAAGCCGTTCGTGGTAGACGACTAGGGTATTATTGAACAATTGCCTGACATTTTAGCTAGAGCGTAAGGAGTTCGTTCGTGGAGAGAGCGAATTTTGTTCTGAAAAGGGTTTTCAACTGGTAAGTCCTCATTCTTTTGTTTGTTTATTCTTTAAGCATGTTGGTAATTTAGTAGTGTTAATGCATATCTGTATGTGTGAACGTATATGTAAAAATTCTATCACAATGAATTGGAAAGACCCGCTTCCGCTCAGAGGTACTCTTGTTTAAGAGTTCCTTCAAAAATATGCCTACAACACCTTTATTAATAAGCACATAAAAACCACTATTTACAAGACTTGAGACTAGGAGCTTAATACCATAAAAAGGGATCTTCTGTTGGACACTTCTAACTTGATCACTTTATATAGGTATGGATGAGGTAGTTAATAGGGAGAATTTGGTGGGTGAGTGGGCTTAATGAGGTGGCAACCGACTACTACCCATCTATTTAAGCGCCTATTCTCTATGACCTAGCAACTATTCACTCTTTTAGATTACCACCCCAGTCATGCCCACTAACTTGAATAACTACCCACATGTCAGAAGTTTACATCACTTTTCACTCATCCACAAATCTTGGGAATAACTTCCCATGATCTAGTTGGCCACCAACTAGGGATAACTACCCATGATCATGGATAACTTCCTTTTTGTGACTAAAATTTCGCTAACTCCTTGGCTCACAATGCATACCATTCCCAAATAACCTCCAAGCACTCTTGTTGATGTAGTTGAGATAAGAACACTTAATAATAATTAAGTGCCTCACAAAATGCTTGCCATGTGTCATGCATACAAGCTTTGTAGCTCCGAGATTAGTAGCTTGCACTTCCCATTGTCTCAAACCAAGCTTGCTTCACCATGATGCACGCTTGATTGCTTGTGCCAGAATGGCACCAAGGCTGAACCTCCCGCACACCATGTACGTACATGCCGCCTTGCCACTCTCTACCTTGGCACATGCTTGTAATGCACCGTGCATCTAAAGGAACCATGAGGTCTGTAAGCGGAAGTGGGATCGTCTCAATTTCATTTTTACAAAAATAAAAATTACAGTACATAGAAATTATGCATCAAACATGAAATTACAACATGCTAAAACAAAGGAAATTAGGGAACAAATTAATTTACCCTTGAAGCCAAATAAGTCTTCACGTATTTCCTCTCCAAATGATCACGAACTCTCGAACCAAGAACCCCCCCACCCAAAAAAAAAAAAACAAAAGAAGAAAAGAAAAACAAGACATCACTACAAGTTGAACTTTCTGTATTCTCTTTTAGGGTAGGTTGAGAATTCAAGAGTTGTGGCCTCTATATTCTTTTGGGAAGAGGGAGAGATATTTTGAGAGGATGGAAGTTTTTTTAGGAAAATTCTTGAGAGAGCGCTTCTACACCCTCGAAGTCAAGGGAAGAAGATGATGATAAAAACAACCAACCCCATTCCACGTACGATTGAGTTTAGAGAAAAAGGGGAGGGAGTTATAACTCCCTCCTTAGTAAAATTCGAAAAATTAATTAAAACCATTTTAATTTAATTAAAAAATATATATATATATAGAATTATATAATAATCACTTTATTATATAATTATATTATATGTTATATCTAATATAACATATAACATATAGTTTTTATATTGTATCAAATACAACACAACCTATAGTTTGAATTCTCTCAATCATTCATAGTATTTAATATAAATCACATTTATATTAAATTTAATTATATGAATCTCATCCATATAATTAGTATTTGAATCACATTTAAATATTTAATTCCTCTAAAAATAAACTTTATATTATGATGTATCAAATACATTATATCAATTATATCACATAAAATTAACTATATCATATATAATTAATTCCCTCAATTAATTTGAACAATTCAAATTAACCTAAAATTAATTATAAAGAATACCTTTTGAGCTACAAAGTGGACCTTATGAACCTGTAGATTGAAGCTTCAATAGTACTTAAATAATTAATTAAACTTCTTTAATTAAGTTACTCAACATCCATTAACTATCGGTCACTCCACTAAAGGCCGACAACTGCACTCTTCGAACTACAAATATATTTCTGTGTCCAATTGGATATAACTAGTCAACAGTGCAATGACCTTTCACAAATTGTTTGTAAGTACAGTTGGGTGAAGATTACCATTTTACCCCTATAGTTACATCTAACTTCTTAAGTACCACTGATTATGAACAATAAGCTGTAGTCCAACTATGAGCAAACTCTCTTGGGCCAAGAGAGGGTGTGGCACTGAAGGAACCGGTTAAGGTTCGTGAGCGAAAATGGGGATCGGACCCAAATCCCAATTTTTACAGAATCAAGAATTTTACATAAACGAACAAAACATTATGCATTTAAATGAAATTTTTACAGCATGCTAAAAGGAAAGTAAAATAAAATAAAATTAGGGTTTCAAGAAACTCTTACCTTTGAAGAACCTTTTCTTCACATTTTTTCTCTCCAAGAATGGTCACGAACAAAATGATCTCCAAATGATCACCACCACTTAAAACCTCCTGTATTCTTTGTAGGGGAAGAGAAACTCTAAGGAGTTTTGTGGGCTCTTAGATATTTGGAAATGAGGGAAAGATTGAGAGAGAAGAAATTGTGAAGGTGAATTCTGAGAACTCTTCTCAGAAAATTTTTTCTGTGTTCTTCTCTATCTAACTCAATTGAGAAAAATATGTGACAACAAAACCACTCGTTATAGAGAGAAAAATGAGGAAGGAGTTACAACTCCCTCTCAAAATATTTTTTTAAAAAAAAAATTAATAAAAAAATTATTTTATTGAAAAATAATTAATATATATTTATATGATAACCACTTTATCATATAATATATATTAAACTATATGTTATATCAAATATAACATATAACCTATAGTTTGATATTGTATCAAATATAATATAACTTATAGTTTTCATTCTCTCATTAATGCACGGTATTTAATATAAATCTCATTTATACTAAATTTAATTCTATGAGTCCAATTCATATAACTAATATTTAAATCATATTCAAATATTTATTTCCTCTCAAATAAATTTTATATTATAATGTATCAAATACATTATAGTAATTATATCATATATAATTAAATTAAATTAAATTATATCACATATAATTAATTCCCTTATTAATTTGATCAATTCAAATTAATCTAAAATTGATTCTCATTTAATTCCTATTGAGTTATAGAGGAGACCTCATGGATTTGTAGTATGAAGCTTAATGATACTTGAATAATTAATTAAACTTCTTTAATTATATTATTCAACATCCATTAACTGTCTGACATTTCACTAAAAACCGACAGTTGCACTTCCTGCACTACAAATATATTTCTATGTCCATTGAATATTACCAATCAACAATACGATGATCATTTAGAAATTGCTCGTAAGTACAACTAGGCCAAAATTACCATTTTGACCCTGTAGTTACATCTAACTCCTTAAGTATCATTGATCTCTCTAATGAACAATAAATCATAGTCCAACAGGTGCCACATTGTTCAAGCCCCAAAATCAACCCTTAAGGGAGCAATCTATCTATCTACCCCGACATTGGGGAATGAGTGAATTCCGTCTTGTGTAGTTGTGTTCTTAGCTCACCAATCAGACGAATTCTCAAAACGGTAGGCTTATTGAGTCGGCTATCTGGCTACTTTCACCCATACAAATCAAAGAACCGCCTTCATAGGCAGAAGTTCACAACTCACTCAGGATTCAGGTCATGTCACCTATGGTCATCCCGGTGAAATGTAAGTCTCTATTATGAACGACGTTATATAATGAGACTAGTCATTTCGTGGTCCAGTCTTATACAAACTTCTTTGTATAGAATACCCTCGCTCACATGTCTCCACATGAATGATTAGGGTCAGATTATTTGTAGCACTTTACAACAATTGTAACATCTACAAAGCGGGTCGTATTCGTAGTATCACCAAGATAAGGTATCCAGCTTTATCCATCTACTACAAACCATTTAGGTGATCACTCAAACATGATTCATCTGTATGTCTCTACATACATGTTTAAGCTACAGATGATAACCTTGGATGTTAGTTTATTGGTTTATCATTTAATGCTACTAAATGTCAACTAAAATATCTCATAGTTTATTAAATAAATAAAATGTTTGTGCAATATAATTACAAACTACAGGATCCTATGAGATTTAGGGCATCAACCCCAACACGTTGTAGTTCAGATGAGCAAATAGTATATATCTTCACTAAGTCTTTTAGTGTTGGTCATTTTCAAGCTCTTAGGAGCAAGCTAGGTGTTTGCAGCATTTGAACTAGTCCGAAGTGCTAGTTTCTAGGAAAGTTGTTAGTGCCTACATTTGGAGTTAGTTGCTATTTTTGTGGAGTTGAGTTAGTAGAGTTTATTATCAACTAAGCTATTTTTAGCATGTACCATTAGTATTTATAGTGAGAAGTAATTGAATCAAATCACACACTTCCTCAATTCTTTTCTCTTTCTACTAAGAACAACAAATCCTTTTCTTATTTGAAAAAATCTTGTTGATTTTTCTTAAGAATTTTTTCCTTCTCTATGATAGAATAATCATGCAGAATGCGGAAGCAATCATAATCAATAAGCACCCTAATTACACTTAATTTGAGTTTAAAAGCATGCTTAAAACACATTTTATAGAAAGGAGTTTCAAGAATAACAACCTTTCATGAAACTCTTTGATTCCTGCTTCTCACCATGAATTCAGCCTCCAAAATGATAGTAATTATCTTCTCTATTAACTTAGATTGTGTGGTGGAAACACTGAATTGAGGTGAATTGGGTTGAGAAGGAAAAGAGTTTGGAGAGAATATCAGATTTCAGGGTTTCAACTTGCATGAAAATCTCCAATCAGAGAAATTGGAGTATTTATCAATTCAATATATATATATATATAGATATAGATATAGACATTATAAACTAAAAAAATTGGAAAAGTCACCTATATTGCCTTTCCAACGAATGCACACTCAAAAGTCACAATCTATATAAAATCGGCAACATAAGAATTTATTAAAAATGTAAAGACAAAAGGGCTATTAGGAGGTACAAAATAAAATCTAAAGCTGAAAAATCAAACCGATTCACTAGTTTGATTTGGTATTTCAGTATAAAACTGGACATCATAGTTTGTATTTTGAGAAAATAAAAAGTATTGGTTCGAATCGATTTTCATTTGAAAAAATCGGACATCTTGATTTATAACTAAACTCTCACGTCAGATATTTTTTAGGGGTGTTTGATAAATGGATATGAGTTATTAGGTTGGGTGGGTATTTATTATCCATGTTTGTTAAACCCATAAAGAAAAACGGTGGGTTATTAAAACCACCTTTTTACCCACTCAAAACTAACCTTAAAAACCAATGATATTTTCATTTCTTTCTCTCTTCACTCATCTTCGCCGTTTGGATTCTCCCCAGATTTGTTTTTCTTTTTATCATCAAAAGAATGATAACTTTTGCATACGTCATGACATGTAATTTTTGTGTTTGTACTATGACACGGATATTATAAGTATTGAAAAGAACATATATTTTGTGAATTTTTTTTGGAAACGGCCACATATTCGGTCGGTTCATATTATTTTTGTGATCTTATGAAAAATGTTACTGTACTACATCATATTCTCACCATCATAATCAAATGAAAGATAATTATCCTATGTACAATTTTAATTCCAAATATACTATCCATATTATATAAAAGTAAACTATATGATATGTGAAATAATAATGTTAAGTTAGCAAGATTTAATATATATACATACAATATACCAATTAGTAATTGGGATAATTACCTTAAATATATATACATACATTTAATATATATTTACATACAATGTACAGTATACCAATTAATTGAGCAGCGATATGAAATGTATTTTGTTGATATGTTTTACAGATTGAAAAGAATTAGAATTATACAATTTTTGAAAAGAATAAATGAAAAATAATATATTATGTTCTACAAATTGAGAAAAAAAATTGAGATTGTCCAGTTTATGTCATAAATGATTTGAGAAAATATGTGTATATTTGAAAATTAATTAACAATTGCAAAGCATAAAACTAAAAAATAAAATAATGAAATAAAAAACAAACAGAAAAAAATATAACTAATATCGTTCACAAAAAACTGCATCAGATCCCCGACTCAATTCAACTCAGCATAACAAACACATACAATAATTACTAACTCAACTCAACTCTACAAACAAACACAGATAATTTAACTCCCCAGATAATAATTATAACTTAACTCAACTCAACTCCCTACTTTTATCACGCACCAAACACACCCTTAGTATTTCAATTACTATGGTGCATGAATATTTATTGTTTAGAAAAAAATCAATTATTATAGAGGATGTATGCATGCTATTTAGAAAAGTGTTGTAAAAGTGTCCAATTTCAATCAATAAAAAGAAAAAGAAATAGATTCAATTTTAATTTCAAATAACAAAAAGGACCAATTAAAAAAAAATGCCAAAAATAAAAAACCAAACCGACGATAAATCGAGCCAAATAAAAATCAATTTATTGATTTTATTCTTTATTAGACATCAATTTGGATTTTTTTTTAAAAAAAATCAATTGGTTTTGTTTGATTTGTTTTGATTCTTAATAGGCTCTATAACTGAAGAAATTGAATCGACTTTGACTCTTAATGGCTATATAAATATTCACCCCTCATATCCTTTTTATATATAGGTAGATATAACAAAACATAAATACTAACATGAGTCTAACTCAATTTATATATGGATCTTATTTAAAAATTTACCATCAACTTTAAAGTTAGAGATTGTATTCTTTGTCCATTTAAAAAGTATTAAAAATAAAATTAAGAAATGTACAAAATATGGAGAGGGCGTAAGAGGCAGAGTGAGGCTAAGAGCCTAAGCCCATCTCATTGGTTTAAACATCAATGGCGATTGGTGGCAAACAGCTACAGACCCAACCCATCATAGAAAACTAGAATTTCAACTCTTTCATCTTTAGCAAATCGATGCTCTTTCTTTTGCTGACGATTCACTATAAATAAGTGGATCCTCACACTCATAAAAATGGCCGCCCTTGTTGGATCCTTGAGCACAACCTTCGCTTCTTCTTCCTCCTATTCCTTTCGTTCTTCTTTTCTTCTCACGAAATTGACCCATTTTTATCGCCCTTCTTCCTTAGCTTCTCATCGGGTTTCTTTTTCTTTTGTTCCCTTCTCTTCTCGTAGAGGGAAGTTCATGGCTCACTCACTAGCCCAGGCCAATCTCGGCCTCACAAATCCTGCTCCTAATGAAGCCCCCCAGGTGATTAGGACGTTGAAAAATTTTACTGATTTTTCTTGATTGTCTCGTTTTTCGACTTGTAGCGGGTTTTGTTTACTTGGGTTGTTTTGGATTGAAGTTTAGGAATTGCACTGTTGGTTTTTGTTTATGGGTTTTTGAAACTGAATGGATTGGAATTGTGTTGATGTTTTTGAAATTTGGGTTACGAGGATCTAGTCTACGTGATGGGTTTGCATCGGTCTATTTGTTTGTTTAATCGGTATGAATTATTGAAAATGATATTTGATTTTCTAACAATTTGAACGATCGGGTGTTGTATTTCATGAATTCTGTTTCATTAGAGGCTTTGTGGCGTTTGTGTTTGTCGTGAAGTACTCATTGTTTGTTACCTGTTTGTGAAAATGTCTCAAAGATTTCTTTTGGGGCAAAAGACATTGATGTCTTGGAATGGAAAGGAGATTTGCTTGCAGTGGGTGTGACAGAGAAAGATGTGACCAAGGATGAAAATTCCAAGTTTAAGAATCCAATTTTGAACAAGCTGGATTCACGCTTGGGTGGATTGTTGGCTGAAGCCTCTGCTGAGGAAGATTTTACTGGAAAGGTGGGCCAATCGACGGTTCTTAGATTTCCTGGTCTTGGCACTAAGAGGGTTAGTCTGATTGGCCTTGGACAGTCAGCTTCAAATGTAGCAGCTTTTCGAGGTCTTGGTGAGGCTGTTGCATCAGCAGCAAAGGCATCTCAAGCAAGTGAAGTTGCTATATCTCTTGCATCTCCTGAGGAACACTCTCCTGAATCCAAGCCTAACATTGCCTCAGCCATTGCATCTGGTACTTGTCTGAATCTGATCATAGCATAGGGATAAGTGAGCAGTTTGTTGTTATATTTGACACTGAAGTCTCTTTGTTGAATCAATGGATTACAGGGACTATACTTGGGATATTTGAAGACAACAGATACAAATCAGAATCCAAAAAGTCTGCTCTTAAATCTGTGGAAATTATTGGTCTTGGATCTGGAGCTGAAGTAGATAAAAAGCTGAAATATGCACAAGATGTAAGTTCTGGGATAATTCTAGGAAGAGAACTTGTCAATTCACCTGCAAATGTACTCACCCCAGGTTCGCTTCTAAATTTTGTGTTTTAACCTTTAAAGTCCATCTATTACTCTCTTGCTAGTGGATTATATGCCTCCTGAGTTTTTTAGTTTTCCAGTGGCATGGAATTCCAGTGCTTTCGTTTTTCTATCTGTGTACCCTAACTAAAATACTAACATGTCATAGCATTTATTTTATCATCAATATCATGCATGGTATTGACTTTGTTAAGCTACATCGACATATTTAGGGGCACTGGCAGCAGAGGCTACAAAGATCGCATCAACTTACAGTGATGTTCTTTCTGCAACCATTTTAAATGAAGAGCAATGCAAAGAATTGAATATGGGCTCCTATCTTGGCGTTGCTGCAGCCTCCACAAATCCTCCCCATTTTATCCACTTATGTTACAAACCTCCCAGTGGACCTGTATCAGTCAAATTGGGTTTGGTTGGGAAAGGATTAACCTTCGACAGGTGATTATACATCTGCCTAAATGCCAACTTTCTTTAGAAAATGCTGAATGAAATCAGAAATGGATGTATACTCTGATTGAATCAACTTAAAGCTAAATATGGTTGTATTTGTGACCTTAAGTCAACACATAGTTGGGTAACACTTCATTTTCTCTTTCCCTTAGTGGTGGCTATAACATTAAAACTGGACCTGGGTGTTCAATTGAAATCATGAAAACTGACATGGGAGGTTCAGCAGCGGTTCTTGGTGCAGCAAAAGCCATTGGCCAAATCAAGCCCCTTGGAGTGGAGGTAAAACATCGGAGCTGTTCACCCCTTTTAATGTCATTAGGATCTTAAACGTGTTGCTTAGTTTTATGAGCTGTTCACCCCTTATTTTCTTGTGCCCAAACAGATTCATTTTGTTATTGCTGCTTGTGAGAATATGATAAGTGGAACTGGCATGAGACCTGGGGATATTATCACTGCTTCAAATGGAAAGACGATTGAGGTATATCTTTTGGTTGATCGTCCTGGGGATATTTTTCTGGGTACCTGCTTTCTGTGTCAAATTTCTTCTCCCTCACTACAATCGTGGTATACATTATCATTTTATTAACCTTCGTGTTGGCCACTTTTCAGGTTAATAACACAGATGCTGAAGGCAGACTTACTCTCGCTGATGCTTTGGTATATACTTGTAAACAGGGTGTTGACAAGGTATATATTCATAAATTAGTATTTGATAATTGATTAATTTTGATTCAACGTCAATATTCTGGATTTCTTAGATATCAAATTAAATAAATAAATCTAACATTGAACCTCACACTTTGTGGCATTATCATGTTGCAGGTTGTCATAGTAAATAAATTGTATTGATTTATAGCTAACTCGACCTCAGATATCTCTGTAGTTCAAAAAATAATTAAAATGGATTTGCTCTTTTCTGAATAGTCTATCTTTATAGGAAATCATACGTGTTTTGTGAATGGTCGGGCCCGCTTATGCGCACCTTAACTAATCTCGTGGGAAACCCATAGTCTCGTCTAATCTTACAACATTTGGATGTCAAGAAAACTTGTAGAATATTGAATCTTAGGTAGGTGGTCATCATAGATTAAACTCATTCTCTAATCATAACATGTGATATCTAACTTTAACAAGTTAGAGTACGTCCATGATCGTTATCAGTTACCTGATATTAAAATTGTAGTTGTTTTCTTGGCATTACACAGTAACCAGACATAGCATAGCTATGGTTATGGAAATTGTTCTCCTTCTTATGCAACATTAAATTGCTTTGCAGGTAATTGACTTGGCTACTCTAACTGGTGCTTGTATAGTTGCTCTCGGGCCTTCAATTGCAGGTATGGTAACCTACAGAGCATCATTTGCTTCATAGTTAATCTGAAAACAAGAACGCGTGACATCAGGTTTCTTGTGAGTTTTTAAAACCACGGGATCATCGAAGACTAAGTAGACAATACATTTATTCTAAGAGTTCTAAATACTCAAACTGTCAAACATTGGGGGAAAAAGAATGTTGAATGGTTGTAGACACTTTCATTATCAAACATTTTCTTTTTCCTCTCTCTCTCAAAAACTCGGGTTTATAATCGGAGACTACATAAGTAAACTTAAACAATAGTTTCAAAATTCTTTGAAAAATAAGGAGCTAAACTGTCAAATCAAGCACTAGGTATACTCCCCTTGGGTTGAAACAGGAGCTTTTCTCTATTATTTAAGGATCAACAGGATTGTATCATATCTATATGAGTATTACTCTAGAAAAACCATTGACATTGGTTTGATTTTAGATGCAATATCACCACTATAGATAAAATTTATTCACTTCTTCAAAAGATTGGTAGTTGCTTAGTCAATGATGTAAATAGCCATGTGGTTCATGTTAAAATAAAGTGAATATCGGTCATATTATGGAATTCCCTTTTGTTTTCAGGTGTCTTTACACCCAGTGATGACCTGGCAAAAGAGGTATTGGCTGCTGCAGAAACCAGTGGTGAGAAATTTTGGAGGATGCCAATGGAGGATAGTTATTGGGAGTCGATGAAGTCGAGTGTGGCTGATATGGTTAACACTGGTGGTCGTCCAGGTGGTGCCATTACAGCTGCTCTGTTTCTGAAACAGGTGGATATCATATTTCTATTGAGCCTCCTGAAAGGAGGGGGAGTAGTTTGATAATCTCTTTGTGCTTTCATGATTGATTTTTTTTACTGACCAAATACTGTCTTAAACTAGCTCTAGAAATCTAATCTACCATCCCTCTGGAAATGAGATTATCCTCTTATTAGTCCTATTATTCTTTAGAAGACTCATATTTGGAATCATGTTTCTGTAGTTTGTTGATGAGAAGGTCCAGTGGATGCACATTGACGTAGCCGGCCCCGTCTTCAGCGACAAGAAGCGCAGTGCAACAGGGTTCGGTGTCGCCACACTAGTCGAGTGGGTTCAGAAGAATGCTTCTTAAGCAGTTGAAGGTTGAAGAGTGGAAGATAGAGACGTCGACTATATCAAGAGCTCTACTGTGGATGCTAGGAGTTTTCATTAGTTGGCAGCACTGAGATCAATTTGAATAAAAGTTGTATGCAGCAGCATCTGTGGTTAAGTTAATGCTTTTACTGGTATGAGGCTTAATTGATCATTTTCTTAGTTCGGTTGGTGGATATTTCAAATGATATACAAACTAGCATTCAAAGGTTTACTTTATTTTTCATAGAGTTTTGATTCTCTCTTCGTTTGGGTTTTGGTCTTGGTCTTGTGTGTTTTGCTTGATGGTGGAAGATATAAGAGCAAATTTTTCTCACGAACTTCGATTGAGGTTTAAACTTCCAACTTTTACGAGATTTTTCGATGGTATTAATGAGATGTGACCATTTTTACTCAAAAACTTGAATTTCATCTTGTAACAACAGATGAAATTCAACGTCCAACTTTAAATTTGAACAACTGTTGGTTGGAATCTTGAATCTTGAATTTGGGAAACTGCTGCAATTTTTATATGAATGTTGTAATAATCTCATAGTAGATTTTTTACGGAGAAAGGTTGATAAAAATATTTTTGACCCTCGAAGAAAAACCCTTTGTGTTAGGGGGATAAAGTAGAAAAATAAGGAAGATATTTATACAAAATAGCAAGATTTTAATTATTATTTTTATAGAGGTTGATAGAGGTGGATAGAAGTCTATTAGTGTTACAAGTAATAGAAACTGATAGAAGTTTATAATCGATAAATGTTGATAGAAGTCTATCAATTTTTATCAATATCTTTGTTTTTTTTTTTAAATAGTTTGACATTTCTTTTCCATCTATGAAAATTTTTCTTTATGTTTTGTGCTTTAATTAAATCTTGGTTTTCTATAGAGCTTGATTTTCTTTAAAGTTGGCAAATTCATAAAGATTTTATATTGCTACTTAGCAAAATTGAACGAAATTCTCTTTTTTAAGATTTAAAGTTTGTTTGGAATAATTTTAAAAAAATATTTTTCAAAAATTCATTTTCATTGAAACACTTTTGATTAAAACTTTTTAAAATAAAAACACACATATATGTCGACTTTTTTCAAAAGTACTTTTATATATATATAAGATTGTTTAGTTTGTTACGAGTTTTTCAGACAAATTAGGGAGAGATTGCCAATTAAACACTCAAAATTCATTTTTTTAAAAATTGGTTTTAAGTTTTTTTTTATCTTAAATTAACTTATTTTATAAACTCATTTTTCTAAAATCCATTATGATTTGAGTGGTTGCAAAAAAAAATTAAATGATTTATTTTTTAAACCAAGAACTTGAAAAGGTAAATAAACTGATGAAATTAAATGTTTACAATGAAGCAAGAGTAGAATTATGGAAAAATGTTTTTTTTAAAAAAAAAAAACTTCACTACTTCCTCTCAAGGAAATGTAATTGTAAGTACTAGTACATATTCCTTGAAAACAACAAATGCCTTTTAAAAAGTAAAATTTCAAAGTGGTTCAAAGCCCAAACCCACTTTTAAATCCCTTCCTCTTTTAAGATATTAAAAAAATTAAAAAAATTATTTTTAAAAAAAATGATGAAGAAGAAAAAGCAAAATCCTTTTAGGAATGAAGTGCTTATTCTCATTCCTTTTAGATATTAAAATGAGAGATTCTTAATTTTGGATGTTGACACTATCTCTCAAGTCTTTTTATATAGATGATGTATGTATGTATGGCCCCTCAAAGAATTTTAACAAATAATGGTTCTCAAGAATTTGTAAATGACCTTTAAGAAGTTGAACCCAATTCAAGATTCTTTCTACTCTAAGATATTTTATTTTAAAAAGAAAAATAGGAAAATAGGAAAAGAACATTATGGATCTTGAAAGATTTCAGAAAAGTTGAGTATTTATTCTTATTGTCTTTAAGAAATCAAAATAAGAGAAAAACATCAAAGATATCTTTTACTAATAATTGAGTAATTATTCTGATTCTATTTTACAAATCAAAATATGAGATATGAGAAATTGAGAATTTATATTCTTTTTTCTAGAAATCAAAATATGAGAGAGAGATAGTGCAATGTGATACAAAAGTGTGTAACAAGAAATTGTCCATTCCATCCTTAAATGTTTGCCAAAGTGAGATAGCTCAATTAGCATATGATATGTATTAGCAACAAAAAAAAGTTGTGGTTCAAATCCTCTACTCCCTATTATACTAAAAAATCATAATTTTTTTATTTCTCCTTCAACCAATATTTCTAAATAATTTCAGCAAAAGAGAGAAGAGAAAGAGAATGCATTCTGAAGAAAATTTCTTGGGTTGGGAGGAAATAGGAAAGGGTAAATTTCTTGTCTCTAGAATTTTGGATAGATATTGAGAGAGTGACCTATAACGAAAATTTGAATTATTGTATCGTTCTAAATCATCACTACTCAATTCTTCAAAATTTCAAAATAATTCTATTTAAAGGATAGTTTTGAAACATTTATAAATATTGAAAAATAATATTACTACTTTTGAAAGCGTAAGAGTCTTTTTTAAACAAATAACATGGTATAAGAATGTTTTAGGACTGTCAGGACCCAAAACAAATAAATTTATAAACCACTCTCAAGAGCTTGCAGGCAAGTGGAAACGTGTCGTCTTCATAGGGAGTCTAAGACGATCTTAGACTTAACTCGAATTTTATGGGTAACAAAGGGGGATTTTGAGATTATTTGGATTGCAAATTGATAACGGCCAGAAATGCATATTATTATAGTGCTAAATCCTTAAACAATGTTGGATTGCGTTGATGAAATATGTTAAATTACGTCCATTAAGCATAAATTCTATAATATTGCGGTCGCATGCGTCCAATGCATTAGAGCAGTTGATCTTTATATTTTTTTTGCAGAATAATGCGTTAATGCAATGCAAAGAATGCAATTATAGGAATACATTGGTCGAGTGTAACTTCACCGCAAGACTTTGCGTTGATTGTGCTCGCAAACATGCACCCAAGAAGAATCACCGCAACATGGTGGATGCATCCGGACGAAAGGACAATTAAGATCGATGGGACAGAAAGTTGACGGTAGTCGGATCCAAATTAAGTTGACAGCTGATAACGGTCACAAAGTACATCCAGCTTTATCGATGACAATTATCCGGCGCATCAGTCAGGAATTAAAGTTGTCCCATCTGTACAACCAGGAGAGAGAAGCCGCCTTTCACCTTTGATGCCCTATAAATACCAAGTGCTTTCTTTAGAGAAGGGGTTAAGCAGTCGATTACCTCATCACCATTACAAATTCATATATCTGTTCACAGTTTTCTTTTCCATTTTCCGGCGGAGCAAGAGAAGAGTGGTGACGCCAGAGATTGTCCAAGGCAGCTCGAGAGAGAACCTTGGGGCGTAACAGCAGAGAGTGGGTGGACTCTCGCGAAAGCGAGAATATCTTTAGAGCACGAGTAGAAACAGTGTAACGCCTGGCAGCAAGAAATTGTTCCAGGCTCTTTACTATACTTGCATTGTTATTCTGTACTTCATCTTATATCTATTCAATGGAAGTTCTATTTCTACATCTGCTCACTCTCTTAGTACGCATGAGTAGCTAAACTAGTTGAATGGGTTGAGAGGAACTAAGCTAACATGATCTAGGAAGTTCATTGCTTGCGATTGTCTTGTTTTATGTTGTGCAAAATACCCCTTTAGAGCTACTAGAGAGAGAATCTAAAGAAAGAACCTAATGTCTCGAGAGAGCTAGGTTAGAATCTGGAATCGAAAGAGCAAGATTAGGCTTACATAAACAAGAGATAGGGATTTAGAGATAAGCTCTGTTTGTCAACTTGCATCGCATGCATTCTAGGAATAGGAATGATATTATATGGTCGCATATTTGTGTGAATGTCATGTTGTCATCGCATAAATAGAGATAGAGGTTTATGTGTAAACCCTGTAGACTTATCGCATATTTATCGCATGCGTTCTAGCCTTAGAAGCCGTGGCATTCACGCCGAGAGGTAGTTTACTATTGTATGCATGTTGCATGATCGCAAGACATGAACGCATCCTAGGGAGTGTTAGCTGAAACTCTTCTCAACCCGTTCACCACATATTCATCGTATTTTCCGTTTACCAACTCTTTTCGAACCTTGCCGCATTCATTATTATTTTCATTAACGCAAAAACAACCCAACACTTATTTATTCAACTGGTTACCGCAAGTTTTCATAAAAATCTCCAACGCAACTATTTTCACAAGTCCCTGTGTTCGACCTTGGACTTACCAGGAAACTCAGAGAAATTTACACTTAGATTCCTCTGAGGAAACTTGAGTGCACAACGCAATCCACTAATACATATCATCCATAATTTCCATTTCATAAAATTCAAGCATCACAAATGCGATAAAATGGCATGAAAGTAGGAAAATTTGTATGGGTGGGTCAAATTTTGAGGCTCACTCGAAATTTGGCCTTTTTATGATGTTAGTCACGTATGAAATGTCCGTTTAGTCCCTAAAACGCTTGATATCACGCACACATCCAAGATTCTCACTCATTCCTTTCGTTTTGAACTCCTTTCTCTCGTGCTTTCCTCTCGTTAAAACGCCTCTAGCACATATGCAACCTAAATTCTCGTGCATTCCTCTTGTTTTTTAGTCTTTCCTCTCATGCCTTCCTCTCGTTCTTCATCGGACAGAAATTGAACGTTTTAAATTCTAATTTTCAGTCTGACTCCCTCATTTCTCTTACTTCATCTTCTTTCCACTTCCCCAATACAACATTTTTCTCTCTATCGCGTCTTCTTCCACTGGTAACTTGCATGTGTCTAATTCAAGTCTGTACCATCGAATGCCAACAAATTATGGACTGTCTTCTTCCACTGGTAACTTGCAACGTGTGTGAACTATCTCGTTTGCTCCTTTTTACACCTCCAAAAGTTAAGGTAACACTAGTACAAATTGTGGTTTAGGTTTTCTCTTTCATTTGATATCATAATTTATCCTTAGGTTTAGAGTTTAGGAAGAAATGAAAGGAAATAGGGAGAGGAAGAAAGGAGAGGGAAAATGAGAGAAAGAAGGGAGAAGAATAAGGAAAAGGAAAAACGAGAGAAATAATGAAAGTTTGAAACGAGACAACGAGAGGTAGGAGCAAGAGTCTGAAACGAGATTTTAACATAATGCAAGATAATGCGATTTTTTTTTCTCTAGTTCCATTTTTTTTTCTTTTGCCTACAATTATAATGGCTAACTTGAAGATTGCTATAAATGACGTTTTCCTAGAAAGAATACAAACCTTTCATCTCACATTGGGATTGCAAATAAGATAATCAAAGGGAAATTTATAGAGAGAGCGTTTCAAATATTTAGGAGAACTGTGTTTGAAAAATTCATGGATATGAACATAATCTTCAACAGCCTGCTAGTCCACCATATTTTATTGAGGGAGGTGGAAAGTAGTAGGCCTAATTCCATGAGCTTTAACTTGGATGGGATGATTGTTGAATTTTTTAAGGAGGATTTCCTATTGGTGATAGGATTGTGGCGATCACCTACTAAACTGATTCGTAGTGTTGAAGTGACGGAATCACTACGAATGAAATATTTCAAGAATTTAATGGCAATGCAAGTGTATCTCACTAAGTTTGAAGAATATTACGTTAGAGTTCGAAAATGACTTGGACGCAATGAAAGTTAGTCTTGTATATTATTTTGAGTTGGGGTTGATGGGAAAAGACAAGACAAAAAGTAGCATTGATAAATCGTTGTTGGGTGACATGGAGGACCTCAAATATTTCAACAGCTTAAATTGGGGACATATTTTATGGGAGAGAATCTTCATTGGTCTGAAAAAAGCTTAAAGGACAAGGTCAGTTCGTACAAGAAGAAAGTGAAAACAAATAAAAATTACATGTTGAAGTACAATCTACCCGGATTTCCTCAAGCATTCTAGGTATCAATTCTTACATTTTTTTATCATAAAATGTTTAATGAATTTTCATTATTTTCTAATAAACTAAAATAGTTTTATAGGTTTGGGTATATAAGATTATATCCACTATTGCTAGGAGAGTTGCAGTCTGACTTAACAATAATGCAGGGTCTTGATTTTTAAGGTGGTCATGCTTTCATTCATTGTCCAACTAGCTATTGTAGAAAGATGTTTTCAACTCACAAGGTGAGTAACAAACACTTCTTCACATTGTTTTAGTATTTAACATTGTTTACAATATGTTTGTCATGTAGTTGGTGATCACTACATTAACGAGGTATGATGCGGGGAGGTAATTTAAGGACACTCGAGTTGACGAACGTTCAGTGTATTTGGAGCTTCAGAAGGAGGATCTGATGTTGTCAGTGTCAAGAAGCTCAGAAGGAGAACCGATAGACATTGGCCAGGATGAGGTATTTGCAAACAAATTTCCTTAGTGAGGGCACTCTGGTTCGAAAGGGGCCGCTTTCTAGCTAGGATTAGAAACTTGCGCCAAAACGAGGACGATTATGTCGATCTAGGGGCAAGCTAGCCATTTTGAGTTCTTCCACCTCAAACCTCTCCTCATTCGGTTATGTTAGCATCTACTTTCTCTAAAGCACTAACTAAGGAAGAAGCGTTCCAAGCATAGTCTGTGAAATGAGACCATTAGGCTTCCTTACTCTACTTGCTGTAGAGAATGTCATTATCAACTCCATAGCCAACTCACCCATTCATACTCCCAACTGAAAGAGTTTCATGGAAAAGCTAGGGTTTGATGAGCAATCAACCAAAGAAGCAACCCCTGCCTTAACCTGCATCTTTCATGCCTAATAGAATATGGAGAGTGAGCAATGGTGAACCAAGGCGTAGGAAAGGCTATTCCTCCATACCTTGGATTTGATGACAAATATAGATCCTTTACTTCAAAATTACGTCTGATTGATGAACCTAGAATTTATGCTAAGGTTAGCAGCTCCACCCTTTCCTGGAATCACTCTCTATGGGCTAATAAGAAGGCATGTTTAAGCTTTCTTATAGATGGAAGCGAATGCACTCTTTTTGGACATATTTTCAATAGAACATAGAGCTCTACCCTTCCACATATTGGAAGATCTCTGTTGTCCTGGACTGGACAAGTACATAGAGATCTTCGTGGGACCGAGAAGGGAGTCTCAATCGATATTTTCTAGGATTCCTTATCATGCCACACACAGAGATCTTTCTATTGTCAGAGGGCTCCCCTCTTAAACAGACTCTTAAAGGTTAGGTTACTACATGCCTGCATCTAGGGAAGAGATTGACTTTGTACCGCCTGAAGTCATATAAATCGGAATCGGAAGCAATAAGAATGAAAAGGTCGGTCAATAGCATAACTCTTTCTTTCCTGGGTCTCCTTTAGAGAAATGGAATTAACTTATTCTCGGGTAAACAATGTACGACTTCTAGCTTCAAAAAGTTCTATAACATCTCTTCATATATAAAGGATGATGATGAGGCCTGGAATTCTGTTCACTGCTTGAGTTGTGATTGAGAGAGTTCCTTATAAAATAAAGACCATAGGACGAGTTTCACTTTCACATCATGATCGAAAAGGCAAGTAAGCAAAAAGATTAGGTCTTATTTGTGGTGGAGTGCTTCAAAAATCCATGGGGTTATGTTATGAATGAAGAGAGGGCTACTAGATCAGGATGCAGTAGCAGAGTTGTGTCAGGTCTTTCGCCTGACTCTAAAGTTTGTTTTCCAAGTAAGGATGCCCATTCTAGCTCTTTCGTTTTCCCTTTGCTTTCTTATTTACTTATCGCACATGCTCAGTCTCAACATCACTCTTCCCAAACAAAAAAAAAACTTTCCTAGATCTATGAAAGGTGAAACATTGAAGGTCCATAACAGATAACACAAATGAACAAGTTATTTTGTATTCAAGCAGTTAAGGGTCGGAGCTCATATGGATAGGTTCACCCATAAGAAAAAGGATTTTAGGTTGCAATGCCAGATAGATGCTTATAAAAAAATTTCCTATAAAGGTGGTCCACGAGAACCTCTCCACGCACATCAATTTGATAAGGGTACCTAATATGAGGATGGCAAAAAGGAAAAGAAACCCACCCACAAAATCGTCACCGGGGAACAAAACACCCACCTTGGCTATAAAGGTGACGGCGAAGGTTCGACCCTCCCTATATAGATAGATGGCCTTCATAATGAGCGGGAAGGAGAAGGCTAAAGCGCAACGCGCGTTCTCTTTCCTTTTATCTAAAAGGGAAAAGAAGGCATGATAAAAGGTCAATATAAAAGAAAGACATATAGGCCACGCAATCCAATTTGAGTGCAAGAAATGGAAAAGAATAAAAGAAAGAAATGAGGCTGCCTCCAGAGGCTTTACCCATCACTAGATAAGAATACTGTTATATAACATATAATTGAATAGAAGAAAAAACCATTGAAGAAGGTCGAAAACTTCGAAAAGCTCCGCCCTGCCCCCTAAGGATAAGGATAAGCACGCTATATAACGACAGTGCATGAACCTCATGAGGAGGACCACATGCCTTTCCAATTCAAGCATGATTCTTTCCACGAAGAGGAGTTCAAAATACATGAGTCAGATCTCCATGTACCAAAGCCAAATTTCAACTTAAATAGGACAAGGGTTCAGAGTAGAGACTAATTGCAAATCTTAGATGAATGGGTCTCGAGAGTGAAGACTAAACTGGGGGTGGTGAAGTCTAAATTTGAGGGAAGTGAAGGTACAACTATAGGAAATCACTAAGATATTGCAAACATTATGTCGGGTATGTATATTTTACGATTTGTGGATGAGTCACTTAGTTTGTGTGTTTTTTGCGTTTCATACTAACAAAATGGTGTAATTATGTAGAACAATGGGGAGGACGAGCCACGTGACCATGATGGGGAGGACAAGCCACATGATGATCATGATGAAGAGAATGAGTCGCATGATGATGGGCACGATGGTATGGATGAAGAACATGTCGAGAGGAATCCTACTATTCAGTCTATTACCACTGATGCCACCCTCTCTAGCACCACTCTTATTGACTCTATCATCGATCCCACCCTCACTAAGATCACTCACATCGAGCATACCTTTGAGTCGATCACCACTACTACCATCATGCCTATAACTAGCGCGACTCTCACCCTTTCTAGGACCATTCCCATCGACCCTATCGTCGATGCCACCCTCATCGGAACCACTACCATCAAGTATACCTCTGAGTCAATCTCTATCACTGCCATCGTGCCTATAACCACCACGACTCGCACCCTCACCACCACCACTCCCATTGATTCTATCACTGATGCCACCCTCACCAACACCACTTCCATCGAGCATATCACTGAGCCGATCACCACCACTGCCATTGTGCCTATTGAAGGAACTCTTATCAAAGAGAACCCATGAGTGGAAGCAAGATCGTTCCAAATTCATTGTGAAAGAATTATAAGCATTCACAAACATACTAACAAATTGACATTTCAGAACAAATTACGGCATGCTTTCATAAGTAAATACAAAGGGAATGAGAGCCTTACCTTTGAAGAACTTTTCTTCTGTTAACCTCTAACTCCCATGAAGACCTTGGACAACAATATCTCGCTCTCGCCCAGATCGTCTACTCAGTCGTTTAGTAGTCACGAACAATCTTCTCCACGAACAAGTAGCCTCTCGGACACCATCACTTAGTAACCTTGGTATTCTCGGAGTGAGAATCCAGGAGGTGTGGGCTTTATTGGATTTGGTAGAGGGAATGAAGAAACTACTATCGAACTCAACGACCAAGCAAGTGGGAGAAGGATACTGTCTATCGTGTAGACTTTGTGCTTGATCGTTTAGTAAAGGTACACGATCGTTTAGTAAAACAGGCTTGATCGTTTACACGATCATTTAGAGAAACTCGCTAGCCACGCGATCGTTTAGTAAAATGCTACACGATCGTTTAGATAATGGTGCGTGTACACAATCGTTTAGACAAACACTTGAAGCTGTCATGTAACCTCTCGTGAGCTAAACGATTGACAGTGTACTTAAATGATGCGATTCAGCGATTCTCCTCCAAAATGAAAACATTTTTCATTTTATCCTTCAGATATGAAAACAGAATACAACCTCCCATTTTCGCGCACGGTTATAGGAGAAACCACACACAATTATCTCATAATTTTTTTAATTATAAATAAATATAATAACTAACTTATCATATTATATTTATAACCTATAGTTTTAATATCACATCATATGTAACATTTAAACAGAAGGAAATCAAACTTGAGGATTTCCATGAGCAACAGAATAGATCATTCCAAATTACAATCATGTATGAACATTACAAATTACAGTCATAAACACTCAAGATCGATAACCTCTAATGACCGTCCTCAAAGGTAGAAGTTCCCAGAACACTCAGAATTGAGGTCGTGTCACCTATGGTCGTTTAGGTGAGATGTGAGTCTCTATTATCAACGACGTTATATACAGAGTCTAGTCATCTCGTGGTCCAGGTCTTATACAAACTCTTTGTATAGGACACCCTCGCTCGCACGTCTCCACATGAATGGTCAGGATCTATCATCTGTAATAGTTTACAACACTTGTAAACCTCCACAAAGCGGGTCATATCCGTAGTGTCACCAGGATCAGGTATCCCACCTTAATCCTTATACTACAAACCTATTTAGGTTATCACTTAAGGCATGATCCACTTGTATATCACATAATACATGCTTAAGTTCACATAAGATAACCATGGAGCTTTGTTTATTGGATATGAGTAAATGCCAGAATGAAATAACAATTATTTTATTCATCAAACAATGTGTATCTTTACAAAACAACAAGACTCTGGGAGAATTAGGACACCACTCCCAACATAAACTATAGTCCTTTTCTCCTTTACTTGATATAAATCATATTTATATCATTTTTCTCCAAATAATGTATCTCATACATCATATCAATTATATCACATATAACTGAACCAGTTTAATCATATCATATATAGTCAAACTCCCTCTTGTCAATTTGAACAGCTCAAACTGACCCAAAAACTAATTCTCAACTTGAATCCATTGAGCTACCAAGGGGATCTTATGGACCTGTAGCTTGAAGCTCCAACAGTACATGAATAGCTGACTAAACTCTTTAGTCACGAGATCCATGATCCGTTAACTGTCGAGCACTACACTAAAGATCGAAAACTGCACTATTCTCACTACAGATATATTTCTGTGTCCATCATATATAACCAATCAACAATACGATAACCCTTCACAGATACTCGTAAGTACAGTTTGGCTCATTTATCGTTTTGCCCCTGTAGTTATATTTAACTCCTTAAGTACCACTGATCCCTATAATGAACAATACATCATAGTCCTACTATGAGTGGACACCTCTCGGGTTATGAGAAGGTGTGTGGCGTCACATCGTTCAAGCCCCAAAATCAATCCTTAAGGGAGAAATCTATCTACTTACCCCTGCTTCGGGGAAGGAGTGAATTCCATCTTGTGTAGCTGAGTTCCCAACTCCCCAATCAGACGAATCCTCAAAGTGGTAGGTTTGAGTCAGCAATCTGGCCACTCGCACCTATGCAAATCAAAGAACTGCCCTCAAAGGCAGGAGTTCCCGACTCACTCAGGATTAAGGTTATGTTACCTATAGTCATCCTAGTGAAGTGAAGTCTCTATCATGAACGTCGTTATATAATGAGACTATACACTTCGTGGTCTGGTTTTATACAAATTCATTTGTATAGGACACCCCCGCTCACATGTCTCCACATGAATGATCAGGATCAGACCATCTGTGGCATGTCACAACACTTGTAATTATCTACAAAGTGGGTTGCATCCGTAGTATCACCAGGATAAGGTTTCCCTCCTATATCCATATACTACAAACTATTTTGGTTATCATTTAAGACATGATCCATTTGTATGTCTCCACATACATGCTTAAGTTACAACAATAACCAGAGATCTTATTTTATTGGTTTATGGTAAATGCAAATAAAACAACTCATGTTTCATAGACAACAGTGAAGAAAATATCTCATATTATTACATCACAAGCGTTTGTTCAATACAGGTGTTTACAAACTACAAGACCTAACGAGAGTTTGGAGCATCAACCCCAACAATCTCCCACTTGTTCTAAAGCGAGTGTGTGTACATAACAGCAAGTACAAATCAATAAACTAGGGCACTAAGGCCCAGTACAAAAATCTCCCACTTGCCCTAGTCCAGCCGTAGGTAATCCCGTAATCCCATGCTTCAAAGGTGAGCCTTAAAAACTGTAGTCATGAGAGCCTTCGTAAACGGGTCAGCAACGTTGTGCTCCGAAGCGATCTTCGTGTCTATCACGTCCCCTCGATGCATTATCTCACGAATAAGATGATACTTCTGTTCTATATGTTTGTCGCGCTTGTGACTCCTGGGCTCCCTGGAGTTCGTCACAGCACCACTATTATCACAATAAAGGGTGATGGTTCTAGACATATCTGGAACAACTTCCAGATTAGTCAGGAACTTCTTGAGCCTAACGACCTCCTTAGAAGCTTCATAAGTCACTACATACTCAGCCTCCATCGTGGAGTCGGCGATGCACCCCTGCTTAGTGCTTCACCATACTACAACTCCTCCATTAAGAGTGAACAGTGAGCTTAAAGTGAATTTTTTAGAATCCTTATCAATTTGAAAGTCAGAGCCCGTGTATCCAATAAGGATCAAATCCTTAGATCCATACATGATCATGTAGTCTCTCGTTCTCCAAAGATACTTGAGGATGTTCTTAATGGCGGTCTAGTGACCCTGTTTTGGATTAAACTGATATCTACTAACTATCCCCACAGCGTAGCAGATGTCTAATCCAGTACACAACATCACATACATCAAACTGCCAATGGAAGATGCATATGGGACCTGTCTCATCTCCTCAACCACTTGAGGTGACTTAGGACACATTTCCTTAGACAATGTAACTCCATGCCTGAAAGATAGTAGGCCCCTTTTGGAGTTTTGCATCGAGTATTTGAGCAACATCTTGTCAATGTACGATGTCTGAGACAGCGCTAGCACTTTGTTCTTCCGATCCCAAAAGATCTGAATACCAATAATAAACTAAGTCTCTCCCAAATCTTTCATTTGGAATTGGGTCACTAGCCAGTTCTTAACTGATATCAGTAAACCTACATCATTCCTAATGAGTAGGATATCGTCTACATACAACACTAGAAAAACTACTGAATTGTTGATGATTTTCTTGTTGTAGACACAAGTCTCATCAACGTTTTAGTCAAAGTCGTACAATTTGTTCGTAGTATCAAATCGAATGTTCCAAGATCGAGATGCCTGTTTCAGCCTATAAATGGATCGATTCAATTTGCAAACTTTTTTCTCTTGACCTTGGGCTACACTATATCAATGGTCTCCTCAAGATTACCATTCAGAAAGGCAGTCTTGATTCTATTTGTCATATCTCATAGTCATAATATGAGGCAATGGACAGGAGGATGCAGATAGACTTCAACATGGCAACAAGCGAGAAAGTATTCTCATAGTCGACTTCCTCCACCTGGGTATAACCCTTTGCCAAAAGTCTAGCGTTGAAGGTTTGCACCTTCCCATTGGCACCGCGTTTCCTCTTGTAGATCTATTTGCAACCTATAGGCTTAACCCTATTAGGTTGATCTACAAGATCCCATACTGAGATGAAGTACATCGAATCCATCTCAAGATCCATGGCTTTGACCCATTCATCCCGATCAACATCCTCCATTGCTTTCTGATAAGACAACGAATCCTTAACCTCTCCATCGGCTACCATAGCCAGGATTTCAGTGAAACCCATTTGCGAACAGGTGGTTTCGCAACCCTCCCACTACATCGAGGTTCCCTCATCTCTTGAGGTGGAACTGACCTCCTAGATGAACTTCCATCAACAACTCTTTCTAATGGAGCAGGTCCTTCAACAAATCTTGTTGAAGTTTCAGTAATTTCGTTGGAAAGTTCACGCAACATGATCTTACTACTTGGACTGTGCTCCCTCATATGATCATCCAACAGGAAGGTAACGTTCATCAACAAACACTCTATTTTCCTAAGGATCATAAAAGTAACCCACTCGTGTACCTTTGTGCTATCTAGCAATGAGTGCATAATTATGCTAACCTGGCTGTTCTCATCGATGCGCGACCCATTCATCTCCACCATATTGAAGTGGACCATCATGTTTAGACCATGTTCACGCACAAATATGCCTTCCTCCATTTTGGAGTTGAAAATGCATTTCAGAGCTTCATGCTTGAGCTGTCCAGACAGTTGTCCGAACATTCCCCGCAGAGACTCCATGATCTCATGCACTAAGACCATGGGCCCATGCTTATTGGCCAAAACATCATTCAAACTAGCCAAGATGTAAGCTCGGACCTTCTCATTCGCTCGTGTCCATCTCTCATAGGCCTCTCGAACATTTCGAGTGGCGTTCTGAGGTGGAATAGAAAAACACTCCTTCGTAAGGGCAAACCTCAGGTCATCGATGATTAAAACTGTAGTGATCGTGTGTTTCCAACTAGCTTAGTTCTCACCAGTCAGTTTTTCGGAGCTTAATAGAGCTAATGTGGCTGTAGCCATTATGTTGCTGCAAAACGAAAAAACTTAAATGAGTCTATGCAATACAATACCTTTTAATACTAATTGGAGTTTTAGCAAAATAGTTTCCATGTACCCTAAATGAAAAGACATCTATTTCGCAATGATGCCTTAGTGAGGCAGGACAAACGTCACTGGTGGGGCGATCAGATGCCCCTTTACTGGGATGAGACACTCTTAACCATTAGGCAGAAACAACTCTTATAATTGACCCTAACAGTCACCATTTTTCGATCCAGAACTGCTAACCTTTAACAATTTCGCATAAGTGTAACCCCTCATTTTTTCCCCTAGAGTCCCGCCCTAATGCTCCCACTGTAGGGAAAAAGCATATTAGGACAAGAGACTAAAGCGACCTTATCCTATACCGGAGATCAGACAAAGATTCATGCAAAACTACCATCCTATAGGGGGGCACTCCTAGGGTGCCTCGAGGCGATGCACATAAATGTTATCCAACCTAATGAGAGAGACCGTGGGATATGTTGTCACACGTCCTGCTCCCACTTACTATGAACATTCTCTCCATTCACCTTAGTATTGACCTACCCAAACACCATCTTTTAGGGAGACACTCCCAACGTGCCATGAGGTCGAGGATAGATCTCATGGTGTGAACATAAAGGGAGAAACATGAAGAGGTTTAAGTGAAATATCATATACCCCAAGTACCTTCCATTGAATGTTCTACCTAGAGGTTCATTAACTTAGACCATCCGACTACTTATTTTATCTAAGTCGATTTAATTTACTAAAAAACAACTCTTGTCTTTCAAATTAACAAGTTCAAGTTAAGTCCCATAAACTCTTTAATGGACTATCCTCAAATTTGCATGCATTCATCAAATCTATCGAATTCACCTTTTCAGGTAAGTTTCCAAATAGGGGTGTTATGTTTCTGTCAGTTTAAGTACCCCAGCCTAGACAAAACCCGCCTTAGACAAAAGGTCCCTTATAGATAGATTTGCTACATATTTAATCTTTTATTAGTTAATTTAATCCTATTAAACTGATTAAAAGATTAAACCTTAGGTTGCTAATCGCATTAGAACCATGATCTTAGGTCTATCTCCACCAAGTTTTAAAACTCTTTTAAAACCATGATTCAAGCCTAAGTTTGCATGCATGTCTTTCTTATCGATTTTAGTTCTAATTTCTCTTACACTTATAGAAGAAACAACCAAACCATTCCACATTGCTATGCACAACTAGGTATTTATAACTCTTATAAACTTAACCTATGTGTCATGCTTCATATAATGTCCATTCATTACTATATATAACTCTTATATACTTGGTAATGAACTAAGCATACATGCTTCCATACACCCTTATACTATAACACTTATAATATAAAGATGATGTATGTCTATGCTTAATACATGCATAAATATAACTCTTATATTATATGATGCATTAGCATGCTCTTAAAGTAATTTAAATCATGCAAACTACTATATCATAACACTTGTAATATAGAGATGATGCATGACCAATGCATAACCTAAGGTGGGATTTCAACTATATGGCATACCATATGACATAAATCAAACATACATCTTATGTACATTCGCAAAACTAATGGGCCGGGATGATTAGCCTAAAAAATCGAAAATTAAATTCTATCTATTACATAAATCCATCGAGCAAACCGGTTCATAAGCGAACTGGGTCTTGAACCGCCCGGGCAAAGTCTCCCTAATCGTTTAGTAAAACGGGCGAGTAACCACGATCGCTTAGCTACGATCGAGTACCATTTACAATGCGATGAAGCATGAGGCCACTCAATCGTTTAGCCCATTAATTAAAAACAACGCAAGTCTAAACGATTGTACAAACAACTACGTTGTTGTGAAGCACGATCATCTAGACGATCATAGAATAAGCGTTAAGTAACTTTTACTACGCGATCGTGTAGTCAGTGACTAAGTGATGAAGCTTGCTGAGCTACACGATTGTTTAGTGCACATGCGTCCACCTTGCAGCCGAGAATCACATACTCTACGATTGCTTACCCCCATCGTTTACATGATCTGACCAACGCCCTTCTTCTTTCTCGAAGTAATACGCAACTCCTTGCCTTGAAGCTTTATCACGAGCGACTCACACTAACTCAAACACTTTGAATTACAGACTCGATAGCAAGTTAACATGCCCAAAAACACAGGGGCCCTTATAATTAACTTTGAATGTAAAAGAACCCAACATTCAAAGGCAATCATCTCAGAAACTCCATCAATCCACATCCACAAACATATTTAACACTTAAACAGAATGTAGACATGCTTTACCCACTGAGAGTGTAAATGCTATTCTATACATCAATGGATTTGGAATATTAGAACCTCGCTCTGATACCAAGTGAAGGAACTCTTATCAAAGAGAACCCATGAGCGGAAGCAAGATCGTTCCAAATTCATTGTGACAAAATTACAAGCATTAACAAACATACTAAAAAATTATGCATTTTAGAACAAATTACGACATTCTTTTATAAATAAATACAAAGGGAAGGAGAGCCATACCTTTGAAGAACTTTTCTTCTATTAACCTTTCACTCCCGTGAAGACCTTGGACAACAATATCTCGCTCTCACCCAGATCGTCTACTGAGTCGTTTAGTAGTCACGAACAATCTTCTCTACGAACAAGTAGCCTCTCGGACACTGCCACTTAGTAACCTTGGTATTCTTGGAATGAGAATCTAGGAGGTGTAGGCTCTGTTAGATTTGGTAGAGGGAAGGAGAAAACTACGATCGAACTCAACGATCAAGCAAGTGGGAGAAGGATACTGTCTATCATATAGACGTTGTGCTTGATCGTTTAGTAAAATAGGTTTGATCGTTTACATGATCATTTAGAAAAACTCGCTAGCCACGCGATCGTTTAGTAAAATGCGACACGATCATTTAGACAAACACTTGAAGCTGTCGTGTAGTCTCTTATGAGCTAAACGATTGGTAGTGTAGTCAAATGATGCGATTCAGCGATTCTCCTCCAAAATGAAAACATTTTTCATTTTATTCTTCAGTTATGAAAACTAAATACAACCTCCCACTTTCACGCACGGTTATAGAAGAAACCACCCATAATTATCTCATAATTGTTTTAATTATAAATAAATATAATAACTAACTTATCATATTATATTTATAACCTATAGTTTTAATATCACATCATATGTAATATTTAAACCATAGTTCTTTTCTCCTTTACTTGATATAAATCATATTTATATCATTTTCCTCTAAATAATGTATCTCTTATATCATATCAATTATATCACATATAACTGAACCAATTTAATCATATCATATATAATCAAACTCCCTCTTGTCAATTTGAACACTTCAAAATAACCCAAAAACTGATTCTCAACTTGAATCCATTGAGCTACCAAGGGAACCTTATGAACCTATAGCTTGAAGCTCCAACGGTACGTGAATAGCTGACTAAACTCTTTAGTCACAAGATCCATCATCCGTTAACTGTGGGGCACTTCATTAAAGATCGACAGCTGCATTCTTCTCACTACAGATATATTTTTTTGTCCATCAGATATAACCAATCAATAATACGTAAGTACACCTGGGCCAATTTGTCGTTTTGCCCCTGTAGTTACATCTAACTTCTTAAGTACCACTGATCCCTCTAATGAACAACACATCATAGTCCTACTAAGAGTGGACACCTCTCAGGCCATGAGAAGATGTGTGGCGCCACATCGTTCAAGCCCTAGAATCAGTCCTTAAGGGAGCAATCTATCTACTTACCCCTACTTCGAGGAAGGAGCGAATTCCACCTTGTGTAGCTGAGTTCACAGCTCCCCAATAAGACGAATTTCCAAAGTGGTAGGTTTGAGTCGGCGACCTGGTCACACGCACCCATGCAAATCAAAAGACCGCCCTCAAAGGTAGGAGTTCCCAACTCACTCAGGATTAAGGTCATGTTACTTATAGTCATTCTAGTGAAGTGAAGTCACTGTCATGAACGTCGTTATATAACGAGACTATACACTTCGTGATCCGGTCTTATACAAACTCCTTTGTATAGGACACCCCCACTCGCATGTCTTCACATGAATGATCAGGATCAAATCATCTATAGCACATCAACACTTGTAACTATCTAAAAAGTGGGTCGCATCCGTAGTGTCAGCAAGATAAGGTTTCCCTCCTATATCCATATACTACATATAACCACCACGACTCTCACCCTCACTAAGTCAAACCACTGATGCCACACTCACCACCACCACTCCCATCGAGCTACCAATACTAGATCCATCCTCTACCAATGATGATATCCAATTATGTCCAATCTCGCCTCTAAAAGATAAGTTGAAAATTAAGTTGGAGAAAAAATTCGAGGAGGTCACTGAGGTTCCAAGACGTACGGGTAGGAAGAGAAAAGAGATTAAACCCTATGCCCCTCTGTTTGAATTGAAAAAATCGAAGTTGAAGAGAAAGTACTACGATTCAGGTGCTTGTCCTCCTGGTAAAGTTGATAGGGTTAGCTATGATCCAGCCCATCTAGTGCTAGAGGAATGGTTCATCACCTTCTTACAATAGCTGACGAGCAATGTTGTGGAGCCTTACGTACCCGGCATGGGGGCTTTTTTTAGGATGAGCACAACCACAAAAGAAATATTTCGTAAGTTAATGAAGGATAGTGAATGGGTTGAATGTGATGTACGGACTAATTTGGTTATACAAGTTTTATATCGTCACATGTACTATGTTTTGGTTAGTAATATGTTCCACTTTCATTTGTAGGTGCTTAAGAGCATATTCATGTTCTTGCGGAGAAAGTTGCTTGCTCAGCCCGCGATATGCGTCCATGAGTTCACGAGGTTCCCACCAAGAATATTGGTATGTATATGCTTTTTCAATTCATTCATTCATTCATTAATTCATTTTGTATACTTAGTTCATTAATAATTCATCCATTCATTACCAATAGTGTCATTTGAACTTTTTTACACCTGAAAGCTTGTTCAAAGTAATACACGAGAGGACCGAGGAAGAAGTCGCGGCTGTATGGGTGAAAGAAGATAGTGTAACTAACCTTGTGCTTGGTTTGGAGCCGAATCACCAACCAGGATGGGTTGACGTAGACTACGTGTATAGTGCAATCAATGTACGTGAACATTGGATCCTAGTTGTGCTTGACGTGAACAGAGGACAGATATTGTTATACGACTTCATGCCATCGTACATCTCGATGAATGATATTGCACTAATTCTGATGTATTTGACACATATATTATCGGCATTGGCTTACTTCTGCAAGCTTTATCAGAAGAAACCAGACTTACATCATGACCCATGGCAAGTTTATCGTGCAGAAAAATGAGATATACAAGGTCGCAATACATTAGATTGTGGTTTCTTCTATCTAAATTTTTTTGAACATATGGTTTCTAGATCTAGTTCAAGAGAAGATGTCAGACTTTAGACTATATATGTTTATGAGCTACGGTCTAATACATTCATTTACTATATTGTATTTTTCAAGTTGTGAGCTTATTTGTACAAATTGTAAATGTCACAATTTAGATTACAGTACATGATTTTTTTCCCCTACCAGCCTAGCCAATAAAAAGCACACCATTAATACATGTAAATAAAACAATCGAGATGACAAAACAAGAGCGTGGCAAGTGGCAAGAAGAAGAAACGAGAAAATTGTATGAGAAAAAAGAAGGAGATAAAGAAACGAGAGGAAGAATTGAGAGGAAGGACCAAGAGAAGAGGAAGAACCAAGAGAAAAACAGAGGCCAATGTGTTACAATAAGTAAAATACAATGAAATATTTTACTACAAGTCTGTCTGCCTATTATGGCCAACTAAGTAGCTCATTAAAAGTCTGTCTGCTTATTATGGCCAACTAAGTAGCTCATTAAAAGTCTATCTATTGTGGCTAACACCACCAAAACGTATGCATTTTTTTAGAGGCCAATGTTCTCCAACGGATGGGATCATCTGTACCCGCCTTCAACCTACTCAAACGACCTTTTTCAGTGGAAGAATCTTAACATCAACATAATTTGGCGGTTTCTTCCATTCAGTCACATGGCCAAGTGGATATATTGATTTTGCATATGCAAGGACAAGCGACTCAATATAATAAAACCTGCTACATAGAGTGAATGGGTTGATGTTCTGCTCTCTAGCTACAACAATAGTGTGCGAACACGGATTCTCCAAGCACTAAAACTGTCCACAACTACGCTCAAGTGTAAGGCTAACAATACCATCTAACCCACCACTTTGACATGAAACCTGTAACAATCGATGGGGTTGACTCAGTATCGCCTGGCTTTCTCACACTCTTATGATATAATTTCCTCTTCATATTTTGAATGTGTCGGTGTGCTAACAGGCCAAATATTTCGTCGCTCATAAAATCATTGTTATATCAAACACCTTATGTATTCCAATAGTGTTGTTATTGGCAGTTTCATTGCTTCTTTCGTCACCGAATTGAAACACTCGACATTATTGTTGGTCATGCTATCATATCGATTCACATACTGATAACATCGTGCCCATTACTCGACACCCACATCCTCCAAATATCTTCTAAGGCTACCATTCTTGAAGTCAAATATTTGGTCCCAATATCTTTTGAACACGAACTCTCGATACGCTCTTGCTGCACTAACAAACAATTTTCTCACCGCCTCATCCTTGAAGTTTTTATTGATATTCCTCTTTAAGTGGAATGTACAAAGTCTTTGAAATGTTATTGGGAATACAGGATCAACTGCATTGGTGACAGTTTAATGTTGGTCTGAAACAAATACAAGATTAGGGCATTCCCCAATTGTAGCTTTTAAATTCATCATAAACCACTTCCATGATTGGCCATTCTCATTGTCGATGGTAGCATATGCAAGAGGGTACATCTGGATATTACCATCCATTGCAATACCAATCAAAATTGTGCCTTTGTACTTACCCTTCAAATGAGTGTCATCAATAATGATCACTAGATGACAATTCTTATTTTAAGCAAGGACCTAGTGTCATGAACATGTATTTGAAGTATTAAGATTCTTCAAGTTCAATCTCAAAAACGGTCCCTGGATTTTCAACCTTTAAACTTCACCATAAGCATGCAACAAGAGAAAGGAGTCCAAAATAAGAGGAGTGAGGAAGAATCTGGGATGCATGCATTTTGGAGACTAAACGGACATTTCACACGCGACTGATGTTATCAGAAGGCAAAATTTTGAGTGTTTTTTAAAGATGAGCCAAATTTCGAGTGGGCCTCAAAATTTGACTCATTGATATAAATTTCCCATGAAAGTAAATGTGTAATTTAAAACTGGAATTCCATTTGACTGAAGATCTAGTCTAAGGATTTTGAAATCCACCCATTCACTTGGTTGATCATAAAACTTCTACAATTATGCAATGCTCGCTTGTTTTAACCCTAACACATGTGCCTAAGACAACCAAAGCTACATGCCCTAATGTGTTAATTATTTTCTTAATCAACCAAGATGCTCAACTAATTGGATTTACCAATGTCCATATCAATTAAACACCCACATTAAGAAAGGTAATCTACCTAAGTTGATTTAATAACCCGATTAGACTAAATTACTAATCAAAGCAAAAAGTCTCTCCTATAGCTGGACACTTGTCTACTTAAAATCTGTTCTATTATAGATAACAGTTCTGGTTATCGGCTTTTGTGATCTAGAAAGGCACGCTTAAACGTATTTACAGGATCTTTAACCCTTTCCTGTGCTATGGGCTGAGCCAGAACTCAAAAGATCCAAATCATTCCTTTAGCATGAAAGGATGTGTTTGTCGGCCGAAAGCGGAAGGAAGGCTAAGGGGTCTGGAGGCTTTGGGATTGCAATCTTGCTGTGCTACTTTAACATGGATGGAAAAAAGTTTCCAACAAACCTTGCTTATGGGTCAATTGAATCCGAGAACACTACACTACATTCGCGGGAATACCTTCTGGGATGTATGTCCATCCTACCACACCTCCAACACTTGGAGATTGATACTCTCGATCAGAGAAGTTCTGAAAAGGTATATCTGATCCATCATCGGGGATGGCTCGAATACTAACGTTTGGAGCGATATTAGAAGAGGGAAGCTTGAGCGATCTATTCGGAGAGAGAGTGATCTACCTACGATTCTGGCTCATCCAAATCCCGAGACCAATAGACGGAAAATGTGGTTTCCAAAGTATCATCCTAGAAAAAAATCGAATTTGAACAAGGTCGGGTCAAACTACCTTTCTTTTCCCTTTTTGGGAAAGAATATGATAGTAGTCCTCCAGGAAAGTATATAATAAAGAAAGCAGTAATATTCAAAAGCATCTGCCATAGAAAATCTTACCCTCAGGCTATCTCGTATCTAGAACCCTCCCAAGAAAAGAATTAGCCTCAAGAAGAAGAATTCTCTATAGCCCTAAAAAAAAGGGATGACTAATGATCCAGAAAGCATAGAGGTATAGGAGAACAAAGTGCAAGCACCTTCTTTATTTTATTGCCAGATAGATTAAGTCAGATAACCTTATTTATACTAGGGGATGAAACTATAACTTATTTTATATATGTGGTAAACCATTCCCCTAGTGGCCTACGGAAGACTACTAGATGGCCTACCAATACATCTTAAAAAAAAGCACTTTTTTTTTTTTTATCAAAAGGATATTCTTAAAGAAAGCCTTCCCCCTTACTAAATCAAATAGGGTTGAAATAGACAACAAGACAAAGCATTTTTATTAAACTGGCTGATACAGGTTAAGAGCATAAAGATATTAACAGCGGATATGCTACTAATAAGTAAGAACCCATCTGCGACAACATAAGTAATATATATGGTAAGACCTCCTCTTCCTCTTCCAATAAAAATCTTTCAATATATCGAAGTGTTTGTCTTAAAGAAGGAGAATGAGAATCTCTATTACTAGAACTCGAGCCAGCGTCACCTGCAATTAAGGAAGAAATGAGGGGATCAGGCCCAGACCCCGAAGCTGGTGGAAGTTGCAGAGAAAAATCACTTCCTCCCCCTCTCCCTATCGGTCGAGCTACTTCGTTCCTTGCTATTTCGAGCCTTGGTCAATCCCTTCATTCTTGAAATTGGTTAATCATGCAATATGTTTGTGAAAAAATCGTTCTAAACAATCTAAAATCACACCCAAAAATGTTTTCACCCTTTGCCTTTTGAGATTAAAAATACATTAGATGTGTTCCTACTCTCTGACAATCAAGGAATTAATGAGAAATGCCCAGAAACTCATAAATTCAATGCATAGAAATTAATATTTTATTCAAGAACAGAGAAATATCAAACATATATCATAGAAGTGAAAATTCAAGTCTCCCAACCAAGATTTAATAGGTTTTAATCTTACCATAAACTAGAAATTACTTATCTTAACACTCATAGTGTGCCAAAATGAAGTTCAATCAAAAGAAAACCAAAATTGCAGGTGAAATGACCTAAATTGGGCAATATTTCATTTATATAAAGTGTTGGTATCGCGGCATTGGCCATATCTATCGAAGTGCAAAGGGGTGGGCAGCAGAGGCGCAACAGCGCACATACACGGGCATGTCTGTTCGTCAAAGTCCGGAACGCTGCGACGCAGTGCTACCTTGAAAGTGTAGCTTCTGGAAATTGCGCCAAGCGCAACGCTAAGCAAGGCACCACTGTGCCAAGCACTAAGGGCAATTTCGTCATGTCCTCTCTCTTCATGATTGATGTTCCAAAGCTTCATTTGGGTTCATTTGGGTTCATTTTCGTCCCGTATCAACTCCAATAGTCAATTCTACCTCTTAGTTGTTCAATATCTACAAAATCATAGAATAAACGTATAAAATCCTAAAATAAGTCTGAATTAAACTAAGGAAATTAGCACATTTTCGGTCTGTGCTAACAGAGTTTATTATAATTTAGCCAAAAAGTTTTAATGTCATTCATTTTAGAGAGAATAATTGCTCACGTCTTTTGGCAATGTGGCAAAAGCTACGTTAGTGAGAGCAACATAACCATCTGATGTTACAGGAGTTCTTCGAGAAATTTAATCACACAAATACACCAAAATATGGGGACACAAGATTTTGGAATCCTTTATTTAAGGATTTCAAAATACTAAAAGGATTAATGTAATGTAATAAGGGGCCAAATTTTTTGACACTCCTATTTTGACACTTTTAAAAGAATGGAGGATTAGAGAATCCCTCTGTCCATTAGCTTCCAACCTGGTATGCAGAAGCCTTCGAAATAAAATATAAAGCACAAATAAAATACATATTCCAGATTGATTTCAGGAACTTTTTTACAAGTTACAAACTACAAGCACATCTATAATACATTAGTTTCACCCCACCTAATCAATTTCAAAATAAAAACCATGAGTCAGATAATAATACATTCAATTTTTGTCACAATACATAATGGATCAATCTGCATCATCAGCGCTAAAATCTGGCTCTGGAGGCTTCTGCAATTTTATCAATTCCTGAGCGCTCTTTGCGTTCCGATATCGTTGAACGCCCCTGAGAGCATTGGCAGCAAATTTGGAAGCTAAGAAAGTTGCACGAATACTATAAGAGCCTCCGCTTGTAGCAGTTTGAGATCCCTCAGATTCTTCTGCGGCAACTTCTTCCTTTTGACGAAGTTCCATAGATTTTCTCTTGGAATACCGACGCCATGCCGCTTGAATGAAGCAAGCAGCCCAGGTCCTCCACTGTTGTGAGTAGAATCGGAACGTATGTTGCACCTGTCTACTGTGAAGGCGCCTGAACTGACTGGCCACAAATTTCAACTCTTCAGCAACGAGGGCAAAAGCCTCAACCTCTGTAATAGCCTTTACCGTCCTTGTAGAAGATGGAAGATTCGAACCAGATTTCGGGTCCAAAGCCCAGGTCAAAAGCTCTTCACCACAAAAATCACCTTCTTTCAGAAAGGTACGGTTGAAAAATCCACTCCGCCCACCATCTGTGGTCACACTCTCGAGCCGACCACGTATAATGAAGAGCATCTCATCAACTGGATCACCTTCACGAACTATGTAAGTGTACTCCGTAAACAAACATGGTTTCAGCCGCTCACAGATAGCATCAAGCAGCCTCTCATCCATGCTTTCAAACAGAGGAACCTAGAAATCATCAGGGATTATGAAAAATGTTAACGAATTATAGAGCGCAAAACAAATCCTAGGATGAAAGTAACTTATAAGCTAAAGCCTATAATTTTTCAACAAGTTATCAGTTTATATCCATGTGAAAGAGTTTTCGAAAAAACTTAGGGTGTGTTTGGAATGCATTTTTAAGTGTTTAATTTAAAAAATAAGTCATTTCGGAAAAAATTGAAATGTTTGGCAACCACTCAAAATAGTTTTTGAAGTGTATTTTCAACCATTTTTGTCAAAAGTGTTTAAATAAAAATAAGTCTTTTGAAAAACACTTTTTTCTCAAGTCAATCCAAACAGGCCCTTAGTTCCACGATATAAATATGTGTAACTGTTGTAGCAGATATAGTTAGAATATTCATACTTGAGGTAAAAAAAAAATGTACTGCTTGATAAAAAGAATGAAATAAGGAAAAAGAGCCAAAGCAACAGCCTTACCCTAGGTAAAGCCAAAGACTTAACGATTATTCGATAAGTTATCATGAACTGACATATTATTTACATGGATTTTTTTTAAAAGAAATTTAGTTCCACCCTTTGAGTTTGTACTAAATATTTGTGGCAGATATTGTGAGAAATGAGAATATTCAAAACAATCCCCACGTTTGCAAAATGAAAGAATATGAAACCAAACAACCAAATTTTTTTTTTTTTTTTAAAAAAAAAGGCAAGCAAGCAAGCAATAGCCTTACCCTTCTTACTAAAGCCAGACAAAGATGCCGCTTAATATCTCTCCTGAGATCCTTAGGTAGAGTTTGAACCAAACTCTGTTCATCCACCCCGCGAGTCTCTAACCACTTGTACTGATCGTAACGCCTGACTCTCTCCCGAAGATCTTGCGGCAGCAAGCGGTGATGCATCCACTGCTCTGAATCGCGCCTTTTCACCCTCATTTCCTCAAGCCTTATAGTTAGAGATTGAAGATAAGTCTGCCATAATAACATTACATCAGTTTCTGAATGTCTACGTACATGGTTTACTCTTTTCCACTCTAGAACATAATATTGAACTTCACAAGACTAGAATCTCAGTTAAGCACTTACTCCAATCTGTCAACCTCTTTACTGCTGAGATGGGTAAAGAGGCCAAAATATCTACTTACATCTCAAATGCTAAAGCAAGAAATATCTTAAATCTTCCTATTATTGTAGATGCCATTAATTATAGTTTGTTAAAAAATAACAAACGCTAAATCGACATGTCCCAAGGAAGTTGATAAGATACTTACCACATAACTTTCCAATGGAAGTTAATAACAAGATCTGCAATTGTCTTAAATTAAAATGACATAAGTAAAAAGGAAGACAGACAAGGAACTCCATCTAACTACTAGAAAAGTTGCAAATTGCACATACCAGGCCATATTGTAAAAAATTCTATAGCCATTTCAGCCAAACCATCCAAAAAGTTGGCAAGAGTTGCATCAGCTCACAAAATATTAACAGATGCCATAATAGCATTAGCTCATAAAATATAAACAGTAGCCACAATTGCATTAAGCGCACAAAATAAAGTTTGCTACTAAGACTAATTAAATGAACATGTGGAAATTTGTTTCGTTGTTTGCCAAATCCCACTCCCTTTAATAAGACTGTTCTCTGCCCTCTGGAAGTTTAAGATTCTTAAAAAAGTGAGGTCCTTTATTTGGCAAGTTCTATATGAACGTGCAAACATTTTGGATCGACTCTCGAGGAGGATTACATAGTTAGTGGGTTCATTTTGTTATATTCTTTATCCGAAAACAAAGTCAGGCCTGGATTACATTCTTTGGAGATGTGAGTTTGCACATGCAATTTGAAATTTGTTTTTCCAGATGTTTGGTTTGATGCTTGCCCGTCCTAGGGGCACGGGAGATATAAATGGAGAATTCCTTCTCCATCCGTCTTTTCACAATAAGGGTTGTTTCTTGTAATTGGCGGGAGTGTGTATCATGTGGAATCTTTGGGGTGAAATTAGAAGAACATATTTAAAGGGATGGACAAGGAGCCTAGCAATGTCCGGGCCACTTTGCACATATGCAAACTACAAAACAAGGTCCTTAAATTTTAATTGCTCGAAAACTCCTAATATTTTAATTCCCCACGATCCTGGCATCACAATTCCATATAGAAACAATTTGAAAGAAGCAAGTCAATTGCTAGTACCAGATCGCTAATGCTCCCATGGCCCCTATATGTGTTGCACAGAGGGGCAACTAACTAAACTCAAGCGACCTTTCTTCTTGCAGGACCTTTGTAGCTTCATTAATTAATTAACCTAGATACTCAATTTGATCAACTTTGTGAATCTCACCTATATTCTATAATTTATTCAAATGCACTGAACACATTTCCCAGCCGATAAACTAAGTAATTAAACCCTAAATAGTCATTTTTTTTTTTTGGAAGCCTACAAGCACATCAACTCTCGAAACAAGATTCAGAAGAAAAACCTACACCAATCACGTCTGTTGTTGTTTTTTTTGTTTTTTTTCTTTTAACTCTTCTATTGACGAATGTCAATGCTAAACATTCAGATGAGCATCACAAGCCTATAATTTTAATCAGATCTTTAATTATCATACAAAGAAAACAGGAGGCCTACCAGACCTCCAATGCTCTCAACACCAACATTAACTAGAAAAAGGAAAGAAGAAATTTGAACCACAAACCCAGTCATTATTTAATTCGAACTATGGTGTTACCTGCATGTTGCCGATAAGAAGGGCAAAGAGAATGAGACCAAGTACAGCTAATGCTATAGAAAAGATCACTTCACCCGGGTACGTGCTTGTTTGAAGCCCCTGCCCAAGCGTACTGCCAAGAATTGAAATAAAAATAAAATAACTAATAGCACTTCAGTCAAAAACATGGGCCCGTATGCTTATGCATTTTCAAGTCTAATTATCATTTTCATATAATTTATTGGGTAAAAGATCATGTACGAAAATTTTCAACCTTGATTCAATCAATAAGGCGAAAAGAGATAATCAAAGGTCAATTGTATCAACTTTGATGTACATTTTCTTGCAGACACTTAGTATATGATGCACAATTTTTTTCTACGTGAACATGGGTGCATAATGCATAGATATGACTATTGAGAGTGAAGCAGGAGGTACATGCATTATATAGTACAAATTCCCTGGGAAAGATTTCTCTGCGAACAACAGCCTTTTAACATCCACGGCAGACACAATCCACTGGCTTCTTTAAATAAGGTAATACATACCTCAAGTTTTGTAGTCCCCACCACAGACAGTAACAATATTTAGCGATAAAATTCTTGGAGGCGGCAATACCAGAGGACAACGCCTGTTGAAAGATTCCAAAATCAAACTGATCATTTTCATCAGCAGGTTTGCAACTTGACTTAAGGTCAGCCACACCTGTCTGGTTCCAAGTTGCATAACCTTTCATGTCTTGGTTACCACAATACAAGAAATCTTTCCTGCAAATAGGGGCATTACAATACTTCTGCCAACATGTATCATTGCGTTCCACAGCTAACAAGTACCATAATGCTCCTACTATCTGCAACGTTAAATCAAGTAAAAATAAACTCAATTTGGTGGATAACGGATCTGTTTATACTTTTGAAAGTTCTTATTGTTTGAAATCTCAGCCATTTTCTAAATAAACACATAAGATTTAAAATTTTATTTCTTTATTTTAAATTTTCATTAGGATTTCAAGAACAATAATAATTTAATGTGATCCATTTAAATTTTATAACATAAATATTGTTTTAATTTAATAAAAATAATGGAAATATCCGAGCATAAACTATTATTATTAACTGTGGGTTTCAATTTTTTAAAACTAAAAAATCGAGCTTTCATATAAAAAAAAATGAAAGAATTTACGAGGACAAAAGAAAAGAGTTCCAACCCTGACTATGAAATAAACTTCAATCCAACACAATAAGCCCTAATTGACAGTTACAAAAAGCAGAAAGATGTAACGTACCTAGATAAAAATATATTAGTATGGCATTAGTCAAGAGTATAGGGGTAATTAGATAGGAAGTTAGTTACTGAATCTTGTTATAAATAGAGGGAGGGAGAGTAAGTAAAGGTAGGAAATAGTTGAGAGGTTTAGGGCTTGAGTTAGCATACTCTAGAGGGAGGTTCCAAATGCCTCGAACTTGGTTTATTTTGTATTTCTTCAGTTAAATGAAATAACATGATAATAAATATTTCATTATGAAACAAAATTTATAATTTTAACAAATTTTTACTCTATAAAATAACATAAGTAGTATTTTGGCAAATTATTGTCAAAAAAACATTTTGGCATATTAAAATAACATAAGTTTATATTATAAAAAATTAAAAAGATTGGTTCGACCACATTATCCTTGCATAGGTTTATGTTTGCAAATTTATATTACATCTAAAGAAATATTCAAAAGATCAAATAATTTAAAACAACTAATACTCAAAATAAAATAACTAAATTTAAAAACTTATACAAATTTAAATTCTAACCATCAACTTAATACAATTGAATAAGAACTTCAATTTACTCTTAACTCGAAAGTAGATTAAAAAATTTGTATCAAAATCAAAGTAAAAAAAAATAATGACACTTAAAGATAATTCTTCCCAATAATTCATTTAAGTTAATTCACTAGTTTAATAAAATAAATACTATTAACTATCATTATTTATTTTAAAGTGAATTACATTAAAAAAAAAATATTTGGAAACATATACATTAATTATTAAATTTTCTAAACCTGCACCCAAAAACACAGTTTGAGCTTCTTCCTAAACCTTGAGGCACCCTGAAGTCTTCCTAAACCCAACCTTTCTGAACTTGCACCTCAAACAGAATTTTTCATTTTCAAGCTAGTAGATACCTAAACCCAACTTGCAAAGCCACCCCCCAACACACACACACAAGAGAGAGAGAGAGAGAGAGAGAGAAGAAAAAACACCCCTCTAGTTCTTCTACCTCTGCAAGTCTGTTAATCTGTTAATTTTTCTACGAAGGAAAAAATATATTGATAAAATGAAAATTACAATAGAAGTTGCACTCTTAGAATTCAAAACAGCCTAACAGAAAACTAACCAATTGCAAAAAGAAAATCTTCAAGCCCATTTCAAATGACTTTAAAAAGAACCATGGGAACGATTAGATCTATCTTGACAAATTGACAATGCCAAATAGCTTGATATAAGATGACAGCTCAACCATAGTGCGATATCGAAATCACCAATTCCCACCTACCCGAGCAAAAAACATGAAAATCACAATAATTCCTCCCAAAAATCTTCCCTTTCTAAGCAATGCTTTGGTGGTTCATAGTGTAAACTAACATATTATTGGTATAGCCCTTCTGAAAATCAAATTAGTATGTATCTAAAATTAACCAATAAACCATCCAAAATCCAGCCACTAAAATATTGAAAAGTCGGATAGAAAATGTCCACCCAACTATAAACTTATACAATCAAAGCAATAATAGCAATAAGCCAAGCACTAAAATCCCCAACTCCATCCATCCAACACACATATTAAAACAAGCACGCGCATTTATAGTATCATCCAGACAAGGATTTTCAAACTTCGCCAGAAATCTTAAGAGGGGAACAACAAAGAGGGGGTTATCAAATTCATGACTAACCAACAAAAAGGGGGTTATCAATTTCATGAATAATCAACTTTAAGACTTAATTTGATGAACTTGAAACTTTAAGGTCAAATTTCTCCTAATGAGCAAAATTACAAACAATAAAATTCTCTTTAATTTATGGATTCTTAACGGGAAAGCCAAAATTTAGCTGCTTATCCTTTTTCTATATAACTTGCAATGATTAATTATAAATAAAACAAAATGCAGAATTCTTAACAAGCTGTGGACCAACTACGAAGGGAAAAGGAGGGACTTACATGACTTGCAAGCATATATAATAGCAAATAATATGCAGCACCTGCCCAAGCAGTTTCTGCAAAAACGCCTGTTGTCCTTTTCAACTCTGAAGTCAATGGTACTGCTCTAAAAAACCTTGGGATATATTGAAGGAATACAATTAAAAGAAGGGCCTGTTTTGTCACATATACATCTGAACCTTTTGACCTTTGAAGAAATCTCCAAACCACAATCTGTGTATAAATAAATGGCAGATTAATTCTCAATATTCACAATCTTACTAGAAAAACTCACGAATTATTGGAACATGTGAAAATCAGACTGTGAATATAAGAGTGTGACTTGAACGGCAATACCATTTTAAATTGGAACTAATAAGAATGTGAATTTTCAATAAAGATTGTGAATTTTCAATAAATCACAGATTAAATCCTATTAGGCTCCTTTCTGGCTACCATTTTTGTAAGGCCCTTTATTTCTTGGCTCTTGTTTGGCCCTATGGTATTCTTCCGTTTTTTTCCTCAATGAAATCCTGATTTCTCAGTTAAAAAAGACAAACATATGAATTTCTCCAAAACAAAATTTACAACAATGCCTATTAAAATGCTAATTAAAAAGGGAGTTAGATAATCAAAACCACAAGGTTGTCATAAACCTAAATACCTTCCTCTTCCATGTGGATGATCAAAGCAAGGAGACCAATTTGCTTCTGATCATTACAGCCTTTAGGGTATTCTCAAGCTCAAGATCAATATCATTAAATCAACTATGGCTAGTGTAGACCTAAATACAAAAGAAGTAGAACACTGCCTCCTTATGGGATTGCCTGATGCAATCCTTTCCCATTACATATTTGGACCTTCCCAAGATCCCATATGCAACAAAGAAAAAGAAATTGATTATAATTTCATTGATAATATGAAATTACAAACGCAAACGTGCCATAAGAGATTACATGATGCTATTCCTTTGTGCCATAAGGGAAGTAAGATTGTAATCACAATAAAAAGGGGTAAATTTACACCAAGACAGAGAAGTGTACAAAAGATGATCAAAGAATTGTGTAAATTTTTGCTTATCTTAAAAAATATGGCGATTCTGTTCATTCCAAATATGCCAAAAGAAGCATTTGATGGTGTAGTCCCACATAATCGCCTTCTCTTTCTTGAAAGAATGATCAATAAAAAGCATATTTAGTATAGTAAGAGGATCATTTGGGAAAACCACTTGGTAGTTGAAAGAATTTAAAATTATCCTCCAAAATGATTTAGCAAATTCACAAAAAAAACCAAAATGTGCATGATGGTTTCTTCTTTAGTACAACAGAGTATGGACCGACTTGGAGCGGATATCATCCATGGAGCCTTTTTTATGAGAGTATTGGCTGTGTTAATGCTACTATGGCTAACCCCCCACAAAAAGAACCAAATCTTCTTACGGATAGGAACCCCCCAAATATTAGCATAAAGGAGAGCGTTTTGATCATTACCATTGGATGCAAGATGTTGTATGGGAGATTTGGTGGTAAATTGACCAGACTTGTCCAAATTCCATCTCCAAGTATCATTAGTCATGGTGTCGGTGCGGGCCACAAGAAGTTTGGATAGATTAGCCCATTCAGCAATCTCATATTCATTAAGATTTTGCTGCAATCCAAGGTCCCAAGAATCGAATTCCATGTTCCAACACTGAGAAATGTTTGCCCCCTTTTGGCTAGAGAGAGCATATAATCTTGGATAGGCGACTTTGAGGGGGGAGGTGCCAACCCATTCCAAAAGGAGGTGGATGAACCATTGCCAATTACATTAGTGATATTATTGTGGATGAGTGCAACTTGTTTAGCAATATGTATACAAGGACCTGTGTAATGTTTAAAGAATCGGCCTCATGGGTGTAAAGGGGTGCCATTACGCAAAAAATAATAATAATGGTAATAATCAGTGGGCTTAGAAAATGGGATAGGTTCTGCTTTGAGTTAGCCAGTCACCCTTGCTCCAGCAATCCTTCTAAACCTCCTAACCTATTATCCTTCAGTGTTTGCTGCCCCCAGGAAAATATGTACAAAAATTGAAAGGGCGCTGGTTAACTTTCTTTGAGAGGGCACTAACGAAGAAGGGGGATTACACTTGTCAACAGGAAAATAGTTGCTTCCCCAACTTGGAAAGATGGCTTTTGTCTAGCTAAAACCAAGAACAAAAGCATGGCTCTTCTCTCCAAGTGGATTCAGAGGTTCCATGAAGATTATGATTTGAGTCAAATACTCAACTAGTACAACTAAAAGCTTCCCTCAATATGCAGATTAATTAGCACAAGAAGCCTTCATTTTTGCATCATGAAGCTTAAAGGTATGTTCATAATTATACCTTTCTTATTAATAAGGATGGCATCAGTACCTTCTTTTGGTATAATTACTGGACTGGCAGAGGCATCTCAATTCTCAAAAGTAGCTTCCATAGGATCTATGCTTTCTCTACTTGGCAAAACAATTACACTTGTTAGATGTGGGATACAGAAAGAGGAAGATGGATGGTTATGGAGCCAAGAATTCCTCTTAGAGTCATAGACTTGAAGATTGGAACGACTTTTCAAAACTAACAACAGCAAAATGCTAAGCCCTCTGCTGGATCAGTTAACATGGATCGTTGAAAAAGATGGGTTCTTCTCTATGACATCATTACAAGGCTCCTTTACATTTGAAGATCAGCTTCTCTCTCCTACCTCCTATAACGTCATAAAGAAGATGAAAGCCACTAGAGAAAACGAAAAATATTCTTCTGATCTCTTGCCCTTGAAAGTATTTGCACCATTGACATAATTCACAAGAGATTTTTGGCTCTGGGCTATCTACCCGAACTGGTACAATATGTAAACATGCTTGTAAGGACAAACCTAGAAACAGAATTTACAAGCAGACAAACAAGGGTCCCACAAAAATAATAATTAAACAAAAGGTAACACGGGATTTGACACCGCAACATTTTAGTAAAAATAGCATTGGACAATGCAACATACTAATGCTGATTGACAAGGTGGAAAGCTTAGATTATTTACGTAGAGAAAAAAATCTCAGAAATGGAGAGAAATGCATATAGAATATAACAGCTAATTTAGTGTCTATAAACCTGTGGAAGGGGCAGCACAGACACCAAGTCAATGATGAAATACCGCCGCAAGTATCGCTTTGCTATTTGTGCAGGATCAATCACAAGTTCACCTCTCCCAAACACCCGAGATGATGGAGCAATATAAGCTGTCCGGAATTGGAGAGCCATATGAATAAGATAGAAAACATCAATGATGGTCCGCAATGTTGTCACTGTAATTGCCAGCTTTCTATCAATGCCAAGACAGTTTGAGCTTGGGTTAATGACAGGAACATAAAAGAATAGTGGGTCCACAGATATTGCCAAAATACATGATATGACAAAAAGTTTATTCAAAAATAAGAGCAATTTGTCTTGAGGATCAAAGATTTTCTTCTTTGACTCTTTAAGATCCTCTGGAAATACAGCTCGAGACACCCCAAACTTGAGTGATCGGCCAATTGATTTAAGTCCTTCCGAGCCTTTCCTCATTCCTCTCTTAAAGGATCCAGATGGCTTTTCATTTGCATGGACTGCACGGTTAAATCCATCTATATTAAACCCGCATCTTCTCATTCCACCATCAGAAGGCGATGACAATCGGGAATCCAAGTCATCCAACCTTGAAATAAATAATCAAAACGAAAAAGCATGTCAGATTTGAGTCTTGCATTGTGTAATATCCAGAAAGGAAGACAATTGGAAAAACACATTTTTAACAAGTTTGTCCATTTCCTTCCATGGATGATTCAATGGCTTCTATGGAATCCCTTCATGTTTGATTCATCAATTATAAATTAATTTTTCAAAATGTCACACATATGTGCACATGCAAATATATGTGCAATTTTTTGGCCTTTTTTTTTCTATATTTTGTCATTGCTTCTCAAATGTTAACGAGAACATTGAGAAGATGATTTCTTGTGGTAGAAACACATGCATGCACTGCATAAAATAAAAAAGAGAAACTTAAATAGCATTAAGAAGAAGCCATGACATTTTAATTCTAGCAGTCAAACTTATTAACATGTAAAAAGAGACTCTAAACAACTAAATAAATGACAACCTTGGTGCTTTAAATACTTTTCTAGATAAGACATATGATGCTAATTTGACTCTGGACTGCTAAAGTCCAATTATGAGAAGTTCATGTGAAAATTTTCTAACGAAAAACATTCCTTTCTTATCCAGAAATATAAGAAATAAGAAGGAAAGATGAAAATATCTCCCTCCACTGAGAAAACTTACCAATAATAAAGTCAAATGTTTTATTTCAAACAAAATTTGCTCATAAAGATGCTAAACGAGGAACCTATGTGCTAGGTACATGTCTAATCTTCATGTAAAAGTAAATAACAAGATCAAAAGTTTAAATATGTAGAATGAAAGTTTATTTTAGGAGCTAAGCATTAAAGATATGAGATTGTATAAGGCAATATGCAAATGGCTTAAGCTGAATATTGGAAAACGTAACTTTCATTTCAATCAATAAAGCGTTAAGTGCAAATAAAGGAAGACAAGAATACTCAAAACAATAATACTTTTCATAAAACATTTTTACTAATCATATCTGAGGATTTAAATATTGCTTAAATCTAGAGGAATATTCCCTAATTTCAAATCATATTTTATAACACTTCCAAAAACCAAAGTTGTACTTGGATCGTTCAGCTTGATGCAGAATTGGAATTACTTTGAAAGAAAATGGTTCTTTGCAGAGAATCTTATATTCGAATAAATTTAGAGATTCTTGTTCATTACAAGTTGGATTTCTTGCCTGTGTTTTTCCTTTTTTTTCCTTTTTTTCTTTTTCATTTACAGAAAACAAAAATTTAATTGATGAGGTGAAATAACAAAAGAGGATTCAAGTGCATGGGATGGGATGGTGTGTTTGGGATTCTTTCTTCTAAACGTTTGGAGTGATGATCGCTCGTCACAATAACGTCAGGACTATGATTGAGGAGTTCGAGGAAAGGTTGTTTTCTTTGGTGTGTGGGGGTGGGTGTGATTTTATGGTTTTGTGGAGCAAATGGAATAGGAGAGTGTTTAGGGGTGTGGATAGGGATCCCTCGGATTTTGGTCCCTCACTCATTTTCACGTTTCTCTTTGGGCTTCAATTTCGAAGGACTTTTATAATTATCCTATAGCCATTTTGTTACATAGTTGGAGCTCCTTCTTGTATAGGGTGCTCCCTTTTTTGTGGGCTTGGTTTTTTTTATGTCCCAGTATTCTTTCATTTTTTCTCTCAATGAAAGTTGTTTTCATCCAAAAGAAAAGGGGAGATAGGATAGCGCATTCAACAATTTCTTCATCCTTCAGATTTTGCTTAGGGTAAAAACTCTAGCTTCCAGTACATGGGTCCCACATAAACCGATTCATTAGACTTTTGAGTGATGGCAAATAGAGAAGGAAATCTGTCTTTTAAAGTGTTTTTTTTAATAGGAAAATCAACTTTAATTGAGAAAAAATGAATACAAGGGTGTGAAAAAAATAAGCCCCCAAAAGCAACCCTTTAAAGAAAGGGCTTTCAACTAAGCATGATGTTACCTATAGAATAATTACAAAAAAACTTCGAAACCAAAGCCCAAAACGATACATAAAATCTCATTAAACACCATATCTCACTAGGGTCCTTTTCCGGACCTCTAAACACCTACTCCCAAACATCCCATAACACAGCACACACTCCCCCAAACCACAACAAACGGCCCTTCTTTCTGTCTTTCAAAGTGTTGTCCCCCAACCAGGGATCTGACCAAAAACCAATGGAGCTGCAAATTGGAATTTCTGACTATACATGAAATGTGGAGAATATATGGTTTTTGACACTGAAAATATCTCCAGGGACCCTTGGAGGTGCTTCAAGGAAGTGTGACCCGGTTTGAAATCAAAATGTGTGGAACCAAATTCTACAACAATGACTTTTCTCCATAAAGCAGGTTTCTATCTATGAAATCTCCAAATCCATTTAGCCAATAAGAATTCGTATTTCTGTTTGATGTCAATAATCCCCAACCCTCCTTCCTCAAGGGGAAGTTTAACTTTGTCCCATCTTTTTTTCCTATGTTCCTTTGCTGTTGATTGTTGGGGAAGACTGTTTTCAAAAGCAATGGTGTTGGCCTAAGAAAGCTTCAAATGCCCTTCTACATTTAGTTGAAGGTCCTCAATTAAATACTCAGACAAAAATTCTCTGGTCCAATGGGATCTTCGTCCTCCTTTCGAGGTTGTGGTTTGAAAGAAACTCTAGAATCTTTCGTGATCAAGAAACGACAGATTTTTTTGGAGTTTGGTTACTCTTTTTGTTTCTACTTGGTCCTCTACTTTTAAATTCCTTGGTAATTATAGCCTAACCCAAATTTATACTAGTTCAGCTCCTTTTGTAAGTTGTTCTGTGAGGATACCTCATCTCCCCCTCTTTTTGTATCTTTCTCTTTGATAATGAAAGTTATAGACAGATCATTGGAAAGGCCCACTCATAGAAGGAAAAAATGCTCTCTCCTCTCTCCTCTCTCCCCTCCCCTTCTCACCATAGAACTTTCCTTTTCTAGCCCCGACCACCATGCCCCAGTCTCTAACCACTGTGCCCTAGCCTCCATCGATTACCCCTTCTTCTTCCATCATCCGGTCGATATATATTGACTGGAAACTTTTCTCCTAACACCGACGGTCCCGGTTAACAGAAAACACTTCAAGCTTTCAGAACAAAGTCAATCCAACATCCATTCTGTCTTTATCTCGTGGAAATCACTTGATTGGTTAGCCTCCTCTTTTCAATCTTTGTTCAACGATCCCTGCAACCACAAATACTTTAGAAAATTGATTGATGATGGTGATACTCTGTGGCTTGAAAAACATAGCAACAAATATGGTTTTTTTTGCCGAGTTTACCCTTTTAGAGCAATCTGGCCACCGATCCATAATCCTTGTCACTACTATGGAAGACAAAAGATGATGGTTTTGTTTCTTCTCCTTGGTTTCAGATTATTCTGGGAAACCTAAATCAATGATCAAGGCAACAATCAATACTACCTCTACTTACAAAGCAGCAGTTCAATAAAGAAGCATCCCCCTCTCCATGACCAATAATGATATTCCCCCATCAACTTCTAGTGGTATTCTTCCTTCCTCTGCCCCTTTGTTACCACAGTTTGATTGGCAAGCTATGGTGGTTGTCCGGCGGTTTGCAATTGGTGACTCATGGCTGGCTATCTGTGACTCTCTCCAATCCTATATATCATCTCATTGTACTATTAATCCCATCTCTGATGATAAAGCTCTGCTGCACGTTTATAATTCGGATATTTCTCAAAAACTATGTGCCAATTCGGATTGGACTTCCATTGGTCCTTTGAAAGTTAAGTTTATCTCCCCATCCATACCATCATCTTTCCAACAACAAATAGTTGCATCATATGGAGGCTGGATTGATGTGTTTCATCTCCCAATTACTCACTGGATTGAAGACATTTTTAGATATATTGGTGATATATGTGGCGGATTTGTACAACCTTCAAATCAAACTAAATGGGGCTTGGTTCTTTCATTTGCTCGTCTGAAGATCAAGGAAAACAAGCGAGGTTTCATTCCTTATGAAATTCGTCTACCAAAAGAGTTGGCCGCCGATGAAACTCTAGTGAGAATTCAACCTATCAGTGCCGATTTACAAGGTCAACAGAATTTCCCTCTCTCTCCACAAAGAAACAACATTAAAGGGGCTGCTGAAAAGGTGAATCTAATTGATTCTCGGCTAAATGAAAAAGGCAAGTCAATGGTTATTGAATCCGAGCATTTGGTCACTCTCTCTCCCCATATCTTGATCATTTGACCAAATTTCCTATAATCAGGAAGAATACAAACTTTCCTTCTTTGGCCAAATCTCCTATGAATATGGAGAATATAAATCTTCCTCCCTCTCTCTCTTTATCTGACCATTATGTGAGCCCACCAAACGATCCCTTACCTTCCCTTACTTCAAACGTAAATCCTAGCCATAGGGTTTGAAAAATATTATTCGTGATGGGAATAAGGATCGGTGCAGTGTTGTTAATGATCTTCCGTCTCTTGTCTCGCAATTAACCATTTTAGATGATCTAAAAGATAAAGGTGCCCTTGATGAGGATCAATTAACGTGGCATCGACTTCTTCGTTAACATATTGAAAACCTACCATTCAAGATCATATTCATTGGCAGCAGCGTTGTAAGATTAAATGGCTTCTTGAGGGTGATGAAAATACCCGATTTTTCCACAGAATTGTTGCTACCCGCCGCTGTAAGTCTTCCATTATTGAAATTTTCTCCCGAGATGGTCATGGTCTTTTGACTGCACACAAGATTGAGACCAAATTTTTGTCATTTTATTCATCTCTCTTCACAAAAGATATGGGTCAACGTTTTCTTCCAACTAATCCTGAGTGGAATCCTATTTCGCCCCCTCAAGCCATAGACCCTCAGCGTCCTCTTACTGAAGACGAGGTTTCTGCTACTGTTTCCTCCCTTGGTGTCAATAAATCTCCTAGGTCAGATGGTTTTACAGCTGAATTTTTTAGGTTTTTCTGGACTACACTCAAAACTAATATGATGTTAGTTATTAATGATTTTTATACATCTGGGGTTATTAATGTGAAGCTGAATGAGACTTATATTTTTCTAGTCCCTAAGAAGGTTGACTCGAAATCTGTTTCGGACTATAGACCTATCAGTCTTATTCCATGTGTCTATAAGATTATTGCTCGTGTTTTATCAAATTGTCCAAAGAAGGTTCTTCCCTTCACCATTGCTGCCAATCAGCTTGCTTTTGTGGCTAATAGACAGATTCTTGACGCTTCTTTGATGGCTAATGAACTTATTGATGATTAGACTAAGAGGAATAAATCAGGGATTGTTTTAAAACTAGACCTTGAGAAAGTCTTTGATACGGTTGATTGGGATTTCCTTGATTCTATTCTTCAGATAAAAGGATTTGGTTGTCGTTGGCACACTTGGATCAGAGGTTGCATAACCAGTACAAATCATTCCATCATTGTTAATGTCCGCCCCCGTGGCAAAATTATTCCCTCTCGCAGAATAAGACAAGGTGACCCTCTCTCTCCCTTCTTATTTATACTAGTTGCTCATTGTTTGATTGAGTCGTCTTCTTAACCACAACTCCATGTTGGGCCTTACTGTTGCTCACCCTATTGGTCACTCGGCATTATTCTTATGTTTGGCCCTCATCTATTTCTAGTGGTTCTTTTAGAGCTCCTTGGAGGTACATTTGTACATTTGCTGACCTAATTGCTATCCGGATTAGACGTCGTATTGGTGATGGTTCTTCTACGTCTTTCTAGAATGACTCTTGGCTAAGTTGTGGTGTCCTTGCTAATGTTTATCCAAGGTTCTTTCGTCTTGTGCGGCAACCTGAGGTTACTGTTGCTAATGCTTAGTTCTCTTCTATGTCTGCTTGGAGTTGGAGATTGTTGAATGGGCTTCATTATCTCTTCATCTGGCATCTATCCATTTACATTCCTTCCCTGATGCTTGGTTGTGGCCTCTTGATCCTTCGAGGCTTAGACTGCTTTGGTGGGTGATATGGATTCGGTTTTGACTGACCTTTGTTCGGTGATTTGGAAGGACAGATATCCCAAGAGGATTAAAATCTTTCTTTGGGAGCTCAGTTGGGTTGCCATCAATACTGTTGATCGTTTGCAGTGTTGTATGCCTTATATGTCTCTGTCTCCCTCTTGGTGCCATATGTGTCATAAGCATGCTGAATCGCTAGTTCATTTTTTTTTCCATTGTTCTTTTGTTACTAGCTTTTGGGATCTTCTCTTGCCTGCTTTTGATTGGTCCTTCAATTGTCCTAATAATATTTCTGATGCTTTGGCCTCCACAGTAGTGGGTCATCCTTTTGTTGGTACTAAACAAGTGATTTGGTTGGCCTTCATTCGTGCATTCCTTTGGTGCTTATGGGGTGAAAGGAACGGAAGACTTTTTAATGATACTTGCTCTTCTAGTACTTGATTTTTAGAATTTGTTTTGTCTAATGCTTTTTTCTTCGTAAGCACCCTTTCTCTCACTTTAGTTTGTCTTTTTTAGTTAGTAATTGGCGATCTCTATTGTAATATCTTTGCTCGAGGTTTTCCCCTTATATATATCAATGAATTGTTTCTTTTACAAAAAAAAAATAATAATGAAAGTTATGTTTCTTTAAAATTTAAAAATTAAAAATATTTTTTTAAAAAATAATAATAATAAAATAAAAATAAAAAAAATTGTCCCATCTCAATTTATGCGTGCCTCACTTGTCTTTAGTTCCCTTCCATAGAAAATTCGAAAAGAACCTTTCAATGGATGCAGCACAACTGAGAGGTATAGGAAAAGGGATAGATAGATTTTTGGGCTTCTTTCTTTTCGGGTGTTTTGTCTTTTTTCATTCACAGTGGAAACTACTATCCTTGAAATTTTTCTTCCTTTTCGTATATCTATAGAAAGTTGTTTCTTTTTTTGTTTAAGAAAAGAAGTACCCAAAGTTTCAGAGATAGATATCTCAAAGGAAAAGAGTTGGGACCTTCTCACAACGTGGGTTCTTGGCCTTAGCTTATCTAGCCAAGCTTTTTATTTTATGAATAACCAAAAATTTTATTAAGAAGAAATGAAAGAATACAAGGTTGCCCACGAGAAAACGAAGCAAACTAAAGAAATAGCCTCCAATCAAGTAAAATAAGACTTCTCTTTGTATCCCAATAGTATTTTTTTTCCTCTTAATTTTTTTGCAATTTCTCTATCCTCTAGAAGGTTATTGTATATTTGAGCTACTCTTTTCATTTTATCAATGAAAAGTTATGTTTCTTTTTCAAAAAAATCAAGTAAAATAAGACCTAACAAATAATTACAAAAATGTTTTGCCACCAAAGCCTAAGACGTTAAACCTAATAAGAAGCTTAATTAGCCAATATATCAGTTATCCAAGAAAAATAAAATAAAAACCAATACCAAGAACTGGTTCCACTGTCTCTCCCCCTTCTAACCAACAAAAAATTAATGATAATACCTTTTTAAGAAAAGATTGAGAAGGATTAGAAAGAGGACCATATAAAGTTCCCAAATCTTAGTTCTGCATAGTCTACAATTTATGCATATTGACACAGTGATCGTTGTTATATACTACTCTTCCTCACTCAGGTTCTTTGAAGACTTGGATGTAGATTTATGGTTCATAGGTATACCACACAGTAAGCTAAAAATGCCTTATGCTGGAGCAACTTATAGTGCAATTGCAGGCTTAAATGTTATTAATAGTCCATCGATCAAATTAACAGCCTTATAGAAGAAAAAGTTATCTATTGATCTAAGTTTTGCAAGTTGTATACGTACATAATAAATTATATAGCTACAACAGGGCAAAATTCCAAACTTGTAGATTTATTGAACAGTTCAAAAGTTTCACATGACTGCAGGGAGTACACTGTTAACCATCTTCAACACCTACGGGGAAATAATAAAATGGAACAAAATAAGAGTCACTTTACCTCACAAACTTTTCTCGCTGACCACCCATCAGTTGTGACTTGTAACCACAATCAAACATTTTCTACAAGCATCTGAATTCATACAGAAAAGCATGTTAAGGTGGTTATCCTTCACATTAGGCACTAGTGTAATAAACGGTCACTGGCTACTGGAGAAGTCCAACACCCATACTTCAGACAAAAAAGAATATGAAACTACAATTTCCAGAAACTTATATGATGAAGTACAGGTGATCAAAAATGATCAACACGCTAAAGTAAATATCAAGAAGAAAAAATAATAACATATACCACAGGAGTATAGCACACTAGAACACCAATTGGGATAATAAATTGAACACCGTATCTTTTTTTAAGTTAATCAGCACATTTCCTAAGCGCTCCACATTCTAACCGGTTTGCTTCCAACTTACACTTCGATTTTCTAGAAATGTAAAACCCACAAGTTACAACTAATTAGATCGACACATTTTGCAGGCTAGAAGATGAAACACTCTCATACCCATGACTTCTTTACCATTTTTACCATACATAATAACCAGAGAACTAAGATCTTAACCATGGGACTCTTAACGAACCATGAGAGATAAATCATTTCCAGAAAAAAACCCAATACCAAGACTTCATGGTTTCTCATGTGATAACAAGATTACAATTAATACTTAAAGCAACAAAATCAACCCAATCTCCATAAACTAAAACCTCAAAAACACTATAACATCCTTCATTTCAATCCGTTCAAACCCCATAAGCAATTCCCAGTTCCCAATCCTCCCAGAATCATCCGATACCATTGAAACAGTCAATTACACAAAGCCATGTATGACAAGCAAGAAGAAACAAAATCCCCCTTCCCTCAAAACTCCAGCATCCAATTCATACAACAGATAGATTCTAAAGCAATTAACAAACAATCAATCAATTGGGTAACTGTGATTGGATTGGAAGTGTACGTGTGCTTAAACTAGTCAACAAAGAGACTCACCACAATCAGAAACCGTCAGCTCAGTCCATGGCGCACAGATAGAGAGAGAGGGAGAGAAAGTGGAAATCAAAACAGACCAGTGAAAGACGGAATTGGAAATGGATTCTCAGGTGGATAAAAGGAACACACAGACAACACTAAATCTTCGGGAATGGCTCGAACGCGTAAAGCGGAGGAAAACGGAGAACTGATGAGCAACAGCAGGTGCCTCTTTTGAAGCCGACGATGATCATTGACATCTTCGAGTAAATAATTACTATATTACCCCTCTAGTCTGACTGGGTCGTTAATCTTCTCCTTTGTTGAAATTTACAAATTTACTAACTTTTGAAGTTGTGTCCATTTAGTAACTAAACTTTTAAAAGGGTAACATAGATTTCAAAATTTTCTATTTTTTTCGATAAGGGTAAAAAGTATTATGTATGAATTCTTAAATTTTTATTTTGAAAAAATATTGTTTTGTCTTTAGGTTTAGTTTTCATCTAATCCTTCAAGTTTTAAAACGCTATACATTTTATCTTTAAGTTTTGAGTTTGCTTTCTGTTTAATTTTTACATTTCAAAAGTGTTACAATTTTAGCATTTGTTTCAATTTAGTCTCTAGGTCTCGAGATTTTGGGTCCAGCGGATGAATGACCCTTAGAAAAAAAAAATGTCGAATGACCCTTTGCTGAAGTCAAATTGGGGTGAAATTACCAAAATATACTCGCATGCACGCAAAAAAACAATCTTGCTCACACACAGAAAAGTCCTATTTTTCTTTCCCTTCTCGCTAGTCTCGCTCTTCCTTTCTTCACCGGTTTTGCTCTTCCTTTCCTCACACAGTCTTGCCAGGTGCCCGACATTAACAACACTTTCCTTGGAGCTACTCATGTGAACTCACCGTAACAGAGAAGAAAAAGACGTAGTGGAGAAGAAGTCGGAGAAGAAGAACATGCAACAGAAGAAGTTGGGAGAAAGGAATAGGAAAAAGAAAAAATGAAAAAAAAAAATTGGATAATAAAACAAGATAGCAAGGGCAATGTTGTAAATTCACTTTATCGTGACATCATCAAATGGTCATTTGACATTTTTTTTTTCAAAATTTGGCTCATTTGTCATTTTAGACATTTAAAATGGGTCTTTTGGGCAATTATCTCCAAGATTTTGTATTTTTGGCTTTAAATTTTCATTAAATAATCACTTTTAGTTATTAACATCAAAGTCTGTTAATTAATTTAAAATCATTACGATAAAATTTTGATTTTAATTGTAATAGTGATGAAAAATAATGAAAATTGATTACTTTTATTTAATTAAACTATTTTAAATTAATTAATCTACATCAACACTAATGATGGAAATAAGTTGTTTGATGAAAGACCATGTTAAAAATGTAAATCTTAAAATTTATTGACCAAATTGAAACAAAAATCAAGTTTTAAAGTAAATTTGTAACATTCTTAAACTTAGAGACTAAATTGAAACTAAATTCAAAACTTAAAGACTAAGACCCCGTTTGGTAACAATTTGATTTTTTGTTTTTGTTTTTTAAAATTAAGCTATAAACACTACTTCAACCTTTAAAATTCTTCATTTGTTATCTACTTTTTACCAATGGTTTAAAAATTTAAGTCAAATTTTGAAAACTAAAAAAAAGTAGTTTTTAAAAACTTTTTGTTGTTTTTAGAATTTGGCTGAGCATTCAACCATTGTACTTAAAAAAATGCAAATCGTAGTAAAAAATTGGGGAGAAAATAGGTTTAGTTTTCAAAAACCAAAAATAAAAAATGAAATAGTTATTAAACGGGGTCTAAATTAAATACTAAGAGTATAGCGTTTTTTAAATCTAGGTACCAAATGGAAACTAGACCTAAAATCTATGGACTAAAAAGTTATTTCTCCCTTTTGTTTTTACGTCTGGTAGATCATTCAAGTCTTAATTTTGTCATTTTGCATCTAAAGTCATTAACGTATTTAATATTTTTAAAAACTGTGAGGTCTACTGGACAGAAATTTGAAGGTTAGGGTCTCACTATATATATTACAAGAGTTTTCGTCTTTCGCAACTAAGCTTTTGTCGACGTTATTAAAAGCGTCAGAGAAAATGTCTTCTCCGGACGGTATCTTTAAAAATCCGTGGGAAGAGAGTAGTGCTCTCAACCATGCTGCGACAATGTTGCTGAAAAAAAATAAATACATGCCAACACCATTCATTTTTTTTAATGGATCAATTGATTGGAAAAAGGAAAAAAAAATTTAATTAATATAAATATTATAATAAATAGATGCTCATGTCCTTAAACATATTACCCCATATATCACAAATTTATACATGATTAGTGTCATGATAGTCACATCCTAGTTACCACAAGTTCCCTAAGTAGTGAGCTTTTGTGGTCTTTGGAAAGAGGTGAAAAAGATTAGCGAGAAATCTAAAAGTTTAGGGAAAAAAAAAATTATTTACATATTTTTTTATATTTCTTATATTTTGTTTTATTTTATTTATTTATTATTATATTATATTTTCTCTATATTTGTGTTTATATTGTACTCTTCAATTTTTCAACATACGAATTGCTATCATTTTGCCTACTAAAGATAGGTCCTAAAGGTATATCAACTTTTCCCTCTTCGTTATAATTAATAAATTAAATTTTGTTTTGCATGTTTGATACATATTAAATTTGTACTATAAATATAATATTTTGTAATATTGTTACTATGAAAATATTACAAAATTAGAATTGGTAGCATTTGATATTAATGGTAATAATTATTTGTCATTAGTGCTAGATGTCATAAAAATGTGATCATCAGAAAACAAATTTTCTTCTTAAAACTCGTCGTAAATGGATGCACTTGAGGCTCCAAAAATCAATATGTTAGAGAAAACATTTTTCTATATTTCAAATATGCTTTTGCAGTAGCAATATCGAGATAAATATTTTTAAAGTATTCTGCACTCATCTGATGTCTTCTTGTGGCTGAATGAAATAATGAGTTATTGATTAAAAATAAATTATAAATCTCAGCCAACTAGAGCAACAACATTTCCTCAAGTGAATGTTGTAAATTTAATAATCGTGGATTAAAAACCATGAATCTCGATCCACTAAAATAACACCATTTCTTGAAGCGATGTTGTGAATTTTAATAATTGTGGTCGAGATCGTGACCGTGGTAAGGAAAGAAATAATTATTATTTGCGTGATGGTTGTTTTAATCATTGAAATTTCAAAAGAACCACACAAAATTATTTTCACAAAGAAAAAGCTCTACAAGATAATAGTTCAAAAAGTGTTGAAAATAAATGCTTCCGATGCAGAATGACTGGGCATTGATCGCGTACCCATCGTACGTCAAAACACTTAGTTGATCTCTATTAAGTCTCTCAAAAGGAAAAGAGAAAAAATGTGGAAACAAAATTTACATACCAGGATAATGACATATTTGACCCATCCAACATAACACATTTGGATGTGGCACGCTTTTTCAAATCTTCTAAAGAGAAAATTGGCACAATTGATAGTATAACAAACATGTTTCTTTTGATTTTGAGAATATTTGATATTAATGTTGTGCCTTTTTTCTGTTTTCATGTTCTTTTTTCTTGAATTAATGTTAATTTTTGTATATTCCAAGTATTGTTTTTCTTATTGTAATTATTTTCTTTCAATGAAGAAACATGGATCATTTTTTATATATTGGGTGATTAAAAAATGAGCCAAGAAGATCTATATCTGGCAGATAGTATAATTACACATATAATATTTACAAGTAGAAAATATTTTTCCAAACTAACAATACTGGAAGCAAAAGTCAATATAATATCAGATTCTGCAAACCTAATTAAGGGATTTAGAAAAGCAAATATTATTTTTCCCAGAGGAACAAAATTTACAATTGTTAGAGCATCGCTCTCTAGTCAATCAAAGAGAAATCTACTTAGTTTTAAAGATACGCGTTGTAATGGTTATCATATTAAGATTGATAGAAAGAATAATATAGAGTATCTTTTTATCATATCTACTATCTCATATGAAAAACGTATACTGGAAGAGTTGTCTGCTTTATCTTCTAGATTATATTATACTCATATACGAGTAATTAAAACATATGCAATAATGAACCTGAAGTTCATGAATCTAGATATATTTGCTATTTGGCATGACAAATTAGTTCATTCAGGTAGGGGTGGAATTGGTTCGGTTTGGTTTGGAGGTCAAATCGAATCGAACCGATATTATTTATATATAGAACCAAACTGCACCGTTGTGCGGTTTGAACCGAACTGGTTCCATTCGATTTAGTTCAGTTCGGTTTCGTGAATTGGTTTCTCTTTTTTTTTTTTGGCCTATTTTTAAACTTTTTTTTGTTTCTTATGCCTTTTATTTTCCTTCTTCCTTCTACTCTCTCTTGTCTTTTATTTTCCTTCTTTTTTTTTTTTGAAATTTGTATATTCTCTTTTTTATTATTTTACACAATTTTCACATAATTTAAATTGCCTTTTATTTTCCTTCTTCCTTTTTTTGAAATTTGTATATTCTCTTTTTTTTATACTCTACACATAATTTAAATATCAATCCACAATAAGAACATGTCCAAAGTACACAATACACAAATTTCTTAAATATCAATCAACAATAACTCATAAAAACATATCAATCCAAATGGCTACAATAAAAAGTTAAAAACTAAAAAGTTCTCCAAAGTACACAATACACAAATTTCAAACAACTACCTTCAAAGTTTAAGTCACATTTTCTTGTCTAAGATAGAAGGGCTAGAATAGGGAGCAACTAGGCCTAGTTAGCAACTTTCAAAGCAATTAGGTAAAATAATCTTTTTCCCAGCTAGTAAATAATAAGCTAAACACTAGTGCTGAATTCCAAAAGTCCAATCAATACAAACAAATTTGTTTCGCTTGTATTATTCTCTTTCTCCTTGTTTTTTCCATTTGCCATTCTGTTCAATCCCGTTATGAAGACTAAGAAACAAATTATAAACTTATTAGTAGTTACTATAATAAATATATGAATAAATATGTTTAGAATATATGAACCTTCCTCTTTATTTTCAATTTCCTCCAAGTATTGTCGTAAACCAATGCTAATTTGTTCAGAACGTAACCAGTTTTGTGTACATACAAGTGCCTCAACAGTGGTTGGAGATAATGAGGTACGAAAAGGATCAATTACTCACCCACTAGTGTTGAATGCAGACTCAGAAGCAGCTGTGGATATCGGAACTGCTAAAAGATCTCGTGCAATTTTGCTAAGAATCTTATATCTAGAAGAATTCCCCTTCCATCAATCTAAGATATCTAAGTTATCCTCACGTTTAACACAAGGCTCCAGTAAGTAAATATCAACTTCTGAATCCACACTTTGCGAATCATCTTCATCCAAATCTTCAAAATCAAAACGGAAAATCTCTGAAGTACTTGCACTTGTAGTTCTAAATGGAGAACTTTTAATGGTACATGAAGATTGACCCTTATTAGCAACTGATAGTGACAAATTGTATTCATTGAACAATGCTCTCAAAACACCCTCTACTTTACTTCCTACAGCTTTTGCCACATCAACATCAAATAATTGATTTAGGCAATGCAAAAGAAATTTTATCTTATAACGAGGGTCCAAAACGAAGACAACATACAAGAATAAATTTGTTCTATCTTCTTTTTCCCAATACTTATCAAACTTTTCTTACATTTTCGTTGTCATTTCTTACAAAAGCACATCAGTAGGACCAGTTGCACTTGAATATTTTTTTATGCAATTCTAAACAATACTAATCTCATGAAAGACTGTGTTGGAAGTAACATACAAAGACCCTGAAAGCCTAGTTACTTCATAGAACACTGACAAGAATTTGGTAAATATCCTCACAATTTTTCAATCCCCGGTGGTTGGTTTTTCCTCCTCATTCATGTAGACTGTGTCATAGTCTTCTAACCTCTCAAATGCCTTTTCAAATTTTACAACGGCCTCAAGCATCAAATAAGTATAATTCCATTTAGTTGGAACATCAAGATACAACATACTTTTACTATCTATGCTCTCCTCTTTGACTTCTTAAATATGGCAAGTCTAGCAGGAGAAGATCTAACAAACCTCACGACATCTCGAATTCGAACCAATGAATCATTATCTTTTAGGCCATCGCATACAGTTAAGTTCAATATATGTGCACAACATCGAACATGCAAGAACTCACCATCTAACACTAACCCATGCTTAAAATGCTTCTTCAAATAAGCAATGGCAATATCATTTGACGAAGTATTATCAACTGTCAATGTCATAACTCTTTCAATACCCCACTATTTTAGATATTTCTCAACCTTTTTTCCTATCGTCTCCCCTTTATGATTCTCAATTTGGGTGAAAGTAAGAATTCTCTTATATAATTTCCAATCTTTATCAATAAAGTGTGCAGTCAAAACCAAATAGTTCATATTTTGGATTGCTGACCACGTATCAGTTGTGAGTGACACTCTATATCCTTCTTTCATAAAAATGTCTTTCAACATCTCTTTCGTGCTATAATAAATTTCCAAAACATCCTTATCAATTGTTTTTCGAGAAGGAAGAACAAAATTAGGTTCTACTAACGTCAAAGTTCCATTCACAAGCCTCTTAAACCCTTGGTTCTCCACGAATTTAAATGACAACTCATCTATTATAATCATCTCAGCAAGTATTCTCCGAGCACTCTCAATAGTAAACATCTCATAACTAAGGGATGAATGTGATTGTGAACTATCTCCAATACCCTCATTCTTCTTAAAAACCAACTTACTTTATGCAACATCTAACTTAGACTTCTTAATCTAATAAGGATTTTTTTTACAGTAGTGTTTAATATGCATTCTCATAGTTGAATTTCCATTCCTTCTAGGATGATATGCATACACCATACCATAATAGTTACATTTAGCATGTGGATCATCATCACTATATTTAGAAAATTTAGTAAAGTGATCTGACAACGAGCAGAAATGCACGTTATCATAGTGCTAAGTTATTAAACAATGACGGATGGCGTTGATGAAAAATGATAAATTGCATCCATAAAGCATAAAATCTATAATATTGCGGTCGCGTGCGTCAGCACATTCGAACTATTGATTTTTGTATTTTTTGTGTGTGTGCAGAATATGCGTTAACGCATTGCAGAGAATGCGATCATAGGAATTCATCGGTCGAGTGCAACTTCACCATAAGACTTTGCGTTAATCGCGCTCGCAAATATTCGCCCGAGAAGAATCGCCACAACTTGGTCAGCGCAACATGGTGGAGGGCACATCTGGTGAAAGGACAATTAAGAGTGATGGGACAGAAAGCTGATGGCAGTCGAATCCACATTAAGTTGACAGCCGATAATGGTCACGAAGTACATTTAGACTTTATCGGTGATAATTAGTCGGCGCGTCATTCAGGAATTAAAGTTGTCCCATCTGTACAACCAGGAGAGAGAATCCGCCTTTCACCATGGAAGCTCTATAAATACCAAGTGGATTCTTCAGAGAAGGGGTTAAGAAGTCGATTACTCCACCATTTTTAGTTCATGCCTCTGTCCATAGTTTTCTTTCACCTTTTTAAGGCGAACGCAAGGAAGAAGTTGTGCCAGTAGATCGTTTCGGTAAGCTTGGGAGAACACCGGAAGCTATTAAGGCAGAGAGAGGGACGACTCCTGCGAAAGCAGGAATATCTTTAGTTCAGAATAGAGATTCTAGTGTAAAAAGTCTCGATCAGCAAGGAATTACTACCAGGCTCTCTACCTTAACTTTCATTAGCATTTTATACTTAACTTATATACAAGAATGAAATTTCTTTCTCTATATCTGTTCACGCTCTGTGATTCACACATGAGTAGTTAAGTTAGTTGAATGGGTTGAGAGACATTTAGCTAGCACAACGAAGGAACCTTCATTCTTTACGATTATCTTGTTTATGTATGCTTCATTCATCTATTAGGGATACTCGGGAAGGTAGCCTAAGGATAGGTTCTAGACTTGGGAAGGTCAGGTCAGAATCTAGATTTGGAAGAACCAGATTATAATGCATAAACGAGAGATAGGCACTTAGGGATGAGCATTATTTGTTATCAACGCATCGCATGCATCTTAGCAATAAGATACGATTGTATGCGGTCACCTTGCTTTCATGCATTTTGCATCAACGCATAGGACAAGAGTAAAGACTTGGGAATAAGCTCTATGGACATTTTGCATGCAACACTTGCGTCCTAGAATTAGGAGCATCGCATTTACATTGGAAAATGACTTGTTGTGCATGGTAGTAACATGGTTGCATAGTCTGACGCATTCCCACGCAACGCTAGCTGAAAGATCTTTTCAACCCGTTCATCGCGTACTCTTTGCATTTACCAACACAAATTTGTTTCTCAAATCTGCCGCATTTATTTATTTCTTTTTATCAACGCAATCAAACCAACCAACAACTTATTTATTTACCGGCTACCGCAAAGTTTTCATTTAAAAACTATCAACGCAAACTATTTTCACAAGTCCCTGTGATCGACCCTGGACTTACCAGGAAACTCAGGGGAATTTACACTTGGATTCCGCTGGGAAAACTTGAGTGCACAACGCAATTCCATCAACGCATATCATCCATATTTCTACTTAATAAAATAACGCATCAAGTTTTTAGCACTGTTGCTAGGGACTTCGGCAAAATAGTTTGTTAACGGTAGTTTTTTTTTAATTTCTTTATAGGACTCTCAATCTCTGGCAAATTACGACCCAAAGAATGAGAGGACCTTTAGGAGAAGATTGAGAGACCGCCATCAGCAACCACAATCCGATAAAGAAGAGATGGCAGAGCTGCCTAGGAATGAAACACCAAACAACAACAATGTCATTACAAATCCAATTTTGTTGGCCAACGATGCGAGGCATGCCTTAGACAAAAGTAGATTTGAAATGAAACCGGTGATACTATAGATGATCCAGGCTGCAGGTCAATTCGAAGGAAGGCGTGGCGAGGATCCGCACGCCTACCTCTGAAGTTTTATTGAAATCTGTAATACCTTTTTATTCTCGAATATCTCTACTGAGGAAGTTCGACTAACTTTGTTTCCATTTTCTTTGTGTGATCAGGTAAGGAAATGAGCATATTCTCTTTGTGATGGTACCTATAAAGGGGAAAATAGAGAGAAAACTTATTACCATCAAAGAAAATCATTGACTTAAACTAAAATTCAAATATTTCATTGAATTCATGAATTGTTGAACCTTTCCCTCCCTTGGCAGTCGGCTCCACCACAACCACATATTATATATCAATTTGTACATATGTATATCTGTCTAGAGAGGTCAGGAAACATGTCTCTATAGATTAGAAGTCACTTAATAATTGATAAAAGAAGAAGAATGGACTGTTTAACAAAAATATTAAATATTAGCCTTATTAAGTAAGTACGATTGTGAAACTTTTAGGACAAAATAATGGAGTTTTCTTCTTTTGCGTAATCTACCAAAATAAACAACACTTAAGATTAGGGGTGGACAACAAAACCGTTATCAAATTTCAAATAGTTAAATCAAAATAATGGTGCTTACTTTAACACCCAACAATTTTTTTTAATTAAATTTCTTTTTTTTTTATTTACCCAAATGCCCGATCTAAGACTTGGTATAGCATAGGCTATATAGAAAATTTGTGGTTGCACTCAACAAATTTTTGTTGAGACCGTCAACATCTTCATTTTTTTATACACTCAACAAATTTTTATCAAATCTAAGATATCAAAGTTACTTAAACCAAAGAAGTTCAAATAGTTACTTAACAAATTTTTAAACCAAAGAAGTTACTTAACAAATTTTTTAAACCAAAGAAGTTACTTAACATTTTTTTTATTTACCTGAATCGGCTAAGGACTGAGGGAAGACGAAACCTCGATTTCAAACTCGAAGACGAAGACTATAAATGATTTGAAACTCGAAGATGAAGTCTCGACTCAAACTCAAACTGAAGCTAAAATGAAGAGTGAAGAGTCGAAGATGAAGACTCGATTTTGAACTCGAAGACAAAGACTCGGACTGACAAACTCGAACTCAAACTGAAGAGTGAAGAGCGACTACGGCGGCCACAAACCTTAAAGAGTAAAGAAACGAAAGCGGAAGAATGGAACTGCGAAGCCGAATAGCCAATGCTAAGGAAGAAAGGAAACATTTTGAACTTTTTATTAATATTTTATATATTAATATTATATATATATTTATATTTAAATGGTTCGGTTTGGTTTAAAAACCGATTTTCAAACTTGGAACCGAACTGAACCATTTAAATTCAATTTTAACATTCCAACAAACCACATCAAACCAATTTCTTCGGTTTTTCTTATAAATCTGTTCGGTTCGGTTCGATTTTGCAATTCGGTTCGGTTTAATTGGTTTTGCTGTCCACCCCTATATTCAGGGTCTATAATGATGAGAAAAAGTATTGATAATTCAAATGGACACCCATTGAAGAACCAAAATATTCTTCAATCTAATGAATTATTATACGATACTTGCTCTCAAGGAAAATTAATAATTACACCATCACTAGCTAAAGTAGGGACTGAATCATCTGCATTTTTAGAATGAATTTATAGTGATATATATAAACCTATTAACCCACCAAGTGGACCATTTATATATTTTATGGCATTAATATACGCATCCAATATATGGTCACATGTGTGCTTATTATCAAGTCAAAATCTTGCATTTGCAAGATTACTTGCTCAAAGGTTAAGAGCACAATTTCTTGATTATACAATTAAGATCTTTCGTATTGATAATGATAGTGAATTTACATCTCGAACGTTTAATAATTACTGTATGTCAATAGGATAAGTGTTGAACATCATGTTCATAAACAAAATGGTTTAGCAAAATAATTCATAAAACATTTGCAGTTAATTGCTAGACCATTGCTTATGAGAGTTAAGCTTCCTACATCTATATAGGGACATGCTATTTTGCATGCAACATCACTTGTACACATTAGGCCAATAACTTATCATAAGTACTCACCGTTACAATTAGCCCATGACTATGAGCCAAATATTTCCCTTCTAAGAATTTCTTGATGTGCAGTATTTGTTCCAATTGCTCTACCACAATGTACTAAAATAGGTCCTCAAAAGAGGTTAGAAATATATGTTGGATATGATTTACATCAGTTACTAAATATCTTGAGACCCTGACTTGTGATGTATTTACTGCACGATTTTGTCATTTTAGTGAGACAAAATTTCCAATAGTAAGGGGATGAATTAAGAAGTTAATAAAAGAAATTACATGGAATGCATCGTTATTGTTTCATTTAGATCCCCATACAGTTCAATGTGAATTTGAAGTTCAGAAGATAATTCATTTTCAAAATATAGCAAATCAGGTACCAGATGCATTTATAAATGCAAAGAAAGTAACTAAATCACTGTCGGGGTTAATGCCTTAAACTCTCGTAGGTCTTGTAGTTTGTAAAAACATGTATGAACAAATGCTTGTGATGTAATAATATGAGATATTTTCTTCATTGTTATCTATGAAGTATGAGATATTTTATTTGCATTTACCACAAACCAATAAACTAAGATCCTTGGTTGTCGTTGTAACTTAAGCATGTATGTGGAGACATACAAGTGGACCATGCCTTAAGTAATAACCTAAATGGTCTGTAGTATATGGATATAGGAGGAAAACCTTATCCTGGTGACCCTACGAATACGATCCACTTTGTTGATAGTTACAAGTGTTGTGACGTGCTAAAGATGGTCTATATAAAGGAGCGGAGGTGTCCTATATAAAGGAATTTGTATAAGACTCGACCACGAGTGTTTAGTCTCGTTATATAACGTCATTTATGACAGAGACTTTAAAGGTAAAAATCCTTAACATGACTAGTAAGGAAAATAAATCATCAAAAAGAAAAATAAGTAATAGTTAAAAAGAGTTGGTTGAAGATGTAAATGCCTATGAAGAAATCCTTGACATGACTAGTAAAGAAGGTGAAATACCTAAAGATAATAATGAGATTTCAATAAACAATGTCACGATAGGAAAAAGATGGAAGCGAACTAATGTAGTTATTGTCAAAATTTTTGCGTATAATATTGCTCTTGATATTATATGTGAAAATGAGGATCTTGAACCAAAAACTGTCAAAGAATGTCGACATAGAAAAGATTGGCTTCAGTGGAAAGAAGCAACCGAGACAGAATTAAACTCACTTTCCAAATGTTGGATTTTTTTATCAGTAGTTCGAACACCAGAAGGTGTCAAATCTGTGGGATACAAACGAGTATTTGTGAGGAAAAGAAATGAAAACAATGAAGTCATAAGATATAAAGCAAGACTAGTTGCATAAGTTTTTTCACAAAGACCTGTTATTGATTATGAGGAGACGTATTATCCAGTGGTGGATGCAACTATACTAAGATATTTAATTGGTCTAACTGTGTATGGAAGTCTGGACATGCATCTTATAGATATAGTCACAACATACTTATATGAATATCTTGATAATGATATCTATATAAGAATTCTATAAGGATTTAAGATACCTGAAACATATAAATCAGATTCCCAAAAATTGTATTCAATAAAGTTATAGAGATCATTATATAGATTGAAACAAACAGGACGAATGTGGTACAGTCACTTGAGTGAATATTTGTTGAAAGAAGAATATTAAAATAATCCAATATGTCTGTGTGTTTTTATAAAGAAACCACAGTCAAATTTTACTATTATAACTGAATATGATAATGATTTAAATATAATTGGAACCCTAAAGAGCTTTCAAATGCAATAGAATATCTTAAGAAAAAATTTGAGATAAAATATCTCGGAAAGACAAAATTTTGTCTTGATTTATAAATTGTGCATTTAGCGAATGAGATATTTATTGATCAATCAACTAATACAGGAAAAATTTTGAAAAGATTTTATATGGACAAAGCACATCCATTGAACATTCCAATGGAAGTTTGTTTACTAGATATGAAGAAAGATATATTTTGACCTCGAGATAATAATGAAAAAATCCTTAGTCCTGAAGTATCATTTCTTAATGCAATTGGTGTATTTATGTATCTTGCTAATAATACAAGACCAGATATTGCATTTTCAGTAAATTTATTAGCAAAATATAGTTATTCTCTAACAAAAAGATATTGAAACGAAATTAAGTATATACTTGGTTATCTCCGAAGAACGATTGATATTGGTTTGTTTTATTCAAATAAATCAAATTTTAATCTAGTTGGTTATGCAGATTCTGAATGTTTATCTGATCCACACGAAGTTAGATCTTTAACAGGTTATCTATTCACATGTTGAGGAACTGCTATATCATGGCGATCAGTAAAATAGACCATAGCAGTCACTTCATCAAATCATGCTGAAATTTTTGCAATAACTCAGCACATTTGTGGAACATGTGGTTTCTCTTCTAGAAAAATTTTTCCAATGATATTATATAAAGACAAACACAGCTTGCATAGCCCAAATCAAATGAGGATATATTAGAGGAGATAGAACAAAACATATTTCATCGAGGCTTTTCTACGCTCATGATCTTGAAGAAAATGGTGACATCACTGTACAACAAATTTGTTTGAAAGAAATAACTTGGCAGACTTATTTACAAAGGCATTACCTACCACAACTTTTGAAATATCGGTGCACAACATTGGAATATGACGATTCAGAGATTTAAGTGATGTTTTCATGAGAAGGAGCAAATATTTTCTTTTAGGAGTTGATAACGGGCAGAAATGCACGTTATCATAGTGCTAAATTCTTAAACAATGTTGGATTGCGTTGATGAAATACGTTAATTTGCGTCCATTAAGCATCGATTTCATAATATTGCAGTCGCATGCGTTCAACACATTAAAACAGTTAATTTTTGTAATTTTTTGTGCAGAATATGCGTTGACGCAATGTAAGAATTTCGATCATAGGAAATCATTGGTCGAGTGCAACTTCACCTCAAGGCTTTGCGATGATTGTTTCGCAAACATTCGCCCAAGAAGGATAGCCGCAACTTGGTCAACGCAACATGGTGGGCGCATCTGGGTGAAAGGCTAATTAAGCGCGATGGAACAGAAAGCTGATGAAGTCGAATCCGAATTAAGTTGACAGCCGATAACGGTCACAAAGTACATTCAGCTTTTTGGTGATAATTATTCGGCGCATCAGTAAGAATTAAAGTCGTCCCATCTATACAACTATGAGAGAAAAGCCGCCTTTTACCATGGATGCTCTATAAATACCAAGGGCATTCTTCAGAGAAGGGGTTGGCGAGTTGATCAGTTCACCATGCTTTAGTTCATACGTCATTGTTCTTAGTTTCTTTCATTTTAAGGCAGAAGCGAGGAAGGAGGTTGTGTCGGAAGATCGTTCCGGTAAGCTTGGGAGAGTGCCGGAAGCTTCAAGGGCAGAGAGAGGACCAACGCCTGTGAAAGCAGGAACATCTTTAGAACCGAATAGAGATTTCAGTGTAAAAGCCTCGGTCAGCAAGGAATTGCTACCAGGCTCTCTACCTTTAACTTCCATTGTCATTTTGTACTCAACTCACTTATAAAAAAGGAATTTCCTTCTCTATATTTGTTCGCTCTCTGTTATTTACGCATAAGTAGCTAAATCAGTTGAATGGGTTGAGAAGCATTTAGCTAGCACAACTAGGGAATCTTCATTCTTTGTGATTATCTTGTATTATATATGCTTCATTCATCCATTAGAGATACTCGGGAGGGTAGTCTAAGGACAGGATCTAGACTTGGGAAGGCCAAGTTAGAATCTAGACTCGGGAGAGTCAGATTAGAACACATAATACAAGAGATAGAAGCTTAGGAATGAGTACTATTTGTTATTAACGCATCGCATGCATCCTAGAGACAGGATATAATTGTATGCGGTCACCTTGCTTTCATGCATTTTGCATCATCGCATAGGACAAGAGTAGGGACTTAGAAATAAGCTCTATGGACACTTTTGCATTCAACACATGCGTCTTAGACTTAGGAGCATCGCATTTGCATTAGAAAATGACTTGCTGTGTATGGTTGTAACATGATTGCATAGTCTGACGCATTCCCAAGTAATGCTAGCTAAAGATCTTCTCAACTCGTTCATCGCATAATTATTGTTTCTATCACACAACTGCCTTTTCTTAAATCCGCCGCATTTTTTTATTTTCTCATTAATCAATCAACAACAAACCAACAATTTATTTACTCGGTTACTGCAAGGTTTTCATAAAATTTACCAACGCAATCTATTTTCACAAGTCCCTGTGTTTAACCCTGGACTTACCAGGAAACTCAGAGGAATTTACACTTTGATTCCACTGGGGAAACTTGAGTACACAACGCAATTCCATCAACGCATATCATCCACATTTCCACTTCATAAAATCAAACATCAAGTTTTTGGCGCCGTTGCTGGGGACTTCGGCAAAATAGAATGCTAACGATAATTTTCTGATTTCTTTGCAGACTCTCAATCTCTGGCGAATTACGACCCAGAGATTGAGAGGACTTTTAGACGAAGATTGAGAGACCGCCAACGGTAACCACAGTCAGATAAAGAAGAGATGACGAGCAGCCTGAAAATGGAGTACCAAATGATAACAATGTCATGGCGAATCCAATTCTATTGGCAAACGATCGCAATAGGCCCATTAGGGACTATGCATCGCCAAACCTTTATGATTTCTCCTTAGGAATCATGAGGCCTGCCCTCGATGGAAGCATATTCGAAATGAAACCAGTGATGCTACAGATGATCCAGACTACAGGTCAATTCGGAGGAAGGCATGGCGAGGACCCACATACCCACCTCCAAAGTTTTATTGAAATATGTAATACTTTTGTGTTCCCGAATATCTCTACCGAGGAAGTTCGACTAACTCTGTTTCCATTTTCTTTGTGTGATCAGACAAGGAAATGGACATATTCTCTCAAACCAGGAGAGATAACTTCGTGGGAACAGGTGGTGGAAAATTTTATGAAGAAGTATTTCCCACCAACTGAGAACGCAAGGAGAAGGAAATTAATAACAAATTTGAACAAGAAGATGACGAATTGCTCAGCGATGCTTGGGCGAGGTTTAAATGGCTGGTAAGAGACTGTCCACACAATGGCTTACCAGATTTCCTACAAATGGAGATTTTCTACCAAGGATTGAATCCCTCTTCGCAGACTGCTGCCAATGTGGCAGCCGCTGGTGGTCTGCTCGACAAAACATATGAGGAGGCAAAGAGTATACTTGATCGCATTTCCAAAAATCACGAAGATTAGAGGGAAAGCTATCAGAGATTAAGATAAAAGAAAATGATGCAAACAATGGGGCCATCGCATCCCTGCAAAATCACATGACTGCGATGATGAGTCTGATACAAGGCATCGCAATTAATAATACGGGAGCGAAGAAAGGGCAGGTCAGCGCAATTACTCAAACGACTGCAAGTTGTGTCATTTGCGGAGATGCTCACCCGATGGAGGAATGCCCAACAAACCTGCAACCAGTATGCTTCATGAGAGATAATCCCTATTCTAATACATATAACCCCGGGTGGCAAAACCACCTAAATTTTGCGTGGAAAAATCAACAACAAAGTTTTCAACCTGTGGCACAAAAAGGAGGGCCACTTGAATTTTTCTCACAAAACAACAATCTAGCGCAAAGCCAAGCTAGCAGCTCACAACCACCGCAATCTTCGTCCTTAGAGAGCCTCTTGAAGCAGTACATTGAGAAAAACGAATCAGTGCTTCAAAACCAAGCTACATCCATTAGAAATCTCGAAATCCAAATGGGACAAATTGCAAGCGAGCTGAAAAACAGACTGCAAGAAGTGTTGCTGAGCTCAACTAAGCTCCCTCGCAATGTTGGGGGTAACGGGAAGGAATAATGCTTAGCAGTCTCCTTGTTAAGTGACAACACGACTGCGGAAGTAGGGGAGAAGCACATTGCGACCAACTTGAATGCGGCGACAACCGAAGACCCGTTGACCTATAGTTTGGAGAAGCCCGAGAAAATAGACTCGAAAGTTGCATCCATCCTTAAGCCTCTAGATCTTAGAATAGAAGAAGTCCAACCACCAGTAACTCCACAAAGTTTGAAAGAGGAAAAAAATGAGGAAGGAAAGATCGCAATAATGGTCGCGGCCGCAACGCAAAATACTATGATCCCACTTAAATGGGTGACCCAGGAATCTTCACGATCCCATGCTCTATCGGAGGGACCTATAGTGGCTAAGCACTATGTGATCTTAGGGCAAGTATAAACATAATGCCGCTATCAATCTTCAAACAATTGAATGCCGACACACTTACGCCCACAAAGGAAACTCTCCTGCTCGCGAACAGATCTCAAATACACCCTAAAGGAGAGTTGAAAAATGTCGCAATTTCAATCGATAAATTCATCCTGCCAGCAAACTTCCTCATTTTGGATTATAAAGCGGACGGAGATGCGCCCATCAAATTGGGACGACCATTCCTTTCAATCGGTCGCGCTCTAATTGATGTACGCAAGGGGGAAATTGTAATGAGCATTCATGGGGAGAAACTCTAGATTAAGGCAGTAAAAATCCCAGAGGACAAAGAAAAGAGAGAAAAGCCACCATGGACGTGAACAACCCAACCTGGAATGAGTGGTCCTTGAGTATTATATGATTCAACCTCATCAGGGATGCAATCCTTTTGAATATCCTTTTCCTGCATCAAATACTTCATGAGCTTTTATCTTACTCGTTATTATTTATTATCGCAATTACTTTGTTTTACTGACTATCTATCTACACTGTTCTTATCTAAAAAAAAATGTTGTTTTGTTTTAAATCATTTGACTCTCTCTTTGTTTTTCTTGCAAACAATCGAGGCGCTGGATTGCAGAGATGTTATGCGAAGAAACCTCTTATCTTACTCCATCACCGCAATCTAAAGAAGAGAGTTCACTACAAAGATGGATGCGTCAATACACAATGCGGGCGACAATGCAAATTTGGGGGTGTACTCTTCTTTATCTTTATTTCAAATTTTGCGCTATCACAACGCATGTTAGTTTTAAAAGCTTTATAACCGCATCCTCTTTGATTACCGCAATCATTTGATGTAGATAAATTTAGTAGTTTACCGCAATCATTTGACGTAGATAAATTTAGTAGTTTACCGCATTCTGTTTCTTTTCCAAGTATGATTTCAATGATGAAAAATATGCTTCTATTTCTTTCGTATATACTAGAGTCAACTTAGTCTTAAGATAGTCACCTCATGAAATATTTCTAGAAGTTAGGGGTTTGCTAGCTTTCTTTCAAACTCTCTTTACAACTCATGACTCATTTAAATCTTTTGGCAATGAGGACATTGCCGCATTTTAAATTTGAGGGTGAGGTATTTATTTTCAACCTTGCTATCTTAAAAAAAAAATTGAGAATAACAACTCCACTGTCAATGCAATAGGAAACCTATGTTGATAAGAGTTAAGTTGTGAAAGATACTTACCCGTAGTTGGATGTCCGCATGACACACGTGGGGGCAAGCCAAAAGGAAAGTAAGTCACCAAGATCAACACATAAATAAATGACCGCAACTCCTAGTATGAGAAAGAGTACATTGCTCGTAGTTGGATGTCCGCATGACACCCGTGGGGGCAAGCCAAAACGAAGGCAAGACACTTGGATCAGCGCAAGGTCAGAAAAAAATATATCAATGAAGAAAATTTTTATGCAAGGATAAAATCATTTGACACCCCGGTAGAAAATTTTCTTTTTAAAATAAATCATGCGATGTTCTGAAATTTAGTAAAGTCCTTTTGAAAGGTAAGCTTGCAGTCCCTAATTCTTAGAAATATTTTAAGAAGAGACTTAATTAGACTTAAGGAAACTTTGGCATATAGGATTTGAACGAAGTATCCTTGAGAAATCTAGGAAAAGAACTTTGCGGTTGATTTGCTAAAGGAATCTTTAGCTTATGCTTGAGGACAAGCATTATTTAAATTTGAGGGTGTGATAATGGGCAAAAATGCACGTTATCATAGTGCTAAGTTCTTAAACAATGTTGGATTGCGTTGATGAAATATGTTAATTTGTGTCCATTAAGCATCGATTTTATAATATTGCGATCGCATGCGTTCAACGCATTAGAATAGTTAATTTTTGTATTTTTTGTGCAGAATATGCGTTGACGCAATGTAAGAATTGCGATCATAGGAAATCACTAGTCGAGCGCAACTTCACTGCAAGGCTTTGCGATGATTGTGTTCGCAAACATTCGCCCGAGAAGAATCGTCGCAACTTGATCAGCACAACATGGTGGGCGCATCTGGGTGAAAGACTAATTAAGTGCGATGGGACAAAAAGTTGATGACAGTCGAATCCGAATTAAGTTGACAACCGATAGTAGCCACAAAGTACATTCAACTTTTCGATGACAATTATTCGACGCATCAGTCAAAATTAAAATCGTCCCATCTGTACAATCATGAGAGAGAAGCCGCCTTTCACCATGGATACTCTATAAATACCAAGGGCGTTCTTCAGAGAAGGGGTTGACGAGTTGATCAGTTCACCATTCTTTAGTTCATACGTCTTTGTTCCTAGTTTCTTTCATTTTAAGGCAGAAGCGAGGAAGGAGGTTGTGCCAGCAGGTCATTCCGGTAAGCTTGGGAGAGTGTCAGAAGCTTCAAGAGCAGAGAGATGGCCGATGCCTACGGAAGCAGAAACATCTTTAGAACCAAATAGAGATTTCAATGTAAAAGCCTCGGTCAGCAAGGAATTGCTACCAGGCTCTCTACCTTCAACTTCCATTGTCATTTTGTACTCAACTCACTTATAAAAATAGAATTTCCTTCTCTATATTTGTTCGCTCTCTGTTATTTACGCATGAGTAGCTAAATTAGTTGAATGGGTTGAGAAGCATTTAGCTAGCACAACTAGAGAATCTTCATTCTTTGCGATTATCTTGTATTATGTATGCTTCATTCGTCCATTAGAGATACTCGGGAGGGTAGTCTAAGGACAGGATCTAAACTTGAGAAGGCCAGGTTAGAATCTAGGCTCGGGAAAGTCAGATTAGAACATATAATACAAGAGATAGGAGCTTAGGAATGAGCACTATTTGTTATTAACGCATCGCATGCATCCTAGAGATAGGATATGATTGTATGCGGTCACCTTGCTTTCATGCATTTTGCATCATCACATAGGACAAGAGTAGAGACTTAGAAATAAGCTCTATAGACAATTTTGCATTCAACACATGCGTTCTAGACTTAGGAGCATCGCATTTGCATTGGAAAATGACTTGCTGTGTATGGTTGTAACATGATCGCATAGCCTGACGCATTCCCAAGTAACACTAGCTAAAAATCTTCTCAACCTGTTCATCGCATACTCATTGCATCTATCACACAATTTCCTTTTCTCAGATCCACCGCATTTGTTTATTTTTTCATTAACGCAATCAACAACAAACCAACAATTTATTTACTCGGTTATCGTAAGGTTTTCATAAAAATTACCAACGCAATCTATTTTCACAAGTCCCTGTGTTCAACCCTGGACATACCAGGAAACTCAAAGGAATTTACACTTTGATTCTGCTGGAAAACTTGAGTGCACAACGCAATTCCATCAACACATATCATCCATATTTCCACTTCATAAAATCAAGCATCAGAAGTATAAATTATATGAAATATGTACTTTTTTCCTTTACTAATATTTTTTTCCATTGGATTTTTTCTAGTGAGGTTTTAATGAGACATATTTCTGAGCATCTAAGAGGGAATATTATAATAAATAGATGTCCATCCCAAAAAGGACCATGTGTTCTTAAACATGATATCCCATATGTCACGAATTTATACATGATTAGTGTCCTAATAGTCACATCCTAGTTGCCACAAGTTCTATATTGTATTTGTGTAGTTGAATGTTCATGCCTCTAATACACTATTGTTTGTCTAGTTTTTTTTTTTATTATAACAATTGCAAGGTGGGGAGATTGAATTACCAACCTCTACGGATGGAGCAAATACCAATACCATTGAGTTAAACTCACTCTGGCTATTATTTGTCGAGTTATTTGGTCCCTAAAATTGTAAAAGTATGTTATTGAACTTTCAAATTTGTGTTTAAAGGTTATTGAACTTTTAGGAAAATTTTAACGTCCAATAACTTCTAAACACAAGTGTGAAAGGTCAAGAATATGTTACACACTTCTAAAAGTTTAGGGGACAAATAAACAAATCTCAATATTCACAGACTAAACTTCTAATTTCGTAGTTCTTTTCTTTTTTATTTGAATCATCCCTAAATTTTGATGTTTAGTCCATAAATTATTTAATTTAGTTTTTGTTGTGGGAAATTTTGGACCAAAGGGTACAAACGACATTTGGCGAGAACATGAGCAATGAAGTCAAGAAGATAACATGATTCATGTCAAGGGTAACAACTTAGGACTAAAATGGGCTTTATGCCTAATGGGGCATGCAAGTGACCGGTGTAGGCCTAAAATATAACTGAAGTGAGGTGATTGAGCTGACGCCGACCCTTGCAAATTGCCAAATAGGGCATGCCCCTTGCAAGCCCAAGCCCAAGAAGTTAAAAGGGAAAACTAAGACAACACATGCTAAGATGAGAATCAAGTTCAAATGAGAAGGATACACAAAACTCAACATTCCATATGATGAATTATATACAGTTTATTATAGACAAATAGTTTCACTTACAACCAAAGTATAAGCACCAAGAGACTAATCTATCCCAACAATTTTCTATATCCACTTCTAACTACCTTCTAAGACATTTCAAATTTTTAACATGCTAATTTTCGAATTCTAAGGATATCTCTACCAATGATGCTGAACGTACACAAGTCCTATACAAAGATATGTTATTTGCTAATGATACAAATCAAAAACTAAATGTGTAGTTAATAGTACTTTCTTCACTTCTTCAATAACATAAAACATCTTCAATCCTAAGGCTAATTGAAGAGTGTTCACTTAGTATTAAAAGAAGCTACAAGAAAACACTTAAGAAGAGTTCGGATCCCAAATACAAGAATCTCCTCTCCCAAGACTAATTGAAGACTTGTCAATCAAAGTTAAAAGAGCCACGAATACACAGAGATTAAAAAAAAGCTGAAAGAATGGAGAATAATATCCATTGAATAGATCATCTTAAAGTAAGAGATTATAATCAAGGAAATAAAGAGGAAAGAGGTTGGAAGACTCTCTTTTGTTAGTTTTTTGGAGTATATGTTTTTAGTTTCTTATCTAAATAGGAACAGAAAGATCCCCCATCCACTTGTCCATCAAAAACTAAAATATCTTACCTCCCAATACCCCGTACAAGTACCAAAATGTCATCTCCTTTTCTTTATCCATGCTTTTATAGAATCATAAATCACAATCATAAATAAGGAGTACTATCACCATATGAAATGTAGTAACCAAATGTGACTTACTTTTAGATAAGTTGAACTTTGTGTAGTGTGTCCCCTAATACATGATCATATTGTGCAAAGATGAAACAAAAACAAACTTGAATCCAATCCATGCAAATTTACTAGATGAACGAAACAAACTTATATTTTCTACTACTCTGATTCCAACTCTAAGCTAACTCTGAAAGTGTCATAAAAACTAGCTTGAGAAATTTAGAATAATGATAAAACTACAATGAAAATTATCCAAGTGGACTCCAAGAAATGAGTTCAAACCACAACAAAAAAATGATAACCAATATGCTCTAGTACTAGACCATAAACAATCTAGTATGTGTACCCAATACGCTCCTAGTACTTTAATTGAAAGTTTCTTTATTTGAAGTTTCTCACTTTAAGAACCTCAGCAATACAATATAATTTTTTATGTAATTGTAGAAAGAACACCAGATAATGAAAAAAATATATATTAAAATATTTTTTTATATAAATGGGTTGTTCAGAGATTTATCAAGCATACATGAGAATGCTTCCTACCTCTAATTTGAGTAATGATGCAAAACAAGAGCTTAGGCTCAAGTTCACATGTATCAGTGCAATAGATTACAACCTGTCAAATAATTGGCAAAATCAATTTTTCAGCAATAACACAACAACAATTGGAGTATATTATAAACTTTCATTGTAATGTACTACATTTATGTGCTAATGAGAGTCTTTGTGCAATAACAACATGATCTACTCAAACAACAACTTCACTGAAAACAAAAGACAAAGATTAGTTAGTGAGAAACAACTAGGAGATTATGCTATGAGTCATACTTGTTTAATACTTTATTATAAATTTCACCAAATTTATCACTTCCAGAGAAATGATACTTCAAGGTATGACCATTTATATCAAACATGTAGTCAGTTGACTTCTAATCCATCAATGAATATGGAGACTTCAATGTAACGGTATATAAACTCAATCTAGGATATATGAACTTCAATATAAGGGTATATAAACTCAAAATTTAGCTTCCGAAATGGGATTTGACACTAAAAAAAAGAACGGATTAAAACTTTGTCTTTTAAGGTTTTAGTTATAACCTCACATTGGTAAGACTTTATAGAGGGAGGGAGAAATCTATGTGATGGTGGAACAAATTAGCTTTAGGCGCTAGATGATTGGTTAGTTTCGTTGCTAAAACAACTGCCAAAAGGAAAGAGGAGAAGATCTGGTGGAGTGTCGACCATCATTGGATTTTAATCAGATCTGGTGGAGATCGAGCATCGTGATTGCTCAAAATGAAAGAGGAGAAGATCCAAGAGAGAAAAGGAGAAGGTTTCTATGCAAAGGATATGGCCAGTGACGGATTTTTGGATACTTTCGACGAGGAGGGATGGGTATGGCGATGGGTTTCTGTGTTGAAAGAGATGGAAAATTTCTGTGTGAAGGAGACTGTGCGAAGGAGACTGCGTGGGAAGGAGATGGAAAATTTCTGTGCTAAGGAGACTGCGAGGGAAGGTTTCTGGGCAATGACGATGGAAAATTTCGAGAAGACTGAGTGGGAAGGAGACTAGGCGCGAAGAGGATTGGAGACTGGGAAGGAAAATTTCGATGGGTTATGCCTTTTTGGGGAGATGGAGAAAATAATGGTGGGGGAGTGAAAAGTGCTGCTCAAATTAATTAGGGATTTCAACTCCCGCCTTTTTCATTCTATTTGTTATAGCCTATTTTATTAAAGGTTATCCCAAAAGGCTATTAAATGGGTTATTTCTTGTAGTAACTCTTCACCTCAAAATTTGAAGCTCTAGAAATGCAAGAAGAAGAAACTTTTGTTGAATTCAATATCAGATTACTTGACATTCCAAATGAATCTCTTGCCTTGGAGAAAAGATTTTTGAAGATAAATTTGCCAAGAATTTTTTCATATCATTACCTAAGAGGTTTGATATGAAAGTCACTACAATAGAAGAAGCACAGGATATCACCGCAATAAAGGTTGATGATCTATTTGGATCTTTACTTACTTTTGAAATGCCCCTTGGTGAAAAACCTGAGAAGAGGAATAAGGGAATGGTTTTGCAATCTTCAATTAAAAAGCACTCATCTGAATCGATAGAGGAGACCGAAGAAAATCTTACTGATGCAATCTTCTTACTGTCAAAATAGTTTTCTTGTGTGTTAAAGAAGTTTGAGAGGAAATCTGGTTTTCACTCCCTCAGGATGGCTAAATCGGGCACAACTCTAGATTAAATGTTCAACAAACTCAGAGATCAAATAAAGATTATGAAAAACTGAATGGTAATGACATGAACAATTAGGTGTCGTGAATGTGAAGGTTTTGATCACTATTAGTTAGAATTTCCAACATTTCTGAAGAGGCAAAACAAAAGTTATGTTCTGACTTTATTTGATGAGAAGTCTGATGACACTATAGTGATTTGGCAGAAGAAGTCAAGGTCTTTGTCAGTTGCATTTTATTAGAAAGTTCAGAGGAAAAAATGCCTATCGATGAATTTATTGAAGTTAGTGGAGATGAAAATCCCATGACTCATCTATTGCAATGTCCTATCGTAATCTTTTGAGTAGAGGTGTGAGGATGTTAAGGCTCTTGATGTTTAGAAAGCAAGAATTGAGTCTTTATTGTTGACAATGCTTGCCTTATGGAAGTTATTTCAAATTTGAAATGTGAATTCACAAAAGTCAGATAAGAGAAAGAGACCATGAGCAAGTCTATTAGAATGTTAAATTTTGAAACTAATTGTTTAGAACAAATATTGTCTAAAGGCAAGTCTTCTAGAGGTGTTCGTGGTATTAGCTTTATTGGTTCCAATTCTAACAATAGACATCGTGTAAACCCGAGAAGTTCTCCCAAAGGATTCTCCGAGGTGGAGTGATTTGTGAAGTTTTGCCCAAGGTGTTTCGAAGCATGGCTTGTGTTGGCCTTAAGAAGTTGAGGAGGGAGGCTTAAGTTGGCGAAATAAGTATAGGTATGCTTTAGGAGGTTGATACACACAAAGGTACTTAGCATGGAAATAAATTGCTAAATGTTACCAAGGGAAGACAATCATGCGTTGGAGTTAGTCTAATGGAAGAAGAATACATCACACCTCTAGGTAGCTTGGTAGGCCATGTGTGGAATGAACAAGGGAATGATAAGGGATGGTTGGCCTAAGTAAAAGCAAAGAAGTAACATGCATTGGAGTCATGGTCAAGGGAATGCCTAACTCATGGGTAGGAATCAAAGGAGTTGAGGCATGGAAAAGGCTATCTTTGGAGCATAGGTAAAGCATGGGACAACCAATTGGAAAGGAGTTACACCAAGAAACCCTAAAAGAGGTCAAACGGACGCATGCTTAATAAAAAAAATAGCCTACTTGGACGCATAACACAATGAAGTAGATAAGAACCATGTCCTAAACTCAAGTAGAGAAACCAGATTAGGATGTCCCCCGCTCACATGTCCCCTACACGAGATCAAGATCAGACCATCTATGACAAGTTACAACACATATAAGTATTCCACAAAGCTAGCTACATCTATAGCATTACCAGGATAAGGCTTCCCTCCTATGTCCATATACTATAGACCATTTTGGTTATCACTTAAGACATGATCCACTTGTATGTCTCCACATACATGTTTAAGTTACATAATGACAACCAGACATTTTGATTTATTGGTTTGTGGTAAAGCAAATAAAACATCCAAGACAAGAAGTGAAGAAAATATCATATATTATACATCACAAGTGTTTGTTCAAAAATATGTTTACAAACTACATAACACGAGAGTTTAGGGCACCATCCCCAACAATCTCCCACTTTTCCTAAAGCGAGTGGGGTGTACATACAACTAATACAACAATAAACTAGGGCACTAAGGCCTAGTACATAAATATCTCCCACTTGCCGTAGTCCAGCTGCGGGCAGTCCCGTAGACCCATGCTCTGAAGATGACCCTTAAACACTGTAGCCATGAACGCCTTCGTAAACGGGTCAGCAATGTTGTGCTCTAAAGCGATCTTCGTGACTATCACGTCCCCTCGATGCACTATCTCGCAGATCAGATGATACTTCCGCTCTATGTTTTTGTCGTGCCTATGACTCCTGGGCTCCTTGGAGTTCGCCACAACACCACTATTGTTACAATAAAGGGTGATGAGCCTAGATATGTCTGGAACAACTTTCAGTTCTGTTAGGAACTTCTTGAATCAAACGGTCTCCTTAGCAGCTTCACAAGCCGCTACGTACTCGGCCTCCATCGTGGAGTCGGCGATGCACCCCTGCTTAGTGCTTCACCACACTACAGCTCCTTTGTTAAGAGTAAAAACTTACCCTGAAGTAGAATTCCGAGAGTCCTTATCAATCAGAAAGTTAGAATTCGTGTATCCAATAAGGATCAAATCCCATGTGCCATACACGAGCATGTAGTCCCTTGTTCTCCGAAGATACTTGAGAATGTTCTTAACTGAGGTCTGGTGACCCTGGCCTGGGTTAGATTGATACCTACTGACTATTCCCACAACATAGCAGATGTCTGGTCGAGTATAGAGCATTGCGTACATCAAATTGCCAACGGTAGATGCATATGGGACTCGTCTCATCTCTTCGATCTCTTGAGGCATCTTAGGACACATGTCCTTAGACAAAGTAACTCCATGCCTGAATGGATGTAGGGCCCTTTTGGAGTTCTGCATCGAGTACTTAAGCAACATCTTGCAATATACGATGTCTGAGACAACACTAGCATTTTGATCTTACGATCCCGAAAGATCTGTATACCCAGAACAAACTGAGCCTCTCCTAAATCTTTCATTTGGAATTGAGTCGCTAGCCAATTCTTACCTGCAGTTAATAGACCTACATCAGTCCCAATGAGTAGGATATCGTCTACATACAACACTAAAAAAACTACTGAACCGTTGATGATTTTCTTGTAGACACAAGGTTCATCAACGTTTTGGTCAAAGTTGTACGATTTGATCGCAGTATCAAATTGAATATTCCAAGATCGAGACGCCTGTTTTAGCCCATAAATGGACCGATTTAGTTTGGAAACTTTTTTCTCTTGACCTACAATGAATCCTCGGATAGCACCATATAAATGGTCTCCTCAAGATTGCCATTCAGAAAGGTCGTCTCGATGTCCATTTGCCAAATCACATAATCAAAATAAGCGATAATAGATAGGAGGATGTGGATCTACTTTAACCTGGCAACAGACGAGAAAGTATCCTCATAGTCAACTCTCTCCACCTTGGTATAACCCTTTGCCAAAAATCGAGCCTTGAAGGTTTTCACCTTCCCATCGGTACCCCGTTTCCTCTTATAGATCCATTTACAACCAATCGATCTTACCCCATCAGGCTGATCTACAAGATCCCATACTGAGTTGAAGTACATCGACTCCATCTCGAGATCCAGGTCTTTGACTCATTCATCCCCGTCAACATCCTCCATTTCCTTCTGATAAGACAGCGGATCCTCAAAGTTGCCATCAGCTACCATAGCCAGGATTTCCGTGAAACCTAGATAGCGAATAGGCGGGTTCACAACCTTCCCACTGCGTCGAGGTTCCCTCAACTCTTGAGGTGGAACCAACCTTCCAGATGAACTATCATCAACAACTCTTGTTGATGAAGTAAGCTCTTCAACAACTTTTGTTGAAGTTTCGGTAGTTTCGTTGGAAAGCTTATGTAACACGACTTTACTACATGGACTGTGCTCCTTGATATGATCCTCCTTCAGGAAAATAGCGTTCGTGGAAACAAACACTCTATTTCCTGATGGATTATAAAAGTAACCCTCTCGTGTACCTTTGGGGTATCCTACAAAGAGGTACAACCTCGACCGTGGTTCCAATTTCTTTGGATTAGCCTCAAGCACATGTGCTGGGCAACCCTACATGCGGAAGTGACGTAAACTAGCTTTACACCGTTCCACAACTCCAGAGGTGTTCTTGGAACACTCTTGGAAGGAACAAAGTTGAGTATAAATACCACACTCTCCACTGCAAATCCCCAAAACAAGTCTGGTAAGGAAGCGTAACTCATCATTGAACGAACCATGTCCAACAAGGTTCTGTTTCTCCTATCTGCTACACCATTCTGCTGAGGTGTACTCGACGTTGAGAGTTGGAAAACAATTCCATGTTCTATCAAATAGTCTTGGAACTCTGAATCCAAAAATTCTCTACCTCAATCCAATCGAAGTGTCTTAATCCATCTATCCAATGCATTTTCAAATTCAGCCTTGAACTCTCTGAACTTTTCAAAAGATTTAGACTTTCGTTGCATCAGATAAACATACCCGTACCTAGAGTAATCATCAGTAAAACTGATAAAATACTCATAGCCTCCCCTAGCTTGCACATTCATAGGACCACAGAGGTCAGAATGTACTAACTCTAGAGGCTCTTTGGCTCGATAAAATACTCATGGCTCGTTTCGTGCCCCAAATAGCTATCGGACCCGGCAAAGGTGCCTCGGGGCCCAATTATTATGCGTGAACTTTCCGGGGGGCGAAAATCACAAAAAGGACATGGGGTTCAAAACGATGAGAAAAAGACGTGCGCGCAAACGGTTTTGGGAACGGAGCTCGTTTGGTACCCTAAATGCCTATCGAGACCGGTGGGGGTGCCCCAAGGCCCAATTTTTGTGCGCGAACTTTTCGACGGGCAAAAATCTGAAAACAGTCCCAGGGTTTCAGAACGATGAGAAAAAGCCATGCGCACAGACGGTTTTGGGAACGAAGATCGTTTGGTGCCCTAAATGACTATTGAGCCAGGCGGGGGTTCCCCGGGGTCTAATTTTTGTGCGCGAACTTTCTGGCTGGCGAAAATATGAAAATGGACCCAGGGGTTCAGAATGATGAGAACAAGCTGTGCGCGCAGATGATTTTGGGAACAGAGCTCGTTTAGTGCCCCAAATGGCTATTGGGCCCGGCGAAGGTGTCCTGAGGCCCAATTTTTGTGCGCAAACTTTCCGGCGAGGGAAAATCTAAAAACGAACCCAAGGGTTTAGAACGACAAGAAAAGGTCGTGTGCCCAGACGGTTTTGGGAACAGAGCTCGTTTGGTGCCCCAAATGGCTATCAGGGCCGGCGGGGGTGCCTCGGGGCCCAATTTTTGTGCGCGAACTTTCCAGCGGGCGAAAATCTGAAAAATGGACCCAAGGGTTCAGAACGATAGAAAAAGCCATGCGCGCAGACGATTTTGGTAACGGAGCTCGTTTGGTCCCCCAAATGGTTATCGGGCCCGATGGGGGTGCCCTAGGTCCCAATGTTTGTGCGCAAACTTTCCGGCGGGCGAAATCTGAATACGGACCCAAGGGTTCAGAACGATGAGAAAAAGCCGTGCGCAGACAGTTTACGAACGGAGCTCGTTTGGTGCCCCAAATGGCTATCGGGCTCAGCGGGGGTGCCCTAGGGCCCATTTTTGTGCGCGAACTTTTCGGTGGGTAAAAATCTAAAAACGAACCCAGAGGTTTAGAACGATGAGAAAAATCCGTGCGCGCATACGGTTTTCGGAACGGAGTTCGTTTGGTGCCCCAAATGGCTATCGGCCCGGCGGGGTTACTCGGGGCCCAATTTTTGTGCGCGAACTTTCTGGCGGGGGAAAATCTGAAAACGGACCCAGGGGTTCAGAACGATGAGAAAAAGCCGTGCACACACACGGTTTTGGGAACGGAGCTCGTTTGGTGCCCCAAATGGCTATCGGGCTCGGCGGGGTGGCCGGGGCCCAATTTTTGTGCACGAACTTTCTAGCGGGCGAAAATATGAAAATGGACCCAGGGGTTCAGAATGATAGAAAAAGTCGTACGCGCAGACGATTTTGGTAACGAAGCTCGTTTGGTGCCCCAAATGGCTATCGAGCCCAGCGGGGGTGCCCTAAGTCCCAATGTTTGTGCGCGAACTTTTCGGTGGGCGAAAATCTGAAAACAGACCCAAGGGTTTCAGAATGATGAGAAAAAGCCGTGTGCGCAGACGGTTTTAGGAACGGAGCTCATTTGGTTCCCAAAATGGCTATCGGGCCTGGCAGGGTACGCCGGGGCCAAATTTTTGTGCGCAAACTATCCGGCGGGTGAAAATCTAAAACGGACCCAGGGGTTCAGAAAGATGAGAAAACGATGTGCACCTAGACAGTTTTTGGAACGGAGCTCGTTTGGTGCACCAAATGGCAATCGGGCCCGACGGGGGTGCCCAGGGCCCAATTTTTGTGCGTGAACTTTCCGACAGGCGAAAATCTGAAAACGGACCCAGGAGAACGATGAGAAAAAGTCGTGCACATGGATGATTTTAGGAATGGACCCTGTTTGGTGCCCCAAATGGCTATGGGCCCGACGGGGGTGCCCCGGGGCCCATTTTTTGTGTGCGAACTTTCCGGCGGGCAGAAATCTGAAAAACGGACCCAGGGGTTTAGGACGATTAGAAAAAGCCATGCACGCAGACGGATTTGGGAACGGAGCTCATCTGGTGCCCCAAATGGCTATCGGGCCCGACGTAGGTGCTTTAGGACCCAATTTTTGTGCGCGAACTTTCTGGCGGGCGAAAATGTGAAAACGGACCCAGGGGATCAAAATGATGAGAAAAAGTCGAGCGATACGTCCCAAGTTGTTTTTTTCAAGCGTGGAAACTTTAGGAGGACGAGTGATTAAGAGTTTTCTTGCTTGCATATACACCATTTGAGTCTCCAAGATAAGGGGAAGAAGCGGGGTAGAGGAATTGGTCGACTCATCAGCTTTTCATACTTTTGGAGAACTTCCAGCTATCAAGGAGACAAAAAGCTATGTGAAGTAAAGTCGCCAAGGGATTCCTTGAATTTCTGTGGATTGCGTTGGAGGAAATCTACCAACCAAATCGGAAACTCAATCCTAAACATCGGAGTGTTGAGGAGGCACTCAAGTGCTTGAAGGAGAAAGAAAGAGCCGGACCGGCCTCTGTATTTTGATTTCCACTATAGCAAGTAGAGTAAGCTCCAAAATAATTAACTAGGGTCAATATTCCTTTTTGAGGGTGGAAGAGTGCGCGCAGACGGTTTTTGGGAATGAAGATCATTTGGTGCCCTAAATGGCTATCGGGCCCGAGGGGGGTGCCCTGAGGCCCAATTTTTGTGCGTGAACTTTCCGGCGGGCGAAAATTTGAAAAACGGACCCAGGGGTTCAGAACGACAAGAAAGGTTGTGCGCGCAGACGATTTTGGGAACGGAGCTCGTTTGGTGCCCCAAATGGCTATCGGGCCCGACGATGGTGCCCCGGGGCCATATTTTTGTGCGCAAACTTTCCGGCGGGCGAAAATCTGAAAATGAACCCAGGGGTTCAAAACGATAGAAAAAGCCGTGCGCGCAGTCGGTTTTGGTAACGGAGCTCGTTTGGTGCCTCAAATGGCTATTGGGCCCGACGAGGGTGCCCTAGGTCCCAATGTTTGTGCGCGAACTGTCCGACGAGAGAAAATCTAAAAAACGGACCCAAGGGTTCAGAACGATGAGAGAAAGTTGTGTGCATAGACGTTTTTTGGAACGGAGGTCGTTTGGTGCCTCAAATGGCTATCGAGCTCGGCGGGGGTGCCTCGGGCCCAATTTTTGTGCGCGAACTTTCCGGCGGGCGAAAATCTGAAAACGGACACAGTGGTTCAGAATGATGAGAAAAAGTCGTGCGCGCAGACGGTTTTTGGAACGGACCGCGTTTGGTGCCTCAAATGGCTATCGAGCCTGGCGGGGTGCCCCGAGGCCCAATTTTTGTGCGCGAGCTTTTCGATAGGCGAAAATCTTAAAACGGACCCAGGGGTTAAAAACGATGAGAAAAAACTGTGCGCACAGACGATGTTGGGAATGGAACTCGTTTGGTGCCCCAAATAGCTATCAGGCTCGGCGAGGGTGGGCTGATTTTTTGTGCGCGAACTTTCCTGCGAGTGAAAATCTGAAGACGGACCCAGAGGTTCAGAACGATGAGAAAAAGCCATGCACGCAGACGGTTTTGGAAACGGAAATCGTTTGTTGCTCCAAATGACTATTGGGCTCGACAGAGGTGTCCCGGGGCCTAATTTTTGTGGGCAAACTTTGCTGCAGGGGAAAATATGAAAACGAACCTAGGGGTGCAGAACGATGAGAAAAAGCCGTGCGCGTAGACGATTTTGCGAACGAAGCTCGTTTGGTGCCCCAAATGGCTATCGGGCCTAGCGGGGTGCATCGGGGCCCAATTTTTGTGCGCAAACTTTCCGGCAGGCGAAAATCTGAAGACCGTTCCAGGGGTTCAGAACGATGAGAAAAAGTCATGCACCTAGACGATTTTGGAAACAGAGATCGTTTGTTGCTCAAAATAGCTATCGGGCCCGGGGGGGTGCCCTGGGGCCCAGGTTTTGTGTGCAAACTTTGCGGCAGATGAAAATCTAAAAATGGACCCAAGGGTTCAGAACGCTGAGAAAAAGACGTTCGCGTAGACGGTTTTGGGAATGGAACTCGTTTGGTGCCCTCAAATAGCTATCGGGCCCGGCGGGGTGCCCCGGGGCCCAATTTTTGTCGCGAACTTTCCGGCAGGCAAAAATCTGAAAAAGGACCCAGGCGTTCAGAACGATGAGAAAAAGTCGTGCGTGCAGACGGTTTTGGGAACGGAGATCGGTTGGTGTTCCAAATGGCTTTCGGGCCCGGCTGGGGTGCCCTGGGGCCGAATTTTTGTGCGCGAACTTTCCGGCAGGCGAAAATCTGAAAAAGGACCCAGGCGTTCAGAACGATGAGAAAAAGTCGTGCGCGCAGACAGTTTTGGGAACGGAGATCGGTTGGTGCTCCAAATGGCTATCGGGCCCGGCAGGGGTGCCCCGGGGCCGAATTTTTGTCCGCAAACTTTCCAGCAGGCGAAAATATGAAAACGTATCCAGGGGTTCAAAAGGACGAGAAAAAGTCGTGCGCGCAAACGGTTTTGGGAATGGAGCTCGTTTGGTGCCCCAAATGGCTATCGGGCACGGCGAGGGTGCCCCAGGGCCAATTTTTTGTGCGCGAACTTTCCGGGGGGTGAAAATCTGAAAACGAACCCAGGTGTTCAAAACGATGAGAAAAAATCGTACGCGCAGACTCTTTTGGGAATGGAGCTCGTTTGGTGCCAAAAATGGCTAACGGGCCCGGTGGGGTGCCCCGGGGCCCAATTTTTGTGCACAAACTTTTCGGCAAGCGAAAATCTAAAAACGAACCTAGAGGTTCATAACGATGAGAAAAAACCGTGCGTGTAGACGATTTTTGGAACGGAGTTCGTTTGGCGCCCCAAATGGTTATCGAGCCTAGCGGGGGTTACTCGGGAACCAATTTTTGTGCACGAACTTTTCGACGGGCGAAAATTTGAAAACAAACCCAGGGGTTCAGAACGATGAGAAAAAGCTGGTGAGCAAACGGTTTTGGGAACGGAGCTCATTTGGTGTCCTAAATGGCTATCGGGCCCGCCAGGGGTGCCGCGAGGCCCAATTTTTGTGCACGAACTTTCGGCAAGCGAAAATCTAAAGACGGACCCAGGGGTTTAGAATGATGAGAAAAAGTCGTGCGCGCATACGATTTTGGGAACGGAGCTCGTTTGTTGCCCCAAATGGCCATCAGGCCCGGCTAAGAGCCGTCGTGCACAATTTTTGTGCGCGAACTTTCTGAGGGGCGAAAATCTTAAAACGAACCTAGGCTTTAAAACGATGAGAAAAAGCCGTTCACGCAAACGATTTTAGGAATGGAGCTAGTTTGGTGCCCAAATGGCTATCGGGCCAGACGGGGGTGCCTCGGGGCCCAATTTTTGTGCGTGAACTTTCCGGCCGGCGAAAATATGAAAACGGACCCAGGGGTTCAGAACGATGAGAAAAAACCGTACGCGTAGACGCTTTTGGGAATGGACCTCGTTTGGTGCCCCAAGCTATCGGGTCGAGTGGGGGTGCTCCAGAGCCCAATTTTTGTGCACAAACTTTCCTGTAGGAGAAAATCTGAAAACGGACCCAGGGGTTCAGAATGATGAGAAAAAGTCGTGCACATAGACGGTTTTGTGAACAGAGCTCGTTTGCTTCCCTAAATGGCTATCGAACCTGGCGGGGGTGCCCCGCAGCCCAATTTTTGTGCACGAACTTTCCAGCGGACAGAAATTTGAAAAATCGACCCAGGGGTTCAGAACGATGAGGGAAAACTGTGGGCGAAGATGATTTTGGGAATGGAGCTCATTTGGTGCCCCAAATCGCTATCGCCCGGCGGGGGTGCCCCCAGGCCCAATATTTGTGCGCGAACTTTTCGGCGTGCAAAAATCTGAAAAATTGACCAAGGGGTTCAGAACAATGAGAAAAAGCCGTGCGCGCGGACGGTTTAGAGAACGAAATTCGTTTGATGCCCTAAATGGCTATCGGGCCCAGCGAGGGTGCCCCAAGGCCCAATTATAGTACGCGAACTTTCCGGCGGGCGAAAATCTGGAAACGGACACAGTGATTCAGAACGATGAGAAAAACCGTGCGCGTAGACGGTTTTGGGAACGTAGCTCGTTTGGTTCCCCATATGGCTATCAGGCCCGGCGGAGGTTCCCCGAGGTCTAATTTTTGTGCGCGAATTTTTCGGCAGGCGAAAATCGAAAAATGGACCCAGGGGTTCAGAATGGTGAGAAAAAGTCATGTGTGTAGACGGTTTTGGGAACGGAGTTCGTTTGGTGCCCCAAATGGCTATTGGGCCTAATGGGGGTGCCCAGTACTCAATTTTTGTGCGCGAACTTTCCGGCGGGCGAAAATCTGAAAATGGACGCAGGGGTTCATGACAATGAGAAAAAAACCATGCGCGCAGACGGTTTTGGGAACGGAGCTCGTTTGGTGCCCCAAATGGCTATCGGGCCCGATAGGGATTCCCTAGAGCCCAATTTTTGTGCGTGAACTTTCCGGTTGTCGAAAATCTGAAAATAAACCTAGGGGTTTAGAATGATGAAAAAAAGTTATGCACGCAGACAGTTTTGGGAACGGAGCTCAATTGGTGCCCCAAATAGCTATTGGGCTCGACGGGATGCCCCGGGACTCAATTTTTGTGCGCGAACATTTCGGTGGACGAAAATCCAAAAATGGTCCCAGGAGATCGGGACGATAAGAAAAAGCAGTACGCACAGACGGTTTTAGGAACAGAGCTTGTTTGGTTCCCCAAATGGCTATCGGGCCCGGCGGGGGTGCCCCGGGGACAAATTTTTGTGCGCGAACTTTCTGGCGGGCGAAAATTTTAAAATGGACCCAGGGGTTCAGAACGATGAGAAAAAGCTGTGCGCGCAAGAGGTTTTGGGAATGGAGCTCGTTTTGTGCCCCAAATGGCTAACGGGTCGAGTAGGGGTGCCCCGGGGCCCTATTTTTGTTCACGGACTTTCCAGCGGGCGAAAATCTTAAAACGGACCTAGGGGTTCAAAACGATAAGAAAAAGTCGTGCACGCAAATGGTTTTCGTACGAAGCTCGTTTGGTGCCCCAAATGGCTATCGGGCCCAGCGAGGGTGCCTTGGGGCCTAATTTTTGTACGTGAACTTTTCGGTAGGCGAAAACCTTAAAACGAACCCAGGGGTTAAGAACGATGAGAAAAAGTCATGCGCGAAGACGGTTTTGGGAATGCAACTCGTTTGGTGCCCCAAATGGCTATCGGGCCCTGCGGGGGTGCCAGGACCGAATTTTTGTGGCGAACTTTCCGACGGGCGAAAATCTGAAAAATGAACCCAGGGGTTCAGAACGATGAGAAAAATCCATGCCCGCAGACAGTTTTGGGAACGTAGCTCGTTTGGTTCCTCAAATGGCTATCGGGTCTGGCGAGGGTGCACCGGGGCCCAATTTTTGTGCGCAAACTTTTCGGCGGTTGAAAATCCAAAAATGGACGCAGGGGTTCAGAACGATGAGAAAAAGCCGTGCACGCAAACGGTTTTGTGAATGGAGCTCGTTTGGTGCGCCAAATGGCTATCGGGCCCGGCGGGGGTGCCCCGTGGCCCAATTTTTGTGCGCAAACTTTTTCGGTGGATGAAAATCTAAAAATGGACCCACGGGTTCAGAACGATGGAAAAATCCGTGCGCACAAACTGTTTTGGGAACAGAGCTCGTTTCGTGTCCCAAATGGCTAACGGGCCCAGCGGGGGTGCGTTGGGGCACAACTTTTCTGCGCGAACTTTCCGGTGGGCAAAAATCTGAAAACGATCCCAGGGGTTCAGAATGATGAGAAAAAGCCATGCGCGCAGACGGTTTGGGGAACGGAGCTCGTTTGATGCCCGAAATGGTTACCGGGCCCCCGTGGGTGCCCCGGGGCCCAATTTTTTTGCCAAACTTTTCGGCGGCCGAAAATCGGAAAACAGACCCAGGTGTTCAAAACAATGAGAAAAAGCCATGCGTGCAGGTAGTTTTTGGAACGGAGCTCGTTTTGTGCCCAAAATGGCTAACGGGCCCGACACGGGTGCCCCGGGGCCTCATTTGTACACGAACTTTCGGCCGGGCGAAAATCTTAAAACGGACCAAGGGGTTCAGAATGATGAGAAAAAGCCGTTTGCGCATGAGGTTTTGAGAATGGAGCTCATTTGGTACCCCAAATGCCTATCGGGCAAGGTGGTGGTGCCCCGGGGCCCAATTTTTGTGCGCGAACTTTCTGGCGGCCGAAAATCTGAAAACGAACCTAGGGGTTCAGAACAATGAGATAATGCTGTGCGTGGAGACGGTTTTGGGAACGCAACTCCTTTGGTGCCTGAAATGGCTACCAGTCCCCGCGGAGGTGCCACGGGGTCGAATTTTTGTGGCGAACTTTCGGGCGGGAGAAAATCTGAAAACGAACCCAGGGGTTCAGAACGATGAGAAAAAGGTGTGCGAGCAGACGATTTTGGGAATGGAGCTCGTTTTGTGCCTCAAATGGCTATCGATCATGGCGGGGTTCCCGGGGATCAATTTTTGTGCGCGAACTTTCCGGCAAAAGAATAATAAAACGAGCCCAGGGGTTTAGAACAATGAGAAAAAGCCGTGCGCGCAGACGGTTTTGGGAATGGAGATTGTTTGATGCCCCATATGGCTATCGGGCTCGGCGGGGGTGCTCCGGGGCCCAACTTTTTTACGCAAACTTTCGGGCAGGGGAAAATCAAAAAATGGACCGAGGGGTTCAGAACAATTAGAAAAAGCCGTGTGCGCAGACGGTTTTGGGAATGGAGCTCGTTTGGTACTCCAAATGACTATCGGGCCTGGCGGGGGTGCCCTTGAGCACAATTTTTGTGCGCGAACTTTCCAGCGAGCAAAAATCTGAAAATGGACACAGGGGCTCAGAACGATGAGAAAAAGCCGTGCGCAGATGGTTTTTGAAATGGAGCTCGTTTGGTGCCCCAAATTGTTATTAGGCCTGGGGGGTGCATCGGGACCCAATTTTTGTGCGCGAACTTTCCGACGGGCGAAAATCTGAAAATCCACCCAGGGGTTCAGAACGATGAGAAAAGGACGTGCGTGCAATCAGTTTTGAGAACGGAGCTTGTTTGGTGACCCAAATGGCTATCAAGCCTAACGAGGGTGCCCTGAGGCCCAATTTTTGTGCGCGAACTTTCTGATGGGCGAAAATCTGAAAACGAATCCAAGGTTCAGAACAATGAGAAAAAGCCGTGCGCACAGAAGGTTTTGGAAACGCGGCTCGTTTGGTGCCCAAAATGGCTATTGGGCCCCACAGGGGTGGCCCGGGGCCAATTTTTTGTGGTGAACTTTCCTGCAGGCAAAAATCTGAAAACAGACTCAGGGATTCAAAATGATGAGAAAAAGGCGTGCGAGCAGACGATTTTAGGAACAGAGCTCGTTTGGTGCTCAAATGTCTATCGGGCCCGGTGGGGGTGCCACGGGGTCCAGTTTTTGTACGCCAACTTTTCGGCGGGCAAAAATCTGGAAACGTACCCAGGGGTTAAGAAAGATGAGAATAAGATGTGCGCACAGACGGTTTTGGGAAGGAGATCGTTTTGTGCCGCAAATGGTTATCGAGCCTGGCGGGGTTCCCCGGGGCTCAATTTTTGTGCGCAAACTTTCTGCGGGAGAAAATATGAAAACGAGCCTAGGGGTTCAGAACGATGAGAAAAAGCCATGCGCATAGACAGTTTTGGGAACAAAGATCGTTTGATGCCCCAAATGGCTATCAGGCTCAGAGGGGTTCTTCAGGGCCCAATTTTTGTGCGCAAACTTTTGGGAGGGGGAAAATCATAAAACGGACCGAGGGGTTCAGAACGATTAGAAAAAGCCGTGCACGCAGATGGTTTTGGAAACGGAGCTCGTTTGGTACCCATAATGGCTATCGGCCCTGGCGGGGGTGCCCATGGGCGAAATTTTTGTGCGCGAACATTCCGGCGAACGAAAATCTGAAAACGGACACAGGGGTTCAGAACGATGAGAAAAAGCCGTGCGGGAAGAACGTTTTGGAAACGGATCTCGTTTGGTGAGCCAATAGCTATCGGGCCCAGCGTGGGTGCACTAGGGCCCAATTTTTGTGCGCGAACTTTACGGCGGGCGAAAATCTGAAAACGGACCCAGAGGTTCAGAACGATGAGAATAAGCCATGCGCATAGACGGTTCTGGGAACGGAGCTCGTTTGTGCCCCAAATAGCTATCAGGCCTGGGGGGGGGCATTGGGGCCCAATTTTTGTGCGCGAACTTTCCGACGGGCGAAAATTTGAAAATTGATCCATGGGTTCAAAAGGGACAGAAAAAACCGTGCGCGCAGACGGTTTTGTGAATGGAGCTTGTTTGGTGTGCCAAATGGCTATCGGGCTCGACAGGGGTGCCTTGGGGCCCAAAGTTTGTGCACGAACTTTCCAGAGGGCGAAAATTTGAAAATAGACTCAGGGGTTCAGAACGATGAGAAAAAGTCGTGCGCGTAGACGATTTTGGAAACGGAGCTCGTTTGGTGCCCCAATGGCTAATGGGCCCGGCGAGGGTGTGTCAAGGCACAATTTTTGGGCACGAACTTTCCGGCGGGCAAAAATCTGAAAACGAACCCAAGGGTTCAGAACGATGAGAAAAAGCCGTGCGTGCAGACGATCTTTGGAATGGAGCTCGTTTGATGCCCGAAATGGCTTCCAGGCCCCGTGGGGGTGCCCGGGGCCCAATTTTTGTGCGCGAACTTTCTGGCGAACGAAAATTTAAAAATGGACCTAGGGGTTCAGAACGATGAGAAAAAGCCGTGCGCGTAGATGGTTTTGAGAACGGAGCACGTTTTGTGCCTCAAATAACTAACGGGCCCTGCGGGGGTGCGTTGGGGCCTCATTTTTGTGCACGAACTTTCCAGCGGGCGAAAATCTTAAAACGGACCTAAGGGTTCATAACCATGAGTAAAAGCCATGCACGCAGACGATTTTTCGAACGGAGCTCGTTTGGTGCCCCAAATTGCTATCGGGCCCGCGGGGGTGCCCTGGTGCCCAATTTTTGTGCACAAACTTTCGGGCGGGCGAAAATCTGAAAACGGACCGGGGGTTCAGTACGATGAGAAAAAATCGTGCACGGAGACGGTTTTAGGAACGGAGTTCGTTTGGTGTCCCAAATGGCTATCAGATTCGACGAGGGTGCCCCGGAGCCCAATTTTTGTGCGCGAACTTTCCGGCAGACGAAAATCTGAAAACAAACTCAGCGGTTAAGAACATTGAGAAAAAGCCGTACGCGTAGACGGTTTTGAGAACGGAGCTCGTTTGGTGCCCCAAATGGCTATCGAGCCCGGCGGGGGTGCTCGGGGCCTAATTTTTGTTCGCGAACTTTCCGACGGGCGAAAATCTTAAAACGGATTTAGGGGTTCAGAACGATAAGAAAAAGTCGTGTGAGTAAATAGTTTTGGGAATGCAGCTCGTTTGGTGCCCGAAATGGGTATCGGGCCCCGCGGGGGTGCCTCAAGGCTGAAGTTTTGTGGAGAACTTTCCGGCGGGTGAAAATCTGAAAACAGACCCAGGTGTTCAGAACAATGAGAAAATCCGTGCGCGCAGACGGTTTTGGGAACGTATCTCGTTTGGTGCCCCAAATAGCTATCGAGCCCAGGGGGTTGCATTGGGGCCCAATTTTTGTTCGCGAACTTTCTGACGGGCGAAAATCTGAAAATGGACCCAGAGGTTCAGAAAGATGAGAAAAAGTCGTGCGTGCAAATAGTTTTGTGAACGGAGCTCGTTTGGTGCACCAAATGGCTATCGGGCCCGGCGGGGCCCAAATTTTGTGCACGAACATTCCGGAGGGCGAAAATCTTAAAACGGACCCAGGGGTTCAAAACGATGAGCAAAATCCGTGCGCGCAGACAATTTTTGGAAATAGCTCGTTTGGTGCCCCAAATGGCTATCAAGCTTGGCGATTATGCCCCGGGGCCCCATTTTTGTATGTGAACTTTCCTCAAATGGCTATCTGGCCAAGCATGGTTGCCGGGGCCCAATTTTTGTGCATGAACTCTCCGGTGGGCGAAAATCAGAAAATGAACCTAGGGGTTTAGAAAGATGAGAAAAATCCGTGCGCGTAGATGATTTTGGGAACGCAGTTCATCTGGTGCCCAAAATGGTTACCGAGCCCTGCGGAGGTGCCCCGGGGCCAAATTTTTGTTGCGAAGTTTCTGGGGAGCGAAAATCTGAAAACGGACCCAGGGGTTCAGAACGATGAGCACAAGCCTTGCGCGCAGACGATTTTGGGAACGAAGCTCGTTTTATTCCCGAAATAGCTATCAGGCCTGACGGGGGTGCCCCGAGGCACAATATTTGTGCGCAAACTTTCCGAAGGGCGAAAATCTGAAAACCGACCGACGGGGAAAAAGTCTTGCGCAGACGGATTTCAGAACAGAGCTCTTTTGGTGCCTCAAATTGCACTCAGGCCTAGTGAGGGTGCCCCGGGACCCAATTTTTGTACGCGAACTTTCCGGCGGGCGAAAATCTTAAAACAGATTCAGGGGTTCAGAACAATGAGAAAAAGACATGCGCGCAGATGGTTTTGGGAACAGAACTCGTTTTTCCATGGCTATCGGGCCGGCAGGGGTGCCTCGAGACCCAATTTTTGTGCGCAAACTTTCCGGCGAACGAAATTCGTAAAACGGACCCAGGGGGTCAGAACGATGAGAAAAAGTCGTGTGCACTGACAGTTTTGGGAACGGAGCTCGTTTGGTGTTCCAAATGGCTATCGCGCCCGACGGAAGTGTCTTGGTGCCCAATTTTTGTGCACAAATTTTCGGGCGACCGAAAATCTAAAAACGGACCGAGGGGTTCAGTACGACGAGAAAAAGCCGTGCGCGGTGACGGTTTTAGGAATGGAACTAGTGCCCAAATGGGTAATAGGCCCGGCGGGGGTGCTTCGGGGCCCAATTTTTGTGCACAAACTTCCGGCAGGCGAAAATTTTAAAACGAAACCAAGGGTTCAAAACAATGAGAAGAAGCTGTGCGCGCAGGCGATTTTGGGAACAGAGCTCGTTTGGTACCCGAAATGGTTACCAGGCCCTGCGAGGGTGCCCCGGGGACTAATTTTTGTGCGCGAACTTTTCGATGGACAAAAATCTGAAAACGAACCTAAGGTTCAGAACGATGAGAAAAAGCCATGCGCGCATACGGTTTTGATAACGGAGTTCGTTTGGTGCCCCAGATGGCTATCGGATCCGGCGGGGGTGCCCTGGGGCCCAATTTTTGTGCGCGAACTTTTCGGCAGACGAAAATCTGAAAACGAACCCAGCGGTTCAGAACGTTGAGAAAAAGTCGTGCGTTCAAACGGTTTTGGGAATGGAGCTCGTTTGGTACCCTAAATGGCTATCGGGTTCGGCGAGGGTGCTCGGGGCCTAATTTTTGTGCGCGAACTTTCGGACGGTCGAAAATCTGAAAACGGACCCAGGGGTTCAGAACGATGAGAAAAAGCCGTGTGCACAGACAGTTTTGGGAACAGAGCTCGTTTGGTGCCCTTATCAAGCCCAACGGGGCCCAATTTTTGTGTGCGAACTTTTCGGTGAGCGAAAATCTAAAAACGGACCCGGGATTCAGAACGATGAGAAAAAGTCGTGCGGGCAGACGATTTTTGGAATGGAGCTCGTTTGGTGCCCAAATGGCTAACGGGCCTGACGAGGTGACCTAGGGCCCAATTTTTGTGCGCGAACTTTACGGCGTGCGAAAATCTGAAAATAGACCCGGAGGTGCGAAAATCTCGTTTCGTGCCCCAAATGGCTATGGGCCTCGCTAGGGTGCCCAAGGCCCAATTTTTTTGCGCGAACTTTCCTGCAGGCGAAAATCTTAAACCGGAACCAGGGGTTTAGAACGATGAGAAAAAGCTGTGCGCACAGACGGTTTTGGGAACGGAGCTCGTTTGGAGCCCCAAATGGCTATCAGGGCCCGGCGAGGGTGCTTCGGGGCCCAATTTTTCTGCGCGACTTTTTGGCTAGCGAAAATCTAAAACCCGACCCAGGGGTTATGAACGATTAGAAAAAGTCGTGCACGCTGACGATTTTGGGAACGGAGCTCGTTTGGTGCCCCAAATAGAAATCGGGCCAAGTGGAGGTGCCTCAGGACAACTTTCTGGCGGGCGAAAATCTAAAAACGGCCCAAGCGCCCAAATGGCTATCGGATCCGGCGGGGTGTCCCGGGCGCAATTTTTGTGCGCGAACTTTTCGATGGGTGAAAATCATAAAACGAACCCAGGGGTTTAGAACGATGAGAAAAAGTCGTGTGCGTAGACGGTTTTAGGAACGAATCTCGTCTGGTGTCCCAAATAGCTATTGGGCTCCGTGGGGCTGCCCAAGGCCCAATTTTTGTGCGCGAACTTTCGGACGAGCGAAAATCTGAAAACGGACCGAGGGGTTCAGAACGATGAAAAAAGTCGTGCGCGCAGATGATTTTGGGAACGAATCTCGTTTGGTGCCTCAAATGGCCATCGAATCCGCCAGGGTGCCCCGGGGCCCAATTTTAGTGCACGAACTTTCCGGCAAGCGAAAATCTGAAAACGGACCCATGGGGTTCAGAACGATGAGAAAAAGCTGTGCGCGCAGACGATTTTAGGAACGGAGCTCGTTTGGTGCCCCAAATGGCTATGGGCGCCGCAAGGGTGCCCTGGGGGCCAATTTTTGTATGGGAAATTTCCGGTGGGCGAAAATCTAAAAACAGACCCAGGGGTTCAGACAGATGAGAAAAAGCTGTGCGCGCGGACGATTTTGGGAATGGAGCTCGTTTGGTACCCCAAATGGCTAACGGGCCCGATGGAGGTGCGTCGGGGCCCAATTTTTATGCGCGAACTTTACGGCGTGCGAAAATCTGAAAATAGACCCGGAGGTTCAGAATGATGAGAAAAAGTCGTGCACGAAAACGGTTTTGGGAACGAAGCTCGTTTGGTACCAGAAATGGCTACCAGACCCGGCGAGGGTGCCCCGGGAACTAATTTTTGTGGCGAACTTTTCGACGGCGAAAATCTGAAAACGAACCCAAGGGTTTAGAACGATAAGAAAAAGTCGTGCGCGCGGACGATTTTGGCAACGAAGCTTGTTCGGTGCCCCAAATGGCTATCGAGGCTCCATAGGGGTGCTTTAGGGCCCAATTTTTGTGCGCAAACTTTCCGGCGGGCGAAAATTTGAAAACGAACCTAGGGGTTCAGAATGATGAGAAAAAGCCGTGCGCGCGGACGGTTTTGGGAACGGAGCTCGTTTGGTGCCCCAAATGGCTAACAGGCCCGATGGGGGTGCGTTTGGGGCCCAAGTTTTGTGCGTGAACTTTACGTCGGGCGAAAATATGAAAATAGACCTAGGGGTCAAAACGATGAGAAAAAGTTGTGCGCGCAGACGGTTTTTGGAACGGAGCTCGTTTCATTCCCCAAATGGCTATCGAATCCGGCGGTGTCCCGAGGCCCAATTTTTGTGGGCGAACTTTTTGGTAGACAAAAATCTGAAAATGAACCTAGGGGTTCAGAACGATGAGAAAAAGCCGTACGCGCAGACGGTTTTTGGAACGGAGCTCGTTTAGTGTCTTAAATGGCTATCGGGCCCGGCGGGGGTGCCCGGGGTCTAATTTTTTTTCGCAAACTTTCCAGTGGGCGAAATCTGAAAACGGACCCAGGGTTTAGAACGTTGAGAAAAACCTGTGCGCGTAGACGGTTTTGGGAACGGAGCTCGTTTGGTGCCCAAATGGCTAACGGGCCCGGCGGGGGTGCCCTGGAGCCTAATTTTTATGCGCGAACTTTTCGGCGGGCAAAAATCTGAAAACGAACCCAGAGGTTAGAAAGGATGAGAAAAAGCCGTGCGCGAAGACGGTTTTACGAACGAAGCTCGTTTTGTGCCCGAAATGGCTACCAGGCCCGACGGCGATTCCCTAGGGCCCAATTTTCGTCTGCAAACTTTTCAACGGGCAAAAATCTGCAAACAGATCCTGGGGTTCAGAACGATGAAAAAAACCTGTGCGTGCAGACGGTTTTGGGAACGAAGCTTGTTCGGTGCCCCAAATGGCTCTCGGGCCCGGCGGGGGTGCCAAGGGCCGAATTTTTGTGCGCGAACGTTTTGGCGGGCGAAAATCTGAAAACGAACCTAAGGGTTATGAACGATGAGAAAAAGTTCTGCGCGCAGACGATTTTAGGAACGGAGCTTGTTTGGTACACCAAATGGCTATTGGCCCAAGCGGGGGTGCCCTGGGGCCCAATTTTTGTGCGTGAACTTTCCGGCGGGCGAAAATTTGAAAACGGACCTAGGCGTTCAGAAAGATGAGACAAAGCCGGGCGTGCAGACGGTTTTGAGAACGGAACTCGTTTGTTGCCCCAAATGGCTATTGGGCCGGCGTGCGTTTCGTAGGGCCCAATTTTTTGCGCGAAATTTTCGGCGGGCGAGAATCTGTAAATGGACCCAACGGTTGAGAACTGTGAGAAAAAGACGTGCGTGCAGACGGTTTTAGGAAAGGAGCTCGTTTGGTCCCCCAAATGGCTAACGAGCCCGGCGTGGGTGCCTCTATGCCCAATTTTTGTGCATGAATTTTTGGGCGAGCGAAAATCTTAAAACAGACTGAGGGGTTCAGAACGATGAGAAACGGTCGTGTGTGCAGACAGTTTTGGAAACGAAGTTCGTTTCGTGCTCAAATGCCTATCGGATTCGGTGGGGGTGTCCCGGAGCCCAATTTTTGTGTGGGAACTTTTCGGTGGGCAAAAATCTGAAAAACGGACCCAGGGGTTCAGAACGATGAGAAAAAGTCTTGCGCGTAAACGGTTTTTGGAATGGAGCTTGTTTGGTGCCCCAAATCGCTATCGGGTTCGGCAGGGGTGCCCTGTTGCCCAATTTTTGCTCGTGAACTTTTCGATGGGTGAAAATATGAAAACCGAATCCGGGGTTCAGAAAAATGAGAAATCGTCGTGCGCGCAAGTGGTTTCAAGAACGGAGGTCCTTTGATGTCCCAGATAACTATCGGGCCCGCGGAGGTGCGTCGGGGCCGAATTTTTGTGCGCAGACTTTCCGCCAAGCGAAAATCTGAAAACAGACCAAGAGGTTCAGAACGATGAGAAAAAGCCATGCGCGTAGACGATTTTGGGAACGGAGTTCGTTTGATGCCTCAAATAGCTATCGGATCCGACGGGGATGCCCCAAAGCCCAAGTTTTGTGCGCAAACTTTCTGGCAGGCAAAAATCTGAAAACGGAGCCAGGGGTTCAGAACAATGAGAAAAAGCCGTGCGCACAGACGACTTTAGGAACGAAGCTCGTTTCGTGCCCCAAATGGCTATGGGCCTCGCTAGGGTGCCCAAGGCCCAATTTTTTTGCGCGAACTTTCCTGCAGGCGAAAATCTTAAACCGGAACCAGGGGTTTAGAACGATGAGAAAAAGCTGTGCGCACAGACGGTTTTGGGAACGGAGCTCGTTTGGAGCCCCAAATGGCTATCAGGGCCCGGCGAGGGTGCTTCGGGGCCCAATTTTTCTGCGCGACTTTTTGGCTAGCGAAAATCTAAAACCCGACCCAGGGGTTATGAACGATTAGAAAAAGTCGTGCACGCTGACGATTTTGGGAACGGAGCTCGTTTGGTGCCCCAAATAGAAATCGGGCCAAGTGGAGGTGCCTCAGGACAACTTTCTGGCGGGCGAAAATCTAAAAACGGCCCAAGCGCCCAAATGGCTATCGGATCCGGCGGGGTGTCCCGGGCGCAATTTTTGTGCGCGAACTTTTCGATGGGTGAAAATCATAAAACGAACCCAGGGGTTTAGAACGATGAGAAAAAGTCGTGTGCGTAGACGGTTTTAGGAACGAATCTCGTCTGGTGTCCCAAATAGCTATTGGGCTCCGTGGGGCTGCCCAAGGCCCAATTTTTGTGCGCGAACTTTCGGACGAGCGAAAATCTGAAAACGGACCGAGGGGTTCAGAACGATGAAAAAAGTCGTGCGCGCAGATGATTTTGGGAACGAATCTCGTTTGGTGCCTCAAATGGCCATCGAATCCGCCAGGGTGCCCCGGGGCCCAATTTTAGTGCACGAACTTTCCGGCAAGCGAAAATCTGAAAACGGACCCATGGGGTTCAGAACGATGAGAAAAAGCTGTGCGCGCAGACGATTTTAGGAACGGAGCTCGTTTGGTGCCCCAAATGGCTATGGGCGCCGCAAGGGTGCCCTGGGGGCCAATTTTTGTATGGGAAATTTCCGGTGGGCGAAAATCTAAAAACAGACCCAGGGGTTCAGACAGATGAGAAAAAGCTGTGCGCGCGGACGATTTTGGGAATGGAGCTCGTTTGGTACCCCAAATGGCTAACGGGCCCGATGGAGGTGCGTCGGGGCCCAATTTTTATGCGCGAACTTTACGGCGTGCGAAAATCTGAAAATAGACCCGGAGGTTCAGAATGATGAGAAAAAGTCGTGCACGAAAACGGTTTTGGGAACGAGCTCGTTTGGTTCCTCAAATGGCTATCGATCATACGGGGGTGCCTCGGGACCCAATTTTTGTGTGCGACCTTTCCGGTGGTCAAATATCTGAAAACAGACCCAGGAGTTTAGAATGATGAGAAAAAGCGGTGCACGCTGACGGTTTTGGGAACAGAGCTCGTTTGGTGCCCCAAATGGCTAACGGGCCAGACGGGGGTGCGTCGGGGCATAATTTTGTGCACAAACTTTACGGCAGGCGAAAATCTGAAAATGGACCCAAAGGTTCAGAACGATGAGAAAAAGCCGTGCACGCAGGCGGTTTTTGGAACAGAGCTCGTTTGGTGTCTGAAATGGCTACCAGGCCCGATGAGGGTGCCTAGGTGACCAATTTTTGTGCGCGAACTTTCTGACGGGCAAAAATCTGAAAACGGACTCAGGGGTTCAGAATGATGAGAAAAACTGTATGCGCAGACGATTTTGGGAACGGAGCTGGTTCGATGCCCCAAATGGCTATCAGGGCTCGGCGAGAATGCTTCGGGGCCCAAGTTTTGTGCGCGAACTTTCCAGCGGGTGAAAATTTGCAAACGAACCGAGGGGTTCAGAATGATGAGAAAAAGTCGTGCGCGCAGACGGTTTAAGGAACGGAGCTCGTTTGGTGCCCCAAATGGCTATCGGGCCTTACGGGGTGCTTATAGGCCCAATTTTTGTGCGAGAACTATCCAGCGAGTAAAAATCTGAAAACTAATCCAGGGGTTCAGAACGATGAGAAAATTCATGCGCGCAGACAGTTTTTTTAACGGAGCTCGTTTGGTGCCCCAGATGACTATCGAGCCCGGCGGAGGTGCTCTGGGGTCTAATTCTTTTGCGCGAACTTTCCTGCGAGCGAAAATCTTAAAACGGACCCAGGGGTTCAAAACGATGAGAAAAAGTCGTGCGCGCAGACGGTTTTGGGAACGGAGCTCGTTTGGTACCCCAAATGGCTATCGGGCCCGGTGAGGGTGCCCCGATGCCCAATTTTTGTCCGCGAACTTTCGGTTGGTTGAAAATCCGAAAACGAACCCAGGGGTTCAGAACGATGAGAAAAAGTCGTGCGCAGAGACGGTTTTGGAAACGAAGCTGGTTTGGTGCCCCAAATGGCTATCTGGCCCGACAGGGGTGCTCCGAACCCAATTTTTGTGTGCAAACTTTACGGCGGGCGAAAATCCGAAAACGGACCCAGAGGTTCAGAAGGATGAGAAAAAGCCGTGCGCAGAGACGATTTTAGGAACAAAGCTCGTTTGGTGCCCTAAATGGCTATCGGGCCCGACGGGGTGCCCTGGGACATAATTTTTCTACGCGAACTTTCCGGCGGACAAAAAATCTGAAAACAAACCCAGGGTTCAGAACGATGAGAAAAAGTCGTGCACACAGACAATTTTTGGAACGGAGCTCGTTTGGTGCCTTAGATGGCTATCGGGCCCGGCGGGGGTGTCGGGGCCCAATTTTTGTGCACGAACTTTTCTGCGTGCCAAAATTTGAAAATGGACCCAGGGGTTCAGAACGATGAGAAAAAGCCTTGCATGCAGACGGGTTTAAGAACGAAGCTCGTTTGGTGCCCCTAATGGCTATCGGGCTCAGTGGAGGTGCCGAGGGCCAAATTATTGTGGGCGAACTTTTCGACGAGTGAAAATTTGAAAACGGACCCAGGGGTTCTGAACGATGAGAACAAGATGTGTGCGCTGACGGTTTTGGGAACGGAGCTCGTTTGTTGACTCAATTGGCTATCAGGCCCGGGGGAGGTTTCCCGGGGCCCAATTTTTGTTCGCGAACTTTTCGGTAGGTGAAAATCTGAAAACAGACTCAAGGGTTCAAAATGATGAGAACAAGTCGTGCGCGTAGACGATTTTGGGAACGTAGCTCGTTTGGTACCTTAAATGGCTATCGGGTCCGACGAAGTTGCCCCGGGGCCCAGTTTTTGTGCGCGAACTTTTCGGAGGGCGAAAATCTGAAAAACGGACCAAGGGGTTTGACTCTTTTTGGGAACGAAGTTCGTTTGGTTCCCCAAATAGCTATCGGGCCCGGGGTCTGCCCGGGGGCCCAATTTTGTGCGCGAACTTTTCGGCGGGCAAAAATTCTGAAAACGAACATAGGGGTTAAGAACGATGAGAAAAAGTCGTGCACCGCAGACGATTTTTGGGAACGGAGCTCGTTTGGTGCCCCAAATGGCAATCGGGCCCTGCGGGGGTGCCAAGAGGCCCAATTTTTGTGCGCAAACTATCTATCGGGCGAAAATCTGGAAACGAACCCAGAGGTTTAGAATGATGAGAAAAGTCGTACGCGCAGATGGTTTTGGGAACGCAACTCCTTTGGTGCCCCAAATGGCAATCGGGCCTTGTGGGGTGCCTAGGGGCTTAATTTTTGTGCATGAACTATCCAGCGGGCGAAAATTTGAAAACGTACCCAGAGGTTCAGAACGATGAGAAAAGTCGTGCGCGTAGACAATTTTTGGAACGGAGCTTGTTTGGTGCCCCAGATGGCTATCGGGCCCGGCGAGGGTGCCCCGGGGCCCAATTTTTATGCACGAACTTTTCAGGGTGTGAAAATCTGAAAACAGACCCAGGGGTTCATAACGATGAGAAAAGTCGTGCGCGCAGACAATTTTTGGACCGGAGCTCGTTTCGTGCCTCAAATGGCTATCGGGCCCGGTGGGGGGCCAAATTTTTGTGCGCGAACTTTCCGGCGGGCGAAAATCTGAAAACTGACCTAAAGGTTCAGGACAATGAGAAAAGTTCGTGCGCGCGGACAATTTTGGGATTTGAGCTGGTTTGGTGCCCCAAATAGCAATCTGGCCCTGCGGGGGTGCCTAGAGACCCAATTTTTGTGCGCAAACTATCCAGCGGGCGAAAATCTGAAAACAGACTTAGGGGTTCAGAACGATGGGAAAAGTCGTGCACTCAGATAATTTTTGGAACGTAGCTCGTTTGGTGCCCCAGATGGCTATCGGGCTCGGCGGGGGTGTCTAGGGCCTAATTTTTATGCACTAACTTTTTGCGGGCGAAAATCTGAAAACGAACCCGGGGGTTCAGAATGATGAAAAAAAGTCGTGCGCACAGACGATTTTTGGAACGGAGCTTGTTTGGTATCCTAAATGGCTATCGGGCTCGACAGGGGTTCCTCGGGGCCAAATTTTTGTGCGCGAACTTTCCAGGGGCGAAACTCTGAAAATGGACCCAGGAGTTCAGAACGATGAGAAAAAGTCGTGCGTGCATACGATTTTGGGAACAGAGCTCATGTCGTGCCCCAAATGTCTATCGGGCCCGCAGGGTGCTTTGAGGCCCAATTTTTGTGCGCGAACTTTCCGGCGGGCGAAAATTTGAAAACGAACCCAAGAACTCATAACAATCAGAAAAAGCCATACGCGAGAACGTTTTTTGGAACGGAGCTCGTTTGGTGCCCCAAATGGCTATCGGGCCCTACGGGGGTACCTCGGTGCCTAAATTTTTTTTGCACGAACTTTCCTGCGGGTGAAAATCTAAAAACGAACCCAGGGGTTCAGAACGATCAGAAAATGCCGTGCGCGCAGACGATTTTGGGAACAGAGCTCATTTGGTGCCCTAAATGGCTAACGGGCTCGACGAGAGTGCCCTGGGGCCCAATTTTTGGGCGTGAACTTTCTAGCGGGCGAAAATCCAAAAACGGACCCAGGAGTTCAGAACGATGAGAAAAAGCTGTGCGCACAAACGGTTTTGGGAACAAAGTTCGTTTGTTGCCCCAAATGGCTGGCCTGACGGGGGTGCCCCGAGGCCCAATTTTTGTACGCGAACTTTCAGGTGTGCAAAAATCCGAAAACGGACCGAGGGGATCAGAATAATGAGAAAAAGTCATGCGCGTAGACAGTTTTAGGAGTGGAGCTCGTTTGGTGCCCTAAATGGCTATCGGGCCTAGCAGGGGTGCTCTAGAGCCCAATTTTTCTGCACGAACTTTCTGACGGATGAAAATCTGAATACGAACCCAGGGGTTCAGAATGATGAGAAAAAGTTGTACATGCAAATGATTTTGGGAACAGAGCTTGTTTGGTGCCCCAATGGCTATCGGGCTCGACGAGGGTGCCCCGCAGTCTAATTTTTTTGCGCGAACTTTTCGGCGTGTGAAAATATGAAAACGAACCCATGCGTTCATAACGATGAGAAAAATTTGTGCGCGCAGACGGTTTTGAGAACGGAGCTCGTTTGGTTATCAGTCAAGGTAGGGGTGCTCTGAGGCCCAAGTTTTGTGCACGAACTTTCCGGCGGGCAAAAATCTGAAAATGGATCCAGGGGTTCAGAAACGATGAGAAAAAGTGGGGTACAAAGACGGTTTTAGGAACGGAGCTTGTTTTGTTCCCCAGATGGCTATCAGGCTCGGCGGGGGTGCCCCGGGGCCTATTTTTGTGCGTGAACTTTCCGGCGTGCGAAAATCTGAAAAACGAACCCAGAGGTTCAGAACGATGAGAAAAAACCATGCACGAAGACGGTTTTGGGAATCGAGCCTTTTCGATGCCCCAAATGGCCATCGGGCCCCGCAGCGGTGTCCAGGGCCAAATATTTGTGCGCGAACTTTCTGGCGGGCGAAAATCTGAAAACGGATCCAGGGGTTCAGAACGATGAGAAAAAGCCATTCGCGTAGACGATGTTGGGAACAGAGCTCGTTTGGTGCCTTAAATGGCTATCGGGCTCGGCGAGGGAGCCCAGAGCACAATTTTTGTGCACGAACTTTCCGGCGGGCGAAAATCTAAAAACGGACCCAGGTGTTCGAACTATGAGAAAAGTCATGCTTGTAGACGATTTTCGAAACGGAGCTCGTTTGGTGCCCCAAATGGCTATCGGGCCCGCCGGGGGTGCCCCGGGTTCCAATTTTTGTGCGCGAAATTTTTGGCAAGAAAAAATCTAAAAGAATGATGAGAAAAAGCGGTATGCGCAGACGGTTTTTTGGAACGGAGCTCGTCTGGTTCCCCAAAAGGCTATTGGGCCCTGCGGGGGTTCCCTGGGGCCCAATTTTTGTGCGCTAACTTTCTGGCGGGCGAAAGTCTGAAACAAACTCAGAGGTTAAGAACGATGAGAAAAAGCCGTGTGCGCAGACGATTTTAGGAACGGAGCTCGTTTGGTTCCTCAAATGACTATCGGGCTCGACGGGGGTTTCCTGGGGCCCAATTTTTGTGCGCGAACTTTCCGGCGGACGAAATTCTGAAAACGAACCCAGGGGTTCAGAACGATGTGAAAAAGTCGTATGCACAGATGGTTTTAGAAACGGAGCTCGTTTGGTGCCCCAAATGGCTATCGAGCCCGGCGGGGGTGCCCGGGGCCCAATTTTTATGCGTGAACTTTCTGATGGGCGAAAATCTGAAAACGAACCCAAGGGTTCAGAACGATGAGAAAAAGTCGTGCGCACATGTTTTATATGTGTTATACTTTACATGATTTAAAGAGAAAAGTTGTTTATAAATAGTTTTGGTAAAATGCGATACCGAAGGACCCTTGAGAAGGTATCCGCCCAACTAGAGATTGTAGGACATTTGTAAAGGTATCTATTGGTGTTGAAGTACCTTTTAGAAGGTACCAAGCCAACGGGTTACTGAAGGACGTTTGAGAAGGTATCCTAGTAGATCGATATTGAAGGACATTGAGAAGGTATCTGAGTAGAAGTACCTAATGTGTGAGGGTACTTAGTGTGGTCACAGGTGAATAGAGTCATGGATTGAGCAAAAGGGTTCTCTCTGGACTAGTAGTTGGTGTTGGGATTGTTTTACCCACAATAGGGTACGTTGGATTGAGAAATGATTTTATTGTTTTATGATTAAAATAGCTTTATATGTTTTACGCTTGGCAAATGTTTATGATGCAGTACAAGTACTGTAAAAGTTTATGTTTCAGTTAAAAACTCATTATTGAAATCATGCATGAGAATTTACTATATTTTCTCGGTCACTCACTGGCCGTAAGCTCACCCCGTTTTCAAATTTTTGTTCCCCCCCCCCCCCCCCCCCCATAGGTAGTAGTCAAATCCTCTAAAGATAGCTCAATATCTGCTCCGCCACTAAAGGACTAAAAGACTTGTAACCGTTTGCTAGGTGGTTACGGTTAATATTGTACACATGTTTCCATTGTTCATATAGGGACTAGGGTTTGTGGGTTTTGGGACTTGTAAATCTAGTGTTGTAATGATTCTAAAAATATTATGTTTCTAAGTCAATAACTTGTGGGCCTAAAGACGTCCCAAGACGGTTTCGGGAATAGAGCTCGTTTAATGCCCCAAATGGTTATTGGGCCCTGCGGGGGTGTCCCGTGGCCCAATTTTTGTGCACGAAATTTTCGGCGGGCGAAAATCATAAAACGGACCCAGGGGTTTAGAACGATGAGAAAAAGTTGTGCGCACATACGGTTTTGGGAACAGAGCTCGTTTGGTGCCCCAAATGGCTATCGGGTCTGGCGAGGGTGCAATGGGGCCCAATTTTTTTGCGCAAACTTTTTGGCGGGTGAAAATCTTAAAATGGATCCAGGTGTTCAGAACGATGAGAAGAACTCGTGCGTGCAGACGGTTTTGGGAACGGAGCTCATTTGATGCTCCAAATGGGTATCGGGCCCGGTGGGGGTGCCCCGAGGCCCATTTTTGTGCGCGAACTTTCCGGCGGGTGAAAATCTGAAAACAAACCCAAGGGATCAGAACGATGAGAAAAAGCAGTGCACGCAGACGGTTTTGGGAACGGAGCGCGTTTGGTGCCCCAAATGGCTATCAGGCCCGGCGGGGGTGCCCCGAGGCCCAATTTGTGCGCGAACTTTCCGAAGTGCGAAAATTTGAAAACTAACCCAGGGGTTCAGAACGATGTGAAAAAGTCGTGCATTTAGATGGTTTTGGGAACGAAGCTCGTTAGGTGCCCAAAATGGCTATGGGGCCCGGCGGGGAGCCCCGGGGCCAAATTTTTCTGCCCGAACTTTCCGGCGGGAGAAAATCTGAAAACGAACCCAGGGGTTCAGAACGATGAGAAAAAGACGTGCGCGCAGACGATTTTGGGAACAGAGTTCGTTTGGTGCCCCAAATGGCAATCAGGCCGGGCGGGGGTGCCCTGGGGTCTAATTTTTGTGCACGAACTTTCCGACGGGCGAAAATCTGAAAACGGACCCAGGGGTTCAAAACGATGAGAAAAAGTCATGGGTGCTGATGGTTTTGGAAACACAGCTTGTTTGGTGCCCTAAATGGCTATCGGGCCTGGCGGGGTGCCCAGCACCCAACTTTTGTGTGCGAACTTTCCGACGAGCGAAAATCTGAAAACGAACTCAGGGGTTCAGAACAATGAGAAAAAGCCATGCACGCAAATGGTTTTGGGAACTGAGCTCGTTTGGTGCCCAAAATGACTATCGGGCCCCGCGGCGGTTCCTAGGGCCAAATTTTTGTCTGCGAACTTTCCAGCGGGCGAAAATCTAAAAATGGACAAAGGGGTTCAGAACGATGAGAAAAAGCCAGGCGCGTAGACGATTTTGGGAATGAAGCTCGTTTGGTGCCCCAAATGGCTATCCAGCTCGCGGGGGCGCCTGGGGCCCAATTTTTGTGCACGTACTTTCCGGCGGGCGATAATTTGAAAACGAACCGAGGGGTTCAGGACAGTGAGAAAAAGCCGTGCGTGCAGACGATTTTGAGAACAAAGCTCGTTTTGTGCCCCAAATGGAAATCGAGCCCTGCAGGGGTGCCCAGGGGTCCAATTTTTGTGCGCGAACTATCAAACGGGCAAAAATATGAAAACGGACCGAGGGGTTCCGAACGATGAGAAAAGTCGTGCGCGCAGATGATTTTGGGAACGGAGCTCGTTTGGTGCCCCAAATTGCTATCGGGTTGGGCGGGGGTTCCCTGGGCCCAATTTTTGTGAACAAACTTTTAGTAGGGGCCTTAGTCTTTTGATTAGAGTAGAGGTCCCGAGAGAGCGGAGCGTACCGCCCCGCCATAGTCGCGACTGTTGTCATAGTTAACAAGGTTGAAACTTCCAGGAAAAAACTTCGAATTGGGAGGGCGATCCTCCCGGTGAACTGACCATACCCCAAACCCACACAGGTGAACAAGTAGAGTATACTCGGGCGCTTGAGAGAACCATGTCGAAGGAACTCGGCAAAATGACCCTGTAACTTCGGGAGAAGGGGTGCTCTCCTATCTTTTGATTAGGAAAGCGGCACATACCAGGGGGTAGCGACTGTTTATTAAAAACACAGGACTCTGCTAAGTGATAACACGAAAGTGCTTCAAAAGGTGTCAGTAGGTGCGCGGAGCCGGAGCCCGCCATGTTCGCCCGTTGGGCCGAGTGTTCGCCCACTTCAGAGTCTTCTCGAACCTGCAGTCTTCAGGTTATGGGCCTGATGAGTCGACCAATTCCTCTACCCCGCTTCTTCCCCTTATCTTTCTTTCACTATTCCTACCCCCGGGGTTGCTTGCCGGTCTCGAACCAGTGCTTAGTAAGCTAGGTCAAGGCCTCTTGTATAGACTGAAGCTTCAAAGCGGACCTTCTTAATAGAGAAAGGAGAAAGGGCTTTTTCACTTGCTTACTAGGGTTGGCAGCTAAATTCAGCCTTCGAGACCCCATAACATAAGAAAGTCGTGGAGTGCATAAGCCCCCTTAGAGATAGGAGCGGGGTAGAGGAATTGGTCGACTCATCAGGCCCATGACCTGAAGATTGCAGGTTCAAAGACGGATCTGAAAGAGGTTCCAGTAAAGGGAATTTATTATTGACTAACCTTTAAGAGATAGGGGGATTAACCTCAATTCGACGATGAAGGATAATGTGACTGAGGAAACCACTATTGCAGCTTTCAATGAGGCCATTTGGGATGACCGTCGAAATAGAAGTACTTAGAGCTGAGCCGCACACTTTGGATCAAGCCATTGCTACTGCCCATAAACAGGAAAATCTTAATGTCAAGCTTGGACTGAAGACTTTTAAGGGTTGCAAACTCCCAAACCCTAGCCAGAACACTACTTCCAAAAACCTTGTGAATCTTGAACATTGCTACTGTTAACACCCAAAGAGAACCTAAGAGACCTAATCCTCAGAATGTGCAAAACCCACCTCATAATGACAAAGGTAACTAAGGAGGTAGAGGCCATTGTGAATATTATACACCTGCCACCTTTGCAGCCTTTGTCGTGTTTAAGTAGGTTGGGCTGCTGACGAAACCTATAAAGTGGAGGTCTAACTATAGGCTGAGATGGGGGTCTCTGCATGATCCTTAATCTACGCTGAAAACGGACTCAGGGGTTCAGAACGATGAGAAAAAGTCGTACGTGCAGACAGTTTTGGGTAGGAGCTCATTTGGTTCCCCAAATGGCTATCGAGCTCAGCGGGGGTTCCTAAGGACTAATTTTTGTGTTCGAACTTTTCGGCGGGAGAAAATCTGAAAACAGACCCGGAGTTCAGAACGATGAGAAAAATTGGTGTGCACAGACGGTTTTGTTAACATAGCTCGTTTGGTTCCCCAAATGGTTATTGTGCCCGACGGGGGTTTCCAGGGGCCCAATTTTTGTTGTCGAACTTTCCAGCAGGCGAAAATCTGAAAACGAACCCAGAGGTTCAGAACGATGAGAAAAATCCGTGCACGTAGACAGTTTTGGGAACCGAGCTCGTTTGGATCCCCAAATGGCTATTGGGCCCCGTGGTGGTGCTCGGGGCGAAATTTTTGTGCGCGAACTTTTTGGCGGGCGAAAATCTGAAAACGAACCCAAGGGTTCAGAACGATGAGAAAAAGGCGTGTGCGTAGACAGTTTTAGGAATCGAGCTCGTTTGGCGCCCCAAATGGCTATCAGGCTCGGCGGGGTGCCCCAGGGCCCATTTTCGTGTGCAAACTTTCCAGCGGGCGAAAATCTGAAAAGGAACCCAGGGGTTCAGGACGATGAGAAAAAGCCGTGCACACGAACGATTTTGGGAACGGAGCTCGTTTGGTGCCCCAAATGGCAATCAGGGCCTACGGGGGTGCCCCGTTGCCCAATTTTTGTGCACAAACTTTCCGGCGGGCGAAAATTTGAAAACGGACCCATGGGTTTAGAACGATGAGAAAATTCGTGCAAGCAGACGATTTTGGGAACGGTGATCGTTTGGTGCCTCAAATGGCTATCGGGCTCGGCGGGGTGCCCCGGAGCCCAATTTTTGTGCGCGAACTTTCCGGTGGGTGAAAATCTGAAAACGGACCCAAGGGTTCAGAACGATGAGAAAAAGCTGTGCGTGCAGACGGTTTTAGGAACGGAGCTCATTTGGTTCTCCAAATTGCTATCGGGCCTAGCAGGGGTTCCTAAGGCCTAATTTTTGTGAGCGAACTTTTCAGAGGCGAAAATCTGAAAAACGGACACAGGGGTTCAGAACGATGAGAAAAAGTCGTGCGCGCAGACGGTTTTTGTGAACGGAGCACGTTTGGTGCCCCAAATGGCTATAGGGCCTGACAGGGGTTCCTCGGGGCCCAATTTTTGTGCGCGAACTTTTCGGCGGGCGAAAATCTGAAAACGGATCTAGGGGTTCAAAACGATGAGAAAAAGCCGTGCACGCAGACGGTTTTACGAACAGACTATCGGGCCCTGCGGGGGTGCCCGGGGCCCAATTTTTGTGCACGAACTTTTCTTCGGAAAAAAATCTGAAAACGGACCTAGGGGTTCAGAACGATGAGAAAAAGTCGTGCACACAGACGGTTTTGGGAACGGAGCTCGTTTGGTGCCCTAAATGGCTATCGGGCCCGACAGGGTGCCGTAGGGCCCAATTTTTGGGTGCGAACTTTCCGGCGGGCGAAAATTTAAAAACGTACCCAGGGATTCAGAACGATGAGAAAAAGTCATGCGCAAAAACGGTTTTGGAAATGGAGCTCATTTGGTACCCCAAATGGCTATCGGGCTTGACGGGGTGTCCTGGGCCTAATTTTTGTGCGCGAACTTTCCAGTAGGCGAAAATCTGAAAACGAACCTTGTTCAGAACGATGAGAAAAAACCGTGTGTGCAGACTGTTTTGGGAACAGAGCTCGTTTGGTGTCCCAAATGGCTATCATGCCCAGCAGGGGTGCCATGCGGCCTAATTTTTGTGCGCGAACTTTCCGGCGGGCGAAAGTCTTAAAACGGACCTAGGGGTTCATAACGATGAGGAAAAGTCGTGCGCGTAGACAGTTTTGGGAACGGAGCTCGTTAGGTGCCCCAAATGACTATCGGACTCGGCGGTGGTGCCTGGAGCCCAATTTTTGTGCGCGAACGTTCTGGTGGGCAAAAATCTGAAAACGGACCCAGGGGTTCTAAACGATGAGAAAACGTCATGCGCGCTGACGGTTTTGGGACCGGAGCTCGTTTGGTGCCCCAAATGGCTATTGGGTTCGGGGGGTGGCCCGAGGGCCAATTTTTGTACGCGAACTTCCCAGCAGGTGAAAATCTGAAAACGAACCCAAGGGTTCAGAATGATGAGAAAAAGTCATGCGCGTAGATAGTTTTGGTAACGGAGCTCGTTTGGTGCCCCAAATGGCATCGGGCTCGGCGGGGGTGCCCCGAGGCCAGATTTTTGTGCGCACACTTTCTGACGGGCGAAAATTTGAAAATGGACCCAGGAGTTCAGAACGATGAGAAAAAATTGTGCGCGCAGACGGTTTTGGGAACGGAGTTTGTTTGGTGCCCCAAATGGCTATCGGGCCCGGCGGGATGCCCCGGGGCCCAATTTTTGTGCGCGAACGTTCCGGCGGGAGAAAATCTGAAAATGGACCCAAGGGTTCAGAACGATGAGAAAAAGTTGTGCGAGTAGACGGTTTTGGGAACAGAGCTCGTTTGGTGCCTTAAATGGCTATCGAGCCCCGCGGGGGTGCCCCGTGGCCCAATTTTTGTGCGCGAACTTTCTGGCGGGCGAAATTCTGGAAACAGACCCAGGGGTTCAAAACGATGAGAGAAAGCCGTGCGCATAGATGGTTTTGGGAACAAAGCTCGTTTTGTGCCCCAAATGTCTATCGAGCCCCACGGGGGTTCCCCGTGGCCCAATTTTTGTGCGCGAACTTTTTGACGGGCGAAATCTTAAAATAGACCCGAGGGTTCAGAACGATGAGAAAAAGTCGTGTGCGTAGACGGTTTTAGAAACGGAGCTCGTTTGGTGCCCCAATTGGCTATCGGGCCCAGGGCCCAATTTTTGTGCGCGAACTTTCCGGCGAGCGAAAATCTGAAAACAAACCCAGGGGTTCAGGACAATGAGAAAAAACCGTGCGCGCAAACGATTTTGGGAACGGAGCTCTTTTGGTGCCCAAATAGCTATCGGGCTCGACGGGGGTGCACCGAGTCCCAATTTTTGTGCGCGAACTTTCCGACGTGCGAAAATTTGAAAACGGACCTAGGGGTTCAAAACGATGAGAAAAAGTCGTAAGCGTAGATGGTTTTGGGAACGGAGCTCATTTGGTGTCCCAAATGGCTATCGGGCCCGGCGAGGATGCCCCGGGGCCCAATTTTTGGGCGCGAACTTTCCGACGGGCAAAAATTTGAAAACGTACATAAGGATTCAAAACGATGAGAAAAAGTCGTGCGCGCAGACACTTTTGGGAACGGAGCTCGTTTGGTGCCCCAAATGGCTATCGGGCCTCGCGGGGTGCCTCGGGGCCCAAATTTTGTGCGCGAACTTTCCGACAAGCGTAAATCTCGAAAATGGGGCATTTTTTGAATGAGAAATTTCCGACCAATCACAAGTCATCACTCATTTGTTAAATTAACGACGAATTTCTAAATCATTAACTTTGGGTCCAATTAGAAGTTGACACATGTCCCGAATTAAATTGAAGACAAGTTTTTATGACGTCACGTGGATGAATCAGATGAGATTAAATTGGTCCAATTTGATATTACTGTTTGGGCTTAAAGTCCAAACTACAAAAATAGTTGAATTAGACCAAAATTTCAAATCAGGCCCAAAACCAACTAATTGGGCCCAAGGGTCAGGCCCATGGACCAACCAAGCCCACGAAGCCCACCTGAGAACTCTATAAATGGAGAAGTTCTCTTCATTTGTAAGGGCAGCATTTTCTACACTCAGAAGGCAGAGAATTCACTAACAAGCAGATGACTCCCAAGACTCTAACGCTGCACTTCTAAGGCAGAAGACCTTATACTCTTCCAAGACTTCCAAGACTTCTGAAGTTACACTCCTATAAGGTAGAAGACCTTTGAAGATACAAATACTCTTTCAAGACTTCTACTTCAAGCTTCCAAGACTCCTGAAGCTGCACTCCTGCACTCCTATAAGGAAGAAGACCTTTGAGGATACAAATACTCTTCCAAGACTTCTACTTCAAGCTTCCAAGACTCCTGAAGCTGCACTCCTATAAGGCAGAAGACCTTTGAAGACACAAATACTCTTTCAAGACTTCTACTTCAAGCTTCCAAGACTCCTGAAGCTGCACTCCTATAAGGCAGAAGACCTTTGAAGACACAAATACTCTTCCAAGACTTCTACTTCAAGCTTCCAAGACTCCTAAAGCTGTACTTCTATAAGGCAGAAGACCTTTGAAGATACAAATACTCTTTCAAGACTTCTACTTCAAGCTTCCAAGACTCCTAAAGCTACACTTCTATAAGGCAGAAGACCTTTGAAGATACAAATACTCTTCCAATACTTCTACTTCAAGCTTCCAAGACTCCTAAAGTTGCACTCCTATAAGGCAGAAGACCTTTGAAGATACAAATACTCTTCCAAGACTTCTACTCCAAGCTTCCAAGACTTCTACTTCAAGAACGTTTGGTGCTTTCCTTCTCTAAGTCAAGCATATTCACCCAACTGAGAGAGAATCAAAGGATCAAGTATTAGAGATCGAACCACATCGCATCAAATCAACTCCAACATCAACACCAACTCAAGTTCAACTCCACGAAACACGTTTCTTCGGAAACCTCGTGTGAACATATTGAAAAAAATAGGAGGATTTTTTTAAATTTTTTTATGGGTGAATGCAAAAGATAAGGAATTCTTTTAACTTAACCTTTGAATGGCACAAAAGGGAAATTTATTTAATAATTTAAATGTAAAATTATCATATAACCATCAATTAAAATGGCCAAAAGGGAAGTAAAAAATTTCTATCCGCTATCCAAAACCCATAACTCCTCTCGGATAAGATAAAATAAATTGTTATTCTTTTTCAAACTTTCCTCTTTTATTTAAAATAAATTAGATAATAAAGGATAAAATATATTTTTTTTTTCTTCTTAATTCTACTATCATATGATGTGTGCATGCCAAAAAAAAAAGATAGGATTTTTTTTTTATTTAACCAATGAATGCCAAAAGAAATAGGGAGAAGGGAGAATGTTAAACGTAGAAGTTGATATCTCTATAACCATCTATTAAAAGGGTCAAAGGAAAAAACCAAAAATTAATAGAAGAAGGTGAGATGAGATGGGGACGAAAAGTTATGGTTTAGTTTAGTCAATCTAGATTTCAAATACTAAGCTGACTTTATTTTGAATTGGTGAGTTTGATAAGTCAAATCTTTTGAATTGGTTAATGTGATGATTGATAAAATAATTTAATATCAAATTAATGTGAAAGATTGAAAATTAAATCTAAAAATTATTTAAAACAATAAAAATTAAGATTTTAAAATGATAAATAGAGGTTGGTCACGAATGATTTTATATTTATAATTAAAATTAAAATACTTCGCAATCAAATAAAAAAGCAAACTTTTGGTTGTATATTTCTATTTTTTTATTTTTTTTATTTTAATTTTAAGATCTATTTTGATTTGCAAAGACTCTTAAACTTTATTTCAAAATAATGTGAAAATAGGGAGAAAAAAAAAAGCAAAAGCATATAAATAGTAAAAAGTATTATTAACCTAATTGATGTGCATCTACAAAAATTAAAAAGTGAAAAAAAAATAAAAGAAAAAAAAGATTATATCTTATCTACAAAATCTCAAATTCACGGTAAAATAAGGAAAGATTATAATTTTAAATTATATTTCATTGATTTAAAATCTAAATTTTCTAAACTCAACGAGATATCTCCTCTCCTCTCATTGAAAATTTTAAAGTCTCGTATTTTTTTTTTAGGAATTTTGTTGTAGCATTTTGTTATTTATTTTAATTTTGTTTATAGTAACGAATGTTTCTTTTTCTTCAATCTTAAGAAGGGTTAATTGTTCTATTTCACCTATCTCGTTTAGGTCTATATGAAATATCATCTCTCTCTTTTTAATGAGTATCCTCTTTTTCAATTTTTTCACTCTTCAAATTTGTAAAATCATATAAAGTGATTTAATGTATTTTTTTATATGTTTTTTTTTGTAGTTTTTTTCCCTATACATACCGATTTACCTACCAATCTTCAAATATTGAGGAGGGTGGAAAAGAAGGCAAAGATTTAATAAAGTTCAAGCAATTTAGAGATTCACAAAGTGACAAGAAGAGAAAATTGGCCAATCATTCTCTTCTTGTCACTTTGTGAATCTCTAAATTGCTTGAACTTTATTAAATCTTTGCCTTCTTTTCCACCCTCCTCAATATTTGAAGATTGGTAGGTAAATCGGTATGTATAGGGAAAAAAACTACAAAAAAAAACATATAAAAAAATACATTAAATCACTTTATATGATTTTACAAATTTGAAGAGTGAAAAAATTGAAAAAGAGGATACTCATTAAAAAGAGAGAGATGATATTTCATATAGACCTAAACGAGATAGGTGAAATAGAACAATTAACCCTTCTTAAGATTGAAGAAAAAGAAACATTCGTTACTATAAACAAAATTAAAATAAATAACAAAATGCTACAACAAAATTCCTAAAAAAAAAATACGAGACTTTAAAATTTTCAATGAGAGGAGAGGAGATATCTCGTTGAGTTTAGAAAATTTAGATTTTAAATCAATGAAATATAATTTAAAATTATAATCTTTCCTTATTTTACCGTGAATTTGAGATTTTGTAGATAAGATATAATCTTTTTTTTCTTTTATTTAATGTGAAATTGAGATTTTATACTTCAAATATGAGATTTTAGGAATAAAATATGGTTTTTTTAATAAAAAAAAATCCCTATTTTTAATGTGTATGGACAAAAAGGGGAGAATTTTTTTATTTAATAATTTTAACGTGAAATTACATTATATATCATTAACTAAAAGGGGCAAAATGAGACTTCAAATATTTCTTCCCTACCCTTTAGATAGTATAGATTTTAAATCAATGAAATATAATTTAAAATTATAATTTTTTTCTTTATTTTACCATGAATTTGAGATTTTTTAGATAAGATGTAATATTTCTATTTTTTCTTTTATTTAATGTGGACTTAAGATTTTAGACTTTTTTAACATGAATATGAGATTATAGAAATAAAATATGATTCGTTTTATTTAAAAGAATCTCTATTTTTATCGTGTTGGACAAAAATAGGGGAGAATTTTTTTTTAATGATTTTAATGTGAAATTACATTATATAACCCTATGATCATTAACTAAAAGAGGCAAAATGAAAAATCAAATGTTTCTACCTCCATAGCCCTTTTAGATAGTATAGATAGATAATTTTGCCCATTTTCTATATTTAAGGATCCCTATTTTGAATTTCATTTTACATTTATATTTATACTCTCAATCTTTAAATGTCTTAAATTAGTCCATATACTTAATAGAGCAATACTTGGGTGCATCTAAGCATCTATCTCTATGCATTACATTCTCATCATAGATAAAAAATAAATAAATAAAATAATAATACTAATACTAATACTAATAATAATAATAAAAAAAAAATATTTAAAGAGAGAAGTAAGAAGATTTGCACATGGCAAATTAAGATCAGACAATTTGATGGGTTACACAAAGATAAGCATAAGTTGCAATGTACCTAAGTATTTTTATATTAAATTTAATACACGTTGTTATTTTATTATTGTGTTTTTCTTTATATAAAAATACGTAGTTCGTATTAGCATCCCCTATTACAGTTTAAAAATGTATCCACGTGTTTTTTTTTTATGAAAATTATTATTATTATTATCTAATCAATTTCAAAAGAAATTCTTCAAATGATTAAATTAAAAAGTTATTAAAATACGATAACTAAATTTAAAATCTACTGAAAGTACGAGACCAAATTTAAACAATTGAAAATGTAATAGAACTTATATTATAATGTCCAAAATTGTGTTTCAACCAACATTTTTCATAGTGTAGTGAATTTTTTTAAAGTACAAAGTAATGGATTGATCTTTAATATAAAATAACTTATTGATAACTTATATTTATACAAGTTATTATATTTTACAGTTAGAATATTTAGAAGTAACTGAGATGAAATCAGTTGAAATCATAAGAGAATAGTGTAAAATTCATTCTTATGTGTTCAATGACTTCAAATGAAAGCTAAATTTGCACCACTAATCAGTTGAATATGCAGGAATACAAACGAAAATAAAGAGAAAAAACAAACCATGTGTTAGAGTTAAAGTAAAGTAAAGTCATGTGGTCAAAGGCTCATGAAGCAAAGATGTCTAAAGGTTCAACAGACAAAACGAGAAATGAAATCAAACGATGTGGCCAAGAAGTTTAGAAAGCAAAAAGAATGAGAAATTCTAAGGCAAGTCATGCGGCGAAGCTGCTTGAGAAACAAACTTGAGAGCCAAACGCATCCGAGGGAGACCACCGACTTTCGATTGTAGAAATGAACGTGTAAAAGTTACCTGACGCGCCTGCCATTATCCTATTTGGCAGAAGTGGTTTCCGCGTCTAACTCTATAAATATCACTACTCAAAGAAGAAGAAGATTAATCAATTGCGAAAAAAGAATCGAAAAGAATGGACACACCATTTTTCGAGAAAGAAGAGCATTCTTTGGAATTCGAGAGAATTTCCAAAGAACCTCCTTCCTCCCCTATTCATGAGGTAATCTTCCTTGGAGAACATCCATCACCGTTGTTAGAGAATAAAGCTCGAGAGAATATTCTCAATAGTCCACCATAGAGCACAAGTTCACATCTATTTCAGATAAATGGAAGTAAGAGAAGGCTATCGACGATCATCATCTCTAGCCATTCATCTTTTATTTTCTCTTATTTCATCACTTGCTGTATTTACATTTCTAAACACTTCTATTTGATCTTGTAACAAAATTATTCTGTTTTAGTGTCTACATCATGATTTCTCCATCTATTTCTTCAACTTTTATTTTTCTTACCATGAGTAGCTAAATTCTTAGTGAGTTGGGATGAGCTAATCCTCATTCCAGCGAGTTTAGTGATTAAGAAAATGTTTGTTCCAATAATGAAACTTTAAATCCAACTTGTGACTCCTTTTAACCATTGGAATCATGAGATAATAATTAACTACTTGAGAGAGCAAGTGATTGTGGATTTCATTGACACGAGTAAGTGTATTGTTTAGAGATGAACATTTTCTTACGTTCCAAGTAACCTAATCATGCATCATGTAGACATGATTTATGTGGCTAACTCACCGAGAGGTGGAGTCCTAAAGGTTATGAACATGAACATAATCTTATCATTAAGTTCAAAGATCTGAGGATTGCTTGTTCCAACTCCGTTCTCTCATCTATTTCTTTTTTAATCTACTTTTGTGCTATACAGTGGCGGATTCATAATTTTACGTAAGGGGGAGCACAAGTTATATAAATATAATTTTAAACACATCGATATAATGCTAAAATCATATAATATCGCCAAAACGAGCAAAACTAACTGACATATGGATAGTGGCACATCCAATTTCATGTTAAGGACACAACTTTATATAAGATTGAAATTTTAGCCAATTAACGTCTCAATTTGTGAAATATATAGTTCCTAAACTTTAAAAAATATATAGTAGATCACAACATCTCTATTGTGTGTCTAATATGCAATACCAAACGTTTTTTTCTAAAAGAAAAAATATAACTATTGACTATTTCAAAATTAAAAATTCAATTAGAAATAAAAATATTTTTTTTGTCTAATACAATGGTTAATTTTTAAGCATTTTTTATATTTTATGATATTTTTGGATGTTAAATTGAAAGGTTAAATATCTATTAGATATTTTTAGTAGGCTTACTAAAGTTTAAATTGAAAGTTTAGATATTTATTAGTCGTAATATTAAAAACTAAAAAGATTGAATATAATTTGAAATTTACATATGAATGCTATGATACATATATCTTGACGATGAAAGAAAAATTATCTTGTAACGTTAACTCTAAATTAAAATAAATATATATTAAGTAATGTAAACTTCAAAATTATGTAAAAAAGATGAACAATACTTTTTCAATAGAATGTTGTTATGATTGAGAGTAAAAATATAGGTTGAAGAAAATATCGAGTAAAAGAAATTATTACTCGTTTTTTCTTCTTTTAAATTTTTGTTAAGGTGTCTACTAGAAAATTTAAGTTAAAATTAATTTTTTTAGAAAAAAAAAACTTAAATTCCTTTTTTATTATTATCCTAAATTCATTAAAATAGAATGGAGCAGGTAGCTACTACACGACAATAAAGCAACACAGAATTTGAAGAATTCAATTTTAAAATAAATTGAATTCTAAAAATGTATCAGGGAGGATTCAAACCCACAACCAATAAGATATGAGTGTGCCCCCTATCGCTACTATCTTAATATTTAGGTAAGTGTGTTAACTTTTCATCTTAAAGAGCAGAAGGTTTAGCGTCGACTCATTTAATGAATGTTGTTTCATTCACCGTGCAACTGAATCCTACTCTTGGTTTTCCAGTAATGGAATGGGACAGTCATTTGTCTAAAGAGAAATGGTCATATAGTGCCTATCTCTCATAAGAGGAGAGAATGAGAGCTACCATTGGATAGTATATGGGCTGGGAATAAATTCCAAGCGCTCCTAGCTCAGAAACCACACAGAGACAAACATATGGAGGCCTAGTCAAACTCATAAATCATAGACTAAGAAATATACATGTACTTGATGTCCCGCGTGAAGTTTTCATCAACATCAATAAAAAATTTTGTAAAATGCTACTTGAATTTCTGCAATAAGTAACAACTGTTTCTTATCATACGCTCTTATTCGTTGAATGAATCAGTCGACAAAATGTGACTCCTAAACTAGCCTTCTTTGTATCTTCAAAGACAAGAAGTACACATCAGTGAGAAAACCCAAAAATAGAAGCATAAAAGGAAATATACTGGTAAATGGCTAGCAGATTAAGAGAAATGTCTGTTTATAGATTCTTTTGGCACAACAGGGTAAGTGGTTAACTCAAGCTCATACTCTCTCTGAATATCTTCATTCCAACATACCTGCCAAAACAAACCAACAAAAACACTCAAGCATTCAAATAACAACAAACACACTGACCGTCCAAGCATCAAAAGAAGAGACTGGGGATTGGTCCCTGGTGATACAGTGAATATCGAACCATCGGTAACTCGAAAAGGATAATTCATACCATCGTCTCATATTGCTTTACTAAGCTGTATCAGACCAAATACATCTATTGAGTGAGAGAAAGGGAGAAAACTCTAAATATTATTTATTTTAATAGAGGGACAGCCAGCGATGAGGCCATTGGACCAATAAACAATAGATAGGGGCAAGTAGCTTGAAGTCGAAAAGAGTGAAATTAAGTCTCTTTGAAATAGAAAGGTAGATGCTTTGGCTAATTTACCTTTTCAGCCAGAGTTAAAATAAAGAAATGGTCTCACTTAGAAGGAATGGGCCTTCGTTAAACAAAGAAACTGAGCGATTGACATTGAATAAGATCTATCCAAGGCATGAGAGGAGTGATCCAATTATATTATATGAGGAGACCCCAGACCTATCATTTTTTTTTTTTTTAATAAAAAAAATGTGTGTTGTGGTTACAACCCACTAATGAGACTCGGGAGAGAACCGACCCACTGGTCTTGACCCATTATATATGCACGCAATTTGTTTAGTAACAAGGTAACAAGAAGCGGGCTAAAGCCACAAAAGGGGGAACAAGATTCATCGATTATGTGGCGGCAAGGTTTGTGACTCTTTGATCTACCGGTTGACTCTGTCATTTTAACATCCTTGATTTGTTTTCAGAAGTGGGGATGAAATGAAATAAGCAATCAAATCCGTCTGGACTCTGATCGAGAAAGCCCTATACTCGACCTACTTCCATCTTAAAGCTTTAAAAGTACTTAAAATTTATATTAAAAATGCAAAAACCGATAAGTCGGGAGGCAGTGTCCCCCCAGCCCCTACGTGGATCCATCGATGGTACTATGTGTTCATAATCACATTTTCATCTACACTCTCTCAACAACTTTACTTGCATTTGATTAGTTTATGCGTTACACAACTCATTACATCATTAATTTATAAACCACTCTTGCGTTCAATCATATAGATTCATTAACTAAATTTGTTCTTACTTTAATCAAAATCCCCATGTTCGACCTCAACCATCATCGATACTATCTCCTATATGGTTTATACTTGAATTGTTTAGAAGTAAACTTATGTGAATTCTTAGAGATTAATATTGCATTAACGAAACATGATTGAGCACACAATACTTAATCTCCTATACTATGTCCTAATTAACAACTTTATATGAAAGTTGGATTGTTTTGTGTTAGAATCCAATCAAATAAATTATACGTGGTTAATTACATAAATAAAATAAATTTGACTCTAGTATAGTACTCATCTTGTTATTGGTTGGTCAATCAATTTTCAGTAACCTTAGTAAATAAGTCAAAATTGACTCGACTGTAATGTAAAATGTTTGATTGACAGTTGTTGGTTGGATCGATTTTCAATTGAAACATGTGCATCCTTATATATAAAATATAGAAAAATTATAAAACACAATTAAACAAAAGCGTAGGTGATAACTTGTAGAAATACAAGTTATTTATACTGTCTAATTCAGATATTACGGCCAAAAGAGAGAAAATATACATTGATTATATTAAAATTAGCTCAGAAATACAATAATTATGAATTAATGCAATTACACCCACTAATATACATTGATTATATTAAAATTAGCTCAGATAGTAGTAGAGGATATTTTTACTCTATTTTTCAGGAACCAAGTCACCGCTTGCGATCAAGGCTCAACGAGAAACTGAATAATGCATCTTTGTTACATTGCGCCCGTCAATCAACAATGAAGAGACGATTAATGCAATGACGGCGCAATGCGACAGTCGATCCCGAGCTGAATTTCAACCGCATGCAGTAATAAAAACAACACCGCATGCGAGCAACCGATCGAAAGATGCAGCTGAGCAACGCAAAGGCGGAGGATTGCAACACGTGTACAACTAACCGTTGTGCAGATTTGACGGTCTGATTGCATAACAGAAAGAATATTTATTCCTCCATCTGCAGAATTTTCATAACAAGAAGTGGGGTCCACAAGCCAAGAGTCAAAACTTTTCACCTATAAATACCCTATAGAATTCAGAGAAGATATACTTGATATGAGGGCTAATTGCTGCTAAATTACTGAGAGGGAGGCTGAGCTAAGTACTGATCAGAAGAAATCCGGGAAGAAAAGAGACAAGGTCGAGAGGTGAGTCTCAATGCTATTCTGCCAGATCCCCGTCGCGAAGCTCTATACTCATATCCCTGTTACCAGTTGAGCAAGCCTAAGAGGGAAGCTCATCCATCCGCACGATCCATCCACATTGACAAGCAAATCTCTATTCAGATCGGCACCAAAACGTTGGCGTTTATTTGTTTTTGTTTCTAACTTTATTCATCACTGTATTTCATTTTCTTAATCTCTTCATTCACAAATCATGTATCAGACGCTGAATAGAAATTGAATGTCTCGATCGTTTTCATATCCCCTTCTCTGTCTATTTCCGTTCCTCCATTCATCGCTTTCTTCATAAAGTCTTCTTAATCCCTTGGTAATTGATATGAATTAAACAAATAACTTACTCTGTGCTAAATAAATAAGAACGTTTAGCTAAAGCATGCTAGACGGCATCTTCACCTGTGAGAGCAGAAGTGAAGATGTCATTCTGATCTGTCAAGAGAAGGTTAGAAGAATGCGTTAACTAAAGCAAGAAGTACTTCAAGAGATGGAAGCAACCTTGCATTCATTACATTTGTCCCTCACCACAGAGATGTGGGAGCGCGGTCGATCACCGAGAGGTGTACGTCAAGGAAAAAGCGGAACTGTATTTATGCCTTTAACGCAATTGAGGAACTTGCGATGTTTGTACTAATTATCTTTTTTTTTTTCTGTTTCACACATAAGACTTGCCACCACATAACACCATTTTTGTATAGCTTCACAGCCAGCCTTGACCTCAGTATCTTTATCATGAAACCTATATTTTGTATCATCTTAGATTAGATTTACTTTAACGCAATTTACTTTCACGCAATTTATTTTATTATCGCATCTTTACCGCTTTACTTTACTTTATCGCATGTTTATATTCTTGTACACAACAACTTTTATTAATTAAAAACCCTTGGTCGCATGTATCACAAGCATAACGCAATAACCTCAAACAGTCTCTGTGTTTGACCTCGGATCACACCGAGAAACTTGCGGTGAAATTATACTTGGTTTCAACGCAAGAAAACTTGTGACCACGCACAACATACTACAAGAACATTGTTAATTAACACATATCTAGAAGTAATATCACATGGATTTATACCTTGCGTGCATCATTGTATAGTTTTTGCGTTACAAATTTATGGCGCCGTTACTGGGGAACTGGTAATGGGGACTTGAGCTTGTAGCTTAGATCAATTTTTTCATTATAAGTTTATGGCGTCGTTGCCAGGGATTGGTTAACAATTTATTGTTTGAGTGTATTTGTGGTATTTGCAGAACAAATCTCATTGTACTGGTTGTTCGATGCAGAGAGCAGCTTGACAGTTTATGAGCACTGGTGATGAACCAGAATTCGAAGCTGACCCTGAGATCGAGCATACCTTTCGCGCACGAGTACGTTAGAGTCGGATAAGGCGAAAGAAAGCAGCGAGTATGATAGATAATAACGACAATGTGGTTCCCGTAGTAAATCAAGAGGCTGTTAGGCCAGTGCAGGATCCTGTTTTACTGGCTGTTGACGCAACATCCCCATGAGGAATTATGTGGCACCCAACCTGTTTGATTTTTTGCCTAGGATTTCGAGGCCTATTTTCGAGAAGAATGCAAGGTTCGAAATAAAGTCAGTCATGCTACAAATGATCCAAAATGCATGCCCACTTGACAAGCTTTGTCGAAATATGCGGCAACTTCTCATCACCTGGCGTAACTCCGGAGAGTATTAGACTGTATTTGTTCCTTACACCTTGAGGAACGAAGCCAAGAGGTGGGCTCACTCACTGGAGCCAAACGAGATCACATCATGAGATCAACTGGTGGAGCGATTCATGAAGTTCTTCCCGCCGGCTGTCAACACAAGGTGACGGAAGGACGTGCTAAACTTCGAGCAGATGGAAAATGAGACCCTGAGCACCACTTGGGTGCGATTTAGACGATTGGTGAAAAAATACCTGCATATCAGGATACTCGATTACGTTTTGATAGAGACCTTTTATAACGGCCTGAACAGATCAACGCAGGCTGTTGCTGATGCCTCCGCGACAGGAGGTTTTATGGACAAAACGTATACTGAGGCTAAAGTCATCCTTGACCGTATATCGCGGAACATGGATGACTGGATTGATGATGGCTATGGAGGCCGAGGCGCCGAAAGAAGAAAGAATGAAACTGCCATTGTCCCTGCGGAGACAATGACCACGTTGGCTGCTCAGATGGCCACAGTGACCTCGATCCTGCAATTGATGGCAATCAATCAAGGAGCCATCTCCCAATAATCAGCACAACCCGCTACACCGGCTCAAGTGGCCGCAATAAGTTGCATTAATTGTGGAGGGGCTCATGTAGCAAAAATGTGCCCATCAAATCTCCAGCAAGTATGCGCCATCCAGAACAACCCCTTCAGCAACACCTACATCTTGGCTAGATGAGCCATCCTAACTTTGATTGGGGTGGCAATCCAAACCTAGGGGGGCCAATCAACCATTAGAGTGGCAGCCGAGGAAATCCTCTTTTTCACCATAACTTAAACCAGGGGCAACCAAGGCAATCGCATAACCAGCAACCCTCATCATCAAACACCTCTAGAAGCTCATTGGAGACCCTGCTGAAACAAGATATAGATAAAAATGATGCAGTAATGCAAGCGCAGGCGTCTTCAATTCGAAACTTGGAGATCCAAGTGGGCCAACTGGCATCTGAGCTGAGAAATAGAGTACCAAGAATGTTGCCCAGCAACTCAGAAGCCCCGGGATCCAATGGAAAGGAACAATGTCCCTAAGATATTGGGCAGGCAAGCCGGACTGCCTGCAGGGATGTGGATTGCGCTCATTCGAAGAAACGCATCTTCCGGTCCATATTTCACAACTATGTTTAATGCTTTCTTTAAACTATGACTTATTTGAATTCTTGAATTTTGTCTTTACTTCTGCATTTAATTCATTCCATGACCTTATGAATTTAACTCTTCATTTATTTCCTTTGTATTTATTTTTATACCATCTTTAATTCTTTGAACTTTTCTGTCATTAATGTGTTATTCTTTAAATGGTGAATGAATGGGAAATAAAGAGAAATTTATTACCGCAAGTCATAGCAACTTGCGTTGATGAAAAAAAAATAATAATAATAATAAAATCAAACAATTAACAACAACTATGCAAGCCGATAATGGACGCATCTTGAACCAAGCAAGATGCGCTTTGCGTTCATCTAACTCAAATGCATTGAAACTGAGGGGTGTTGCGCGCATATATGTCCTTTGTTCGTCCTTAACTAAATGCACTATGTTGAGGTATCCTCCAGAAATATGTTAGTTAAGGGGTGTTTTGTGGGGATGTATACGATGTTGCCCGTCCTCTGCGAAGATGCATTTGCGTTGATGAGCACATTGTGTTAATCTTTACATTGTGTCCATTCGAATAAAATATTAAAGAAAATTCTTTTTGCACTTAAGAAGTCCAATCATTTTGTATCCTAAAGCAATGATGATTCTGCAAACGAAAAGACGCTTTTCTGAAATTTCATAAATGAGGGAAGTTCGAACGACGGGCCTTTTGAGCTTCTCGAGGCCTGTCGCCAAAAAAATCGCGTTGGGCCCACTGTGGCCCAACCTATAAATAGAAACCCTTCCCCGTCTGTAAGTTTTTTACCTCATTTGCACTTTGAAAAACCCTAGCATCAGCATATGAAACCTTCTTCTTCCCAAAACCCTAACGATTTTCCAGCTCTTTCAACCAAGCTCCCATGGCTGACCAAGCTTCCCAGTCTTCTGCTTCACCCTCAACCTCTTCATCTGACCAAATCGTCATGCGAGAGGTAGCATTCCTTGCTGCCAGTCGTCGGCTTGTTGCCCAACCCCATACCATCCCAAGAATCACCAGTAGAACCCGAAAGAACCCACTGTCCGTCTGGCCTCTTCAGTTCAAGAGGGGGCACAACATTGAAAATACCCCAATTCCAACTTCTGTCGTCTCAACTGAGAGCGAGAAGAAGAGGCGTGATGACAAGAAGTATTTGGTAACATTCTAAGTCATTTGGAGCAAGGATGAGGATTACCCAAGGCAGGGGTTGTAAACTAACCACTGTCCACGGAGGAGGTGGCGGCGGTAGTGGCTGAAGAAATGGCGGTGGCTAAAGAAATGGTAGTAGCGAAGGCAGTGGTGATTGAAGAAGAGACAGGAAGAGACACTCTGACCTTAAAGACTCCTGAGGTAACTGCCAACGCAGAAACCTATGACAGTCCCTCCAGAGTTGCGATGGAAGAGATTACGGTGGTGGCTGAAGTTGCGATGGAGGAGGTTGCAGTGGAGACGCAACCAGAAGTAGTTGAAGAAGAAAAGCAAAGGTAGAAAGGCTGGAAAAGCTGAGTCATCTCATCATCGCAAGGAGAAAAAGAATAAAGAGAAGAAGAATGATGATGAAGATGAAGAAGATGAAGAAGAGAAGAAGGAAGGGAAGAAGAAGGAGAAAGAAGAAAGAAGAATGCGCCAGCATGAAGAAAAGCGCCTAAAAAAGGAAGAAGAAAAGAAGCAGAGGGTTGCGAGCCCTGAAAAGGATGGAGAATCAACCTCTATAAGGGAGGACAGGGGGGATCAATTGATGGAACCGGTGCAACTTGAAACAACGCAAATGGTTGCGACGAAGGAAGGCGAAGAAGGAGAAGATACCCCCCTGATGACCCTCAAAGATTAATAATCGCATTAGAAGAAAAAGAAAGAAAAAGAAAGAAGAAGAAAAGAAGAAGAGGAGAAGTAGGAGAAAATGGAGAGGGCAAAACTCATCACTGCATAAGGTGATAGAAAAAGAAAATTGCATGATGAGAAAGTTTGCCGCAATAACGAGATCTCAAGGCTTGAAGAAATAAGGCGGATTGAAGAGGAACAATGCCTTTTGTTGGCCTCTGCGAAGTTTGTGGAGGAGTTTAAGAGAGAAGAAAGAGAAGAAGAAGAGGAAGAGAAAAATAAGAAGGAAGAAGAGAAGGAGAAGAAGCGTGAAGCTAATAGAAGACGCTTACAGAAGAAGAAGGGCAAGGAACTTGCCGAGCGAGAGAAGGAGGAACAACACAAGGAACAGGAAAGAAAACAAAGACAACAATCCCGCCTTACGTTAACCAAAGGAAAGGGCAAAACGGTTGAAGAAAGTAGCAAGCCCGCGTTGGCAAAAACACGTCCATCCAGAAAGAAAGAAGATGACGACTTGTTAATGGAGATGGGCTTTTATCCTGCACCAACGCCACTACCTGATCTCATCACGAGCGTGATTGTGGAGCATGGCTGGGACACATTTTGCCAGTGTCCAACCATTGTTGTTCTCAAGGTAGTGCGTGACTTTTACCATGGGCGGCTACATAGCATCAGGGATGCAGTGACCATAAAAGGGCAAGTGGTTCCTTTCAGCGCAAGGACATCAATGAACTATACCAAATGAAAGATAACCCGGATGCATCGAGTAACAAAATCATTGATGATCCCACAGAACAACAGTTGGAAGATGCGTTGTGAGTATTAACGTAACCGAGCACGAAGTGGTCAGTTTCTTTAAAAGTCATCAAGACCCTGGCGTCCAAGACTCTGCTACCGGAGGCAAGGCTTTGGGTTTATCTGGTTAAGAAGCGATTGATTCCAACTTCCCATGACAAGACCATTTCAAAGGATCGAATTATGGCATACTGCATTGTGCACGACATTCCAATCGATGTGGGTTGGTTGATCGCAAGTCAAATTCGAGGCTTTGTGGGGCACATTAGAGGACGATATTTCTTTCTATGGACTATCTCAAGTTTGTGCCTGTCAGTGGGGATAGGCATTGAGGAAGAACCCATGCAAGAAGTCCATGGCCTCATCAATATCAAAATCCTAAGGCTGCTCCTCAAAGACTCCTTGCATTACCCAGAGTTACCTTTAAAGAGGCCCACAATTGATCTCAACGCGCTGCAAGAACCCAAGCCAAAGAGACAGTGCAGAGATGATCAGGGAAAAGGGAAAGTCCAAGAAGAAACAACGCAAGATCCGGAACCTTTGGACCCTTTACCCTTAGTTATCCGCCCTTTAAGCCCTTCGAGCTCACCCGCACAACCTTCTTCTCCACTCCATAAGCATTTCACCAACTTTCTCCTCACTCCAAATTCTCCAACTGCATACCCACCAATTTACTCACCTGTAACTTCATCACCGCAACTTTCCATTCCACCACCGCATATTGATGACCCACACGATTTGGGTGAAGGCACCTTTGTCCAGTCCCAACACGATGCTGACGAGACATCGCAGGCGCAACCTTCTATCCCTTCCTTGGCTGCAGAATTAGGTAAAATGCGGTCCCTCTTTTCCCAACAACAACAACCCTTTACTCAACAACAAGCTTTCTTCAACCAAATATTTGAGGTGGTAATAGAGCAAATTGATGATATACAGTGCAGTGCTGCCACATCAAGGGAGGCGTTGATCAATATTTAGCGCAATATTTTTAAAGTCCATCACCATCAAAGACAGATTGCGGAGTGAAACCATGAGTACTTTAACTTTCTCACAACTTATCTTCATGGTCCCATGGTTCCTTCGCATCTCAGGTAGTAATTGAATTTTGAAGAAGCTCCTACAGCACCACCTCAGAACCTTCCTCCGGCTCCTCCGGCTCCTCAACAATAAGTTTTATATTTTTTGCGGCCACTCTATATTTTTATACAATTCATTATTTTTCTAAGTTAATGAAATTCTTTGATTCTTTGTATAGGCAGAAATTTTTGTATTGCGTTAATTTTTAATTCTTTGTATACTTTGTTAATATTCAATACAATTGAGTACATATTCACTCCTTTCTGTCTGTGCCTTTTTCTTTATCATCCTTTGTCAATATTTGCGATGTTCTGGTCTTTTATTATTGCGTTATTCATTGCGTTGCCATGATGTAATATATGTTTGTACTTAGAAACATTTCCCATACTTTGTAAATTCTAACCAACACTTAGTTAATTCCTAGTTCAGCAGTACTTTACCTTTTATCTTTCAAAGTTCTGCTCAAACCTTCTTTTTGAAATTTTTATTCTAAGTGTTTGTCTAGTCTATCAATGCAATGAGGACCTTGCTTATCTTTAAATTTAGGAGTGGGGAATGTCTGAGCAGATAAGATCAAGAATATGCGATGATTAAGAAAATGCGTTAGTTTTTTCGTTTCATATATATATATATATATATATTCTTATACAAAACTCCAATGTCAGTGCTAGGGAAAACCTAAAAAATGTTTCCAACCTGATAAGAGTTTAGTTGTGAAAGGAGTCTGCTCGTAGTTGGATGTTCATATGATACCCGTAGAAGCAAACCAAAACGAAGGTGGGTTTCCAAGAACAACGCAATAAAAGAAAAAATAAAATAGTGTAAGAGACAACTCCTCTGAATATCATGAGTTAAAGTTGAAATTGGCATACAACCGTAGTTGGATGTTCGCATGAAACCTGTGGGAACAAACCAAAACGAAGAGTGTAACCATGACCAACAGTCTCTAATAAATAACACAAAGTTTGACCATTGCATATAGACATATCAAATTGTTTTGATAAAGAAGAGATAAACATTCTATTTTCAAAACTAGAAAAGCATCTTTGAGCAGAATTTTGTTATGTAGAAGAATAAAGTAGGGCTTTGTTCATAATTAGCAAGGATAGAAGGAAATTGCATTGTTAAGAAATGTGTTTGAGTGTAAAATTCGGAGCAGCCAATCGACGTAAAAATATAGGTGAGGGATTTAGCATTATTGCCTTACTAGAAGATATGCTTAAGGACAAGCATATATTTAAATTTGGGGGTGTGATAACTTGTAGAAATACAAGTTATTTATAGTGCATTATTTAGATATTGCGGCCAAAAGAGAGAAAATATGCATTGATTGTATGAAAATTAGCTCAGAAATACAATAATTATGAATTAACGCAATTACACCCACTTACATCGTTAAGATGGTAGAAGATGATGTTTTTACTTTGTTTTGCAGGAAACCAAGTCATCGCTTGCGATCAAGGCTCAACGAGAAACTGAATAACGCATCTCTGTTACATTGCACCCGTCAATCAACAATGAAGAGACGATTAACGCAATGATGGCGCAATGCTACAGTCGATCCTGAGCTGAATTTCAACCACATGCGGTAATAAAAACAACACTGCATGCGAGCAATCGATCGAAAGATGCAACTGAGTAACGCAAAGGCGGAGGATTGCGACATGTGTACAACTAACCGTTGTGCATATTTGACGGTCTGATTGCATAACAGAAAGAATATTTATTCCTCCATCTATAAAATTTCCATAACAAGAAGTGGGGTCCACAAGTTAAGAGTCAAAACTTTTCACCTATAAATACCCCATAGAATTCAGAGAAGATATACTTGATACGGGTATAATTGATACGAGGGCTAATTGCTGCTAAATTACTGAGAAGGAAGCTGAGCTGAGTACTGATCGAAAGAAATCTGGGAAGAAAAGAGACAAGGCTGAGAGGTGAGTCTGTGTGCTATTCTGCCAGATCCCCGTCGGAAGCTCTATACTCAGGTCCCTACTACTTGTTGAGCAAGCCTGAGAGAGAAGCTCATCTGTCCGCACGATCCATCCACATTGGCAAGCAAATCTCCATCCAGATCGGCGCCAAGACGTTGGCGTTTATTTGTATTTGTTTCTAACTCTATTCATCACTGTATTTCATCTTCTTAATCTCTTCATTCACAAATCATGTATCAGACGCTGAATAGAAATATTGAATGTCTCGATCGTTTTCATATCTCCTTCTTTGTCTATTTCCGTTCCTCCGTTTATCGCTTTCTTCATAGAATCTTCTTAATCCCTTGGTAATTGATATGAATTAAACAAGTAACTTACTCTGTGCTAAAGAAATAAGAACGTTTAGCTAAAGCATGCTAGACGACATCTTCACCTGTGAGAGCAGAAGTGAATATGCCATTCTGATCTGTAGAGAGAAGGTTAGAAGAATGCATTAACTAAAACAAGAAGTACTTCCAGAGATGGAAGCAACTTTGCGTTCATTATGTTTGTCCCTGTTTCACCACAGATATGTGGGAGCGCGACCGATCACCGAGAGGTGTACGTCAAGGGAAAAGCGGAACCGTATTTATGCCTTTAACGCAATTAAGGAACTTGCGATGTTTGTACTAATTATCTTTTCTGTTTCTGTTTCACACATAAGATTTACCACCACATAACACGATTTTTGTATAGCTTCACAGCCAGCCTTGACCTCAGTATCTTGTATCATGAATCCTGTATTTTGTATCATCTTAGATTAGATTTACTTTAATGCAATTTACTTTCACGCAATTTATTTTATTATCGCATCTTTACCGCTTTACTTTACTTTATCGCATGTTTATATTCTTGTATACAACAACTTTTATTAATTAAAAACCCCTGGTCGCATGTATCACAAGCATAACGCAATAACCTCAAACAGTCCCTATGTTTGACCTCGGATCACACCGAGAAACTTGCGGTAAAATTATACTTGGTTTCAACGCAAGGAAACTTGTGACCACGCACAGCATACTACAAGAACATTGTTAATTAACGCATATCTAGAAGTAGTATCACATGGATTTGTACCTTGCGTGCATCATTGTATAGTTTTTGTGTTACAAGTTTATGGCGCCGTTGCCGGAGAATTGGTAACGGGGACATGAGCTTGTAGCTTAGATCAATTTTTGCGTTACAATAGGCAGCCTTCATAATAGATGAAAGAGGAAGACGATGAAATTAACTATTTACATATTAAAAGAGAAACATTTATGAGTTGGAGATTTCACCAAGTTGAATGAAGAATTTCATGGAAGACAATGGACAAAATAAGGGCTACAACATAGAAGCTTCTTCATCCCCATCCCACTTCAATGATGTCTGGAAAGAAGTTTTTAGATTTCCCAAATTAGAGTAGATATCATAGATTTCATTATACAATGTTAGTATATTGAGATTTTTTTAGTATAATAGAGGGTGAGAGATTTGAATTATAGATTTTGTAATTACTAACACATATCAATGGTAGTTAAACTATATTATATCTGATTAATATATTTGAGTACTTGAAAGTAAAAAAGTCTTAACAAAAGATATTTTGAACACTAAAATAAAATTTATAATTTCAAATTGCAAATTTAGTATAGTTGAGAAATAAAATATCTCCATTCCCTTTCCCGAAGGTAAGGAATATTTTTATATATTACGCACAAACAAATAAACTTTAGCCGACCGACCAACCAATCATTGGAATTAGACCATACTTTTGTTTCACACGCAATGTATGTAGATTTCTTTAGGAAAGTGAAATAAATAACAATAATAATAGAAACCATTTTTTTTCCCTTCTAGTTTTTTATATAGTTTCTATTTAGCCTTTTAAATTTTAAAATGTTATATTTTTAATCATTAAATTTTTATTTTAATTTCAATTTAGTCCATAAATTTTAAAATATTACAATTTTATCATCAATTTGAGCTATATTTTAATTTCATGATTTATACTTTTATATTTAAATTTGTACTAAATATTCACTTTCTGTATTTAGTGGTAATGTCTATTAGTTAATCTAAAAGAATTATGATTAATTAAGTTAACTATTTTCTTTATTAATATTCAAAATTTCAAATATCACGCGTAATCAGTTTAAATTAATTAATTTCAAACTCAAAACTAAAGATTAAAAGTATACCATTTTATATGACTAAATATAAACTAGACCCGAAAGTCACTGATTTTGAAATGACTTTTGTCATGCTTAAAATCATGTTAAAACATATTTTTCAATCACTCAAAATCAATTCATGCTTAATAATACAATTTTCAATACTCCTAAGCGCCAATTTGAAGGCAATAACTCGTTGAGGGTTCTTACAATCAAATAATATGTATAATTATCAATAAAAAGATATTATATTGTTGGGTAATATTAGTAGCAAGATCGAGTCGATCCACAAGAAACATGAATATAGTTTCGAAAAGGTCAAGTTTCTAGCTAAAACGGTAAATGAGAGGGGGAATTGTGGTGGTTTGAGAATGAAAGTGCATTAAAGTAAAATGAGTTAAGCGTGCAATAAATATAAAAGAGGCCTAGTTTAAGAATTAGGACTCATTCACTTGTTCGATTAATCATAAAACTTCTAAAGATAATTTTTTTTATGCATGCATGTGGTTAATCTATTTGCTGCAATGGCAGCCACAGGTGTCCAAATTGATTAATTAATTTTTTTTTTAAAATTAGATGCTCAATTAATTGGGTTTGATAGCATCCACAAAAATCAAACATCCACAACTAGGAGATTTCACTAAGTTAGACAACTAGACTTGGATAGTCTAAGTTATTAATCGATTTCATTCTCAAATTAAATCAATCATGCAATATTATAAACGAGTTATCCTAAACAATCAATCAATCTGCATACAAGTATGCTTTGATTTTTGCTCCACAGCGATTCGATTCATGCAAGATTATATGTCACATATCGAATATAAATCTCTAGCCTAACAATGAAAAGATGAAGATTGACCAAGATTCAAGGCATAGAAGTTATGCATTAAAAAACTACGAACTTTCAATAAAAAATTTGAAATTAAACAAGTCCTTACAAACCGATTTTTTTCTACTATTAAAATTGATTTTGAATGATTATAAATATTTTTTTGAGTAATTTGAGTACAACAATGGCATAACCGAGGATTGAAACCTCCGACTTCTAAGAATCACACATGTCAATACCACCAAACCATAATCATTTTGATAAAAATGATAAAAATGATTTTAATCATTTTAAAATGGTTGCTAAATATTTGTTTTTGAAAAATTAATCCTAAATATACCTTTCAAGCGTATTATTCCTAATAATAATAATAATAAATAAATAGAGGTTTCAATTCTAAAAATAAAATAAAACAATAAATAGAGTTTCAGGAACCGTTGACAACGCAAGCGAGAGAGACTGAAAAAGAAAGCTTCACTTCGGGAGTCGTTGCACCGTCGTCTCCACCAAAACTTCAAAGGTACGTACCATTCTCCCTTATTTGGGCAAGAAAATTTTCTATTGTTTCTTCTATTTGCCCTAGATTTTGGTCAATTAAAGAGATCGTAGCTTAGGAATTCTTGATCTGATGGCTTGGTTGACTCTGCTCGATTGCTGGTAAAGTTTCAGGGAAAGGGTATGTGAGGAAAACGTTCGAAAGAATCTCATCGTTTACTGGTTCTTCCGTCGGTTTTTATTTTATATATTTTTTGGTGATTCCTTAATAATTTGTGAGAATTTGGCGGTCGGAGTTGGGAGCTCGATTGCCGTTTGAAAAAAAGGGGCTGTTCTGATTTTTGTTAATATTCTTTTTGCTGGGTGATTTCGGTTGGAGGGGTTGTTCAAAATTTGTTTGGATTTAGGGGATTGAAGTAGGTTTTGGGATTTTGATGACTCTTTGTGCATAATATGCTATCTGCCTTTCAATTTTTTGGTTTCTACGAGGTGGGAAGGGTTTTTCTTTGAGGTGGTTTGCATGTGCAAAGGTGGCATTTATGCATAACACTTTGGGTTTATTGAAGTATTGGAAGTTTTAATTTGATTCTCAATTTAGGATATTGATCGGTTTAAGAGATTTTGATGGTTTTTGTAACCCCATACCACTTTCAATGATCAAATCAGGACGATATGCTCTCTCTCAACTGTTATCTTGTAGGTTTTTGAGTTTCGGATCTCTGAAGTATTGAGATTTTACTTGTATATTCTTATAAAAAAAAAGAGTTTTTACTCGTATACTTTATTCTGCTTGCCGACAAGCTGACAACCATGTGAAACTTAATGCCTGCTGTATGATCTGCTGCCTTCCGTTTCTATACTGTATTTGTTATTTTGACGTTTTGATTTACAGAACTTAGAAATGAAACGTCATTTCTTCTAACTTCCGAAGAGTTGCGTGTGTCCAGGGATTCTATTTAGCATCTGTCTTGATATTGTTCAGTAGGAAAGATGAGTGACAACTTGATGGATAAAGTAAATGCCTTGGGCGAACGGCTAAAGATTAGTGGGACAGAGATGAGCCGAAAGATGAGTGCAGGTGTCAGCTCTATGAGTTTCAAAATGAAGGAACTTTTTCAAGGTCCAAACCAGGGTGATAAGCTTGCTGAGGATGCCACATCAGAGACTCTGGAAGAGCCGGATTGGGCCCTGAATCTTGAAATATGTGACATGGTTAATTCTGAGAAAATCAACAGCATTGACTTGATTCGCGGGATTAAAAAACGTATAATGTTGAAAAATCCCAGGATCCAGTATTTGGCATTGGTGCTGCTTGAGACGTGTGTTAAAAATTGTGAGAAGTCTTTCTCCGAGGTGGCAGCTGAGAGAGTTCTTGATGAGATGGTGAAGTTAATTGATGATCCACAAACTGTTGTTAATAATCGGAACAAGGCTTTAATGTTGATTGAAGCATGGGGAGAATCAACTAGTGAGCTTCGATATTTGCCTGTTTATGAAGAAACATACAAGGTATCTGTATATTTCTTATATTTCTTGTTTTCTGCTATTTATTACTTTTTCTTTTTGACTACAGGTAATCCGTATATTTCTGTACCCACTTTCTTTTCTAAACATCTGGAATTTGATTATGAAGAAGATTTAGGGCTTTGCATGATCTCAGTGGATTAAGTTTAGAAGGATGGTTTTTTTTCCTCTCGTAATGAATCTTTCATCTGCCGGTGTTTCCATTTTCTAAGCTTACACATAGAATGATAGATACTATGCGTATAGTGAGTATCTTAAATATTTTTTTTAAAGAAATTTACGCAAATTGTAGTAACTTGGCAACAAACTATGTTTAATGCTTGGATAGATGAAGTGTGGAACAAGCTTATCTTGGGAAGAAAAGCTTTATTTAATTAAAAGGGAAGTAGCTTCTTGGTGTGTTCTTTCCAAATGCTTTTGTATTTACTCTCCTGCTATGTATATACCGTAGTGTCGCGACGACGTGCACCGAGGACTCGAATTTAAGCCATCCGCACGACGGTGCGCACGGGAGGCCAACATGTGTCCCCGCCTGCACAACGAGTTGTGTGGAGGGGGGCAACGAGTTCTCTCCTGCTATGTATATGCTTGTTGGAGTTCCTTTAAATGTATTTCAAATTGAGTTAGGGTTTTAGCCTTGGTATCAAGGTTGGTTTGATTTTGTCTGGACTTGAATTTGTTTTATTTTTTGGGTACAGATGAAGTATATGGGACATTAGAAAAGAGCTCAGTATGTTCCTAACTAAGTAATAATATAGGAAGCCTTCAGACTGTTTGTGAAGCAACAAACATTAAACCAATTGGAATGAGAAACTGGGAAATGTATTGACACAATAACTCTTTTTAACAATTCTGAATTATCACGCGGTCTCTAACCTCATGCTCATGCTCACTTTGGAGTCGCAGTCCTTAAAGCAACATTATTTGGAAAAGTGAACCGGGCAAACAATATTATTCCAAAGACTGGATTTTCATTCCAAAAGGAGGTTTTAAACTTATCAATTTTTTATTTTATTTTATTTATAATCTGGTTATCCCCTTGAGTGAATGGACATGCAACGACTTCTCTGAAGTGTAGCAATATAGGGCATTTGATGTGTTTTTCTTCATCTTAATGAACTTGGAAGTGGTTTGACTAAATGCACAAATAGCATGTACCTTGTACTTAAAGTTGTACATGTGGAGTGGTTTGGCTGAATGCACAAATAGGAAGCACTAGTACTTCGTGCATAAAGTTGTACACGTGGAAGCAGTATGAGAAGAATTACATATGGCATATTCTCTCCCTTCCTTCTTCCCCTATATAAAGGTGAAACTACGAATTGTGTAGGGACTTCTCAAGTGTTCTGATAGGGAGAATTTTTTAATCCTCTCTAGGAAATGAAATGGGTCTTTTGCCCCAAAGAATGTGTGCTCATGTTGTTCTTCACAAAGGTATTCTAACCTTTGTCTCTCCTTTACCTTTTTAACTCTGTGGATGGTAAGGCTGAAGCTGAACTAGGATGGAGGTCTTTGGCTGTACGGATTGAAAAAAAAAAAGAGATATATATATGGTGGGATTTCTAACCCCATGACTTTAATACATCATCAAAGACCAAACTTTAGATCTTAGTGTAGTGGGTCCATGTCGTAAGAATCCCTTACAAATCCACTCAGTTTCACCCAAGGATGAAAGGTCCACTCCGGTGTTAAAGTGAAGTGGGATGGATCGACCTAATCTCCCAAAAGGGAGGAAGTTTTATCCATTCCTGTATATCACTTAGGACAAAGTCCAGGAGCGCACTTCCTAAATGTACTCCTATCCCTTTTGAGGCATCCCATTTCTTTTGCAAAAGAAAGTGAATCTTTCCATTGAAATTGTTGAAAATTTAAAAGCATCATTATCTCATGCGTAGAAACACCTGCTTAATTATTAAATGAGAAAGCCCCTAGGTTCTAAAATTTTGTTATATATGAAAATTGATATCATTCTCGAATCTTCAATGCCCCCTAATACGGAAACAGTATTTTTCTCTAGTTTTGGACTTTTTCTCAGTTCCTTCCATGCATGAAAAGTTGGAGAGTTAACAATTTGGGATTTATTTTGCTAGTTTTTCTTTTAGATGCTTTCCCTGTGGGTCGAGGGGCAGAAAATTGATTTATAATTACTCTCTTCTGTTTATATCTGTCAGAGTTTAAAATCAAGAGGCATTCGATTCCCTGGTCGGGACAATGAGAGTCTTGCACCCATTTTTACCCCTGCTCGCACAGTTTCAGTTTCGGAGACGGAAGCCAGTTATACAGAACAGTTTCATCATGACATTCCCATGCATACCTTTACAGCTGAAGAAACAAAGGAAGCATTTGACGTTGCAAGGAACAGTATTGAGCTTCTTTCCACAGTGTTATCCTCATCACCCCCTCAGGATAATTCGGAGGTAATGCATCTCTTTCATAGTGTTCTGATTTCTCTCTCTCTCTCTCTCTCTCTCACTCAATATGTACATACCTTAAACTTTTCAATATGTGATACTAAATTATAAATGGATGCTTGGACCTTGTTCATGATCTGGCATCAGCTCGAAACATGAACTCTTTTCGTAGTCAAATATCCTAATAAGGTTTACTAAAGGTACATGTAAGAAATAGAGTACAAAAACACCTCCTTTTAGTTCTTGCCCCTTGGTTGAAGTTTTAACTTTTTTTTTCTTAACTGCCATATATAAAACCATTATAGCCAATTCCGCCCCCTTCTTTCCTCCTGAAATTTGAACTTCACAACTGCACAACTTTTATTGAGGTTCATGGTTATGAAGGGATTGGTTAAAGGTGCTTGGAAATTTACGTTGGTGAGAACCATGACAAAAGGATATTTTGAAATCAGATTTATTTTCTTATTTTTTTGACAAAAAACATTAGAATAAATTGATTCAAAAGAAGAATAAGAACAGCCTAAGGCAAGGCCGGGCAGTAGAGGGGTACCCCTTCCCAGACATAGATACTTTAAATAAAATTGGAACTCGACAATCCCACATTGAATATTGTCTTGAGAGCTTGGTGTTAAGAATATTCACTTTCTGGGTTCTTTTTGCTAGAAATTTTGTAAAATGATGGACTCTAGAGTAGGGATCATCCTGGCCTTTCGAGTAACCAGAAGGTGCAAATTATTTTACAACACTGCGGTTTCCGAGTCAAATAGCTGGACTGCCATAAAAGAACCTTGATTGATTCCCATTGTACTCGCCTACTATACTGAAACTCCTGGATCCGAAAACGGAGCCAATCATTCTAACGAATCAGACAAAGGCTTACATCAGTTGATCAGATTATAATATCATTCCATCGCGGAATCCATTTGAGGGAGTTGAACACTTTTTTCTTTCGTTCCTCTCCTAGATAGATTCAGACATTTCTTTAAGTAAGACTTAAGAGTAGAGATTGAACTTTGATATATTAGTTCATTAGGACTTTGGCCTTAGACTCCCTATTTTTGCTTTGTGCTTAAATTTCCCATAAAAAGAGTGCCTGTGATCCGTGGGATTCTTCTTGTGTCGCTCAACGTATGTCCCCCCCCTCCCGAAGTACATGATCTGGAGATATCGGTAGATGTTCAAGTTGATTATCCTTTCAATTCGATCACGAACAGAATGATCCTACCTTGTTTCTCTCCCTCTGCAGGATGATCTGACTAGCACACTTGTACTACAATGTCGTCAGTCGCAATTAACTGTCCAACGAATTATCGAGACTGCTGGAGACAACGAGGCCCTACTTTTTGAGGCATTGAATGTGAACGACGAGATTCAGAAAGTCCTTACCAAGTATCAAGATATGAAGAAGCCTTCAACTTTGCAGCGTGAACCAGAACCTGCCATGATACCTGTTGCTGTGGAACCTGATGAATCTCCCCGTCATGCCAAGGAAGACGCTCTGGTTAGAAAACCGGCTACTTCTCGCAGTCGATCTCTTGGTGGAAGCAGTGATGACATGATGGATGATCTCGACGAAATGATATTTGGCAAGAAAGGTGGAAGTGGATCTGATCGGGGACACGAATCGAAGAAGCCCGATTCATCAAAAAACAATGATCTGATTTCCTTTTGAGCTTGGTTTGAACAGATGATAATTCACCGTGTCAATCTAGAAAGATTTAATTGATGTTGAAAAAAAAATGGTTATGTAACCTCTTCGTACATTACATGTTTAGATGCATCTTGTAAACTTCTACATTAAACTTCTGCACGTTTTTCAAGTTTCTGATATTTGGATTTGATACCGTATGATGGCGTGTGCGTATATATTATTATTATACACACCATGAGATTTATCATTTATAAATAATACAACTTTCTTTTCTTTCGTTCACATTAGGGTTCATTTGGAAGTAGGTACTCGTTGGATTTTCATTGGGTGATGTATATGATGTATTATTGCTATCCAAGTGATCTTAGTTTAATGGTAATTGATATGATTTTGTCTTTAGAGATCGAATGTTCGATTTTTCATTCCAACCTTTGTTGCACTGTAAAAAAGTATTATTATAGTATCGAAATAAGGCTGATTTTTTTTTAAAAAAAGTTTTCTAATCTTTGTTGGTGTTACCAAGCCACTTTTTAGACTTCTTTTTCTTTCCTCGATCTTGTTCTCGTTTTAGTTCACTATCTTGCTCTTGCTTATTTTATTTTATTTTCTCACTCTTGTCCTCTGCATTTGGTTTGTTTTATATTTGGAAAATTTTCATTTGTTGTCATCACACTTTGTTGAAGATAGAAGAAACAACTCTGCACATACTAGAGAAGGGAGTTTTAGAGAGAGAGAAAACAAGTTTGAAAAGGAGTAATCTTATATTGAAAAATTAGACCAATTAACATTTTGATTCAACTTTTTAGGCCAATCTATCGAATTACTAAAAAAAAATATTTGAAAAGAAAAACAAATATAATAGTTTCTTCATTTGTTTGTTAGAAGTACTTTTAGTTATGATAAATTGTTCATTAAATTATAATAATTTATATGGGGTGTTTGGGACAAAGAATTGATTATTATAGTCCCAGTTATTATAGTTGAATTATAATAGTATGTGTTTAGGATGTAAACTATTTTAGTTTGAGAAAGAAATAGTAAAATTGTAGTAAAAAAATAAAAAAGTTATGAATGTAAAATAGTAAAAGCTGAAGCAAATAATAATACCGTAACAAATAGGGGGTTTGAAATAGTATTTATTGTAATAAGATGTGGTTATTATGGTCTTAGGATAGTCCTTACCCCAAACGTCCTCTATAAATATAATAATAATTTGTTTGCTTGTAAGTTCAGATTATTATTTTCAATGTGAGCATATTCTACCGTAATTGATATTATTTTATTAGTTTCTTTTTTCATACATCAAATGGGCTACGGAGATTTGAACCTATGTTCTCAAAGAAATGAGTACATGTCAATTATCACTCAAAAAAATGAGTATATATCAATTATCACCAAGACATGCTCACTCTAAGGAGCTATTTGGGGATCGTATTGGAATGAGTTTGGATTGTAATATAATCTAAAATCCATGTTTAGATTGAGCGATTTGGGCTCGATTTGTAATATTTAACTCAATTCGTTCATGTAGTTTTTAACCCAACCCTCTTTCTCATTGTTTTCACGTTTCACAATCTCATTTTCATTTTACCTTCAATTTTTCACGCATTCCAATTCTTTTCTGATTCTCATTAATCCTGATTACATTTCAACTTTTTAAATAACCTCTACTTATCTATTGAATTTTCATATGTACTATTGATTGTAGTTTTAAATTTTTTTAAAGGTTCAATTATGTTCATTAAGTCAAATATAATAAAAGTTGCATTTTAAGAGAGTTTGTCCTTGCAATATTTCACTAGACTTAATATTCTCTTTCTTTTGATCAAAACTCACTTAGGGAATATTTGAGAGTCCAACCTGAGATAGTATATCCCCACATCCTATATTATCTCAGTATTTGGAGGCCCATTATCCTATCTCACCGATTTTAATTGTTTGTGGACCCATTTTGAGAACGTGTTTTGTATCTCACCGTCATTTTCCTTCCGTGTATCGTATATTATCTCAATGCTTGAATATATTCGATCATACTCGATCAGAACTCCCTCAGACATTAAAACTTCCCATATCCTATATCATTTCCAAACAGTCCATTAAGATAAAGGAAAAACTACTTTTGTAGTCTCTGAGTTTTTAGGAGTGGATGTATTTGTTCCTCAAACTTTCAATTTGGTCAATTTAGTCCCCTGATTTTAAAGAATAAATCTAATAGGTCCATATTTTCATTTAATACATGAATTAGGTATTTTTGTTATTAATTTAAATACCTAATAATGTTTTTAAATGAAACAATTTAATGAAAAATAAGCCTAACAACATTGCTTTCATATTAAAATTTCTTCATTTGTTATCTATTTTTAAGTCAAATTTTGAAAACTAAAAAAAAGTAACTTTTTTGAAAACTTGCTTTTGTTTTTAAAATTTGACTAAAAATTAAAATATTGTATTAAAAAAATGTAAATGATGGTAAGAAATGGAAAGTAAATATACTTAATTTTCACGGACTAATTACAAAATACAGAATATTACCAAAAAATAATCTTAAATTTTAAGTTAGACTAAATTCTAATTATAAATTATAGCGATTAAATTTTAACTTAAAAAAAAGTGTAGAGGAACAAAATTGTAATTAAAATGAGAAAAGAAAAAGGTGATTGGCTATGTAATTCATATCTTCTTCTTCGGAATTCACAATTCTACTTAGCGGAAACAGAAATTTGGAAGAAGTTGAATTCAACAACGCCATGCGAGGGAGAAACCTTCCATTTTCTTCATCAATGGCTGCTCAGATCCAAAGATCCAATCGATCTCCACTTCTACTCTTCACACTCTCTCTTCTCGCACTTTCAGTCCTCTTCATCCTTGTTTTCCTCTCCCCTTCCAATCCCAATCCCACTCCCTTCCACCTTCCAATTTCCTCTCTCAAACCCGAAACTTCCTTCGTCCTTTCACTCGAGCACTTCCTCACTCACAAGGCTCCAAAATCCCCTCCGCCACGCGATGATACGGCTCCTGTAGCCGGAGATGTTGAAGAGGCCTCAAGGAAGCTCGATGAGGCACTTTCGGAGGCAGAAATGGAGCGGGTGGTTCGAGATCCGTATTATCCGTTGGCGTCGCCGATTAGAGTTTATGTTTATGAAATGCCGTGGAAGTTCACTTACGATTTGCTTTGGACGTTTAGGAATACCTACAGAGAGACCTCTAATCTCACCTCCAATGGCAGCCCTGTCCACCGCCTTATTGAACAGGTATTTACATATAATCGAAAGTTTCTTAGTGTAGGTTATGTATTTACGCTCACCTTACTTGTGGCTTCGAGAATTTACACTATACTCGAGTGATTTCCAATATTACTTGAGAGAAGAGGACATTGTTGTGTGATTATCAATATTAATTTAGAGAAAATGCCATTATTAATCCGTATGCAAGAAGCTCTAATATCGACTCGAAGTTTTATTTATAGATTAGGACTGTTTAATCTACTATATATACACTTAACAAGTGAACTAGTTTGAATCGCATTTCTTACATGGATTGAAAATGGTGTTTTATGAATTATGAACTTTCCATTTTTTTAAAAAAAAAGGTTGAATTATTTTATTATAAATTCCGGAAAATGTACGGCAATTCAGGTATTCTACTGTTTCAATGTGTGGATTATTTTTATGGCATTTTCATATGGATACGTTTATCTCATTCCTTGTTGATGTTATGAAGGGATGGGCAAAGTCATATAGAAGTTGATGCGTAGCTTATTGCTTTGGTGTATATAGATCTTACTTCAGTATTTATATCATAATTACATGTTTCTATTTGTCGTAACTAAATTGCCAAAAAAATGGGTTTCTTTTGTAGCATTCTATTGATTACTGGCTGTGGGCTGACTTAATTGCTCCAGAGTCAGAGAGACTACTAAAAGGTGTGGTGAGGGTTTATCGGCAGGAGGAAGCAGATCTCTTCTATATTCCCTTCTTCACAACTATCAGCTTCTTCTTGTTGGAGAAACAACAGTGCAAAGCACTTTACAGGGTGTGAGTGAGCTTCCAAGGTTTTCTTTTATTATTCTTTCAATTGTTATGCAGGACATGCCTATATCGATATTAGTCTTTCTCTCATTATCAAATTTTTTGAAGGAAGATCTTTTTTTTCTTTGTTTTATTCATAGTCATGAAAGGATTTGATAAGGTTTTTTAAAGCATCGGCTTTATTTCGCACTTGTTGTGTGAGTTGATTGGTTAGTTTGATTATGTGCCCAATTACTTGATTAGCACCCTCTACTTCTACTTCTAATTAAAGGCGAACAGCTGGCTATAATATTAGGGGACCATTTCTAGTACTTTGTACTGCTGAACTAATTTATGTCAATTTCTTTGAAGGCAGAAGTGGATTTCTTTAATCAATCAGGAGAGGACATAATATTAGGAGACCATTTCTTTTAATCTAGAAGTAGCAGGTAGTAGTTCTAAGGGAGGATTGGGTTTCCAATCTGACTCCCAGTCCTTCTTTAGGATAGGAAGAGATCCCGTTGGTTATGGAACTAAATACTGTGGAAATCAATGGTTACAATGACCAAGGTATTCAATTAACAGGCTTAGTTCACCATATCCCTATACCTAGAAGAAAACAGCCTAAGGGAAATGACTTTTGTGGCATTTGAAACTGTTGTTGATGGGTTACGGTGGTGCAATGTGGAGGTGTACTTTTGAGAATCTTAGTGGTAGAGGAATAAGGAGTACGCAGGGATTCGTTTATCCCACTAATGATTTGAATTTGCTTTTCTCACTCGCCAATGGAGGTTTGACTTGGTCCAGTCAGTAGAGGGTAGCTTATCTGATCATTGCTTTGGTAGATAGAGTTATTGTTCTTTCATTTTAATGTCTCAAAACTTTAGGGTTTACTGGGAAGAAAAAGTTCCTAAACAAAATTTGAAGATCGGTTGTATCAATGCGTTCTATTTCCTGGAGGCTGGAGCATGGATATGATTATTTCAGAATGTTATTTTTGTTCAAAATACAGTGGTTTTGTTTGTGCTCCATAAAGCATTGATGGACTTTTACATGTGGATCCAGGAGGCATTAAAGTGGGTGACAGATCAACCTGCATGGAAAAGATCTGAAGGCAGGGATCACATACTTCCAGTTCATCATCCATGGTCTTTTAAAACCGTTAGAAAATTTATGAAGAATGCCATTTGGCTGCTGCCAGATATGGACTCGACAGGAAACTGGTAGGCATCAAGATGTTAGAACCTCTTAGAAGATATTGAATGTGCTGTGAAGCTTGATTAAATGACATGTACTAATATTTTAGGTACAAGCCCGGGCAAGTCTATCTGGAAAAGGACCTTATTCTTCCCTATGTTCCAAATGTTGATTTATGTGACAGCAAATGCTTATCAGATGGGCAATCAAAGAGAAGCATACTGCTCTTCTTTCGTGGTCGGCTCAAAAGAAATGCGGTAAGTTTAGGTAAATATCAGTGGAATTTACTCCACTTCATACTGTTTATTTATGCATTTGTTTAATGTATAATAAGATGCATGAACTTTCTTTAGTGAAATACATGAGCTTTCTTTGGTATGATATGTGTTGATTTCTTAAAAAGGAACCAAATTCAGCCATATAAAATTTAAAATTCAGCTGGCGGTGGATGAGTGCTTTGGTAATAGACTAGAATCATAATTCATGACGTAGCTCTTGATAGACTATTCTACTTACTCTTAGGGAGGAAAGATACGGGCAAAACTTGTTGCAGAGCTAAGTGGTGCAGATGATGTAGCAATAGAAGAGGGAACGGCTGGAGAAGGAGGGAAAGCAGCAGCTCAGACTGGAATGCGCAAGTAATATATAAGTTTTTATTTTACCCTCTGCATTTTCTTTTGTAACCATTGCAAATTTCAGATTGTCAAATTTCTTCTTCCATCCCCAGGTCCACCTTTTGCTTAAGTCCTGCTGGCGACACTCCATCATCTGCCAGATTGTTTGATGCTATTGTCAGCGGGTGCATTCCTGTCATTGTTAGTGACGAATTGGAGCTTCCATTTGAAGGAATACTTGATTACAGGAAGGTAAAATGATGTATTAGTATCGCTTTCTTTTTAATATTTACCTTGAAGCAAAGTTGGTAAACATATTTAATTTTCAGTTACATTAATGAATTTGAGACATTCGTTACATTAAGAATATTGCAATTGATATAATCTTTGATTATATAAATTTGAAATTGAATTTCATCGGTCAATCAACATCATACAAAAAAATATCTTGAAAGTAGAAAAAGGAAAGATCATTTCTAAATTCTATGTTTATCTGCATGATCAATAGCATGATTTCATCTTACTGAACAAGAAGTTGAAAAAGAAGTATACGAGAACTTGTGGAGTGTTTCTCTATGATCTCCTGAGCTCAAATGGTTATTTCCTCATGCAGTTTGCCTTATTTATTTCCTCTGGTGATGCTCTAAAAGCGGGATGGCTTTTAACATATTTGAGGAGTTTTAGTGCTGCTGATATCAGAAGATTGCAACAAAATCTCGCCAAGGTGTGTAGCTCCTCCAAAATTTGAATGATTCTACTACCTCTATAGTGTTATTGCTTGCTTTGTCAAAGTGTTTGGTATGAACAATTTTTATGCATTACTTCTACCTATTACTTCTTGGGCATGCAGTATATAGGGAGGAGGATCACGTATCATTCTAATGCTTGGTGTTTACATCTTGAATGCTCTTGGTTCCTCAACTGAGATATACTAGTCAATTTGGTTGATTCTTTCTTTCTTAAGAAGCATGGATACAAATACAAGACACGGATATGACATGACACTGACATGATGACATATTATTTTTTTAAAAAAAATTTAGGATACGGATACGACAAGGACACGTTTATTAAAAACATATATTTTTTAAACTATATGTTATTTTTAAACAAAAAGGAAATTCAAAGTTAATGAGTTTATTCATTTCTATGATTAAAAAATTAGTTTGATGTATTTCACTATCCAATTTTATTATTTTTGTCATATATAAGTTGACTTAGTATATGTAAGAAGGTTTGATGCACGTATACTAAACGTTGGTCCTATTTTGATTTTGTACAAATAATGTCTAACACATCTATTGCACTAACAAATGTTCGATACGTGTCTAACAAGTGTTGGAGTGTCCAAGTGTCCAACACGTGTTAGACACGACACACTAACCAAACTAAAGTGTCTGTTCTTCTTAGATTCTTTCTGATTAATATAGATTATGGTTATTTTTTGGGGGGTCTTTTTTGAATTATAATACAACAACATTCGAGTTTCTGAAACAGCAATGGATTAATTTTAGCATCATGTTACTTTTATCATGCTCAGTGCTCACATTTGCAATCTGTGTTATCTTTGTGCCCATTGGAAGAATTTTTTTTATGTTAACTTCCTTAGCTTGCTTGGCTCTCTTCCCATCTCTTTGTAAATTTCACAATATCTCTTTTCTCATACAAAATTAGAGCAACTGAAACTAACTTCTTCTCTTATTTCGTGGCATTTGTCAGTTCTCAAAACATTTCCTTTATTCCAGTCCTGCTCAACCCATGGGTCCGGAAGACTTGGCTTGGAAAATGGTTAGTTCCTCCTTGTCTTTCATCTCTACTTGTCCTGATCTTGTGATATTAACAATTTGTCTGTTGGCAAATATCTCATCTCGGTCAAATTAACGGCATGGTTGGATTTTGGTGGCATGGCAAAAGAGTTTGTTAAAATATCTCATCTCGGTCAAATTAACGGCATTGGTTCTTTTTTCTTTTACGAAGAAACTAACTTTTATTGAGGAGAAATAAAATAGTTCACAAAGAAAAAATCCAAGACAAAAGGAGTCGAAAAAATCAAAGAAACTGCTGGAGGTGATTCATTAACTTTCTGTCATTCCAATTCTGAGCAATGAAATTTGGTGGCTGGTACGGTTTGTGCAAATTAGGTGAAGTAAATGAATGTAATTGTGATGGGGACTGAAATATCCGTCGATACGTCATATCTGTAAATCGAGAAGCTGGACATCAATACTAAAGATTAATCAATATCTTTGTTATCTTTTATCTATACACATAAAACATAAAAAATATCTTCTATAAATTCCAATATGAAATACGAATACTAATAATGTCTTAATATTAGTTTGAAAGTATAATCAATGTAAGTAGTTTTTTTTTAAAAAAAATTATTTACAAAAATATCCGTTAATAATGATATTGTAGATACGAATGTGAATATCGAGATGGAATTTGTGATTGAATTTGGTTTGCTGTGTTGCAGATTGCTGGTAAGTTGGTGAATATAAAGCTTCATACAAGGAGATCCCAACGCGTGGTAAAAGAATCGAGAAGTATATGTAGTTGTGATTGCAGGCGTTCTAATTTTACTAATTCTCCTCCTTTATGAATATCTCTTCCACTCATCGCTAATGCTGAGATCCAATGCTTCAATTGGGAGGAAAAACCACTCTGCTAGAGTTGCATAGAGAGATTGTTCTTCTCTTTTTTCCTCTTCTCTTTATTTGTTTTGATGTGGGGATTTGTAGTGGATGGTCTATTTTATATTTTTCTTTATCAATTTTTGAGAATGTCAATTTTTTAATATATTTTCACTTGCAAAAGTTCTGAAATTTCAAGATGTTAGATGTTTAAAATTTTGTTAGACATTTTTTAAAGTTCAAAGTCTTGTTAGATAAAAATTAAAAGTTTAAAAATTTATTAAATACTTTTAAAATTTAATGACTCAATAGATGCAATTTCAAAATTTAGGAACTAAACTTGAAATTTAATATTTCTTATTACTTCTAATCATTACTTGTGTTTCACATTAACAAGATAAATAGAGTTTAGGTTAAACTATAAAAGAATGCCCTTGAACTATGAGTTTGGTTTCAATCCTACTCTTGAACTTTGTAACGTTTCATTTTAACAAGTTAAATTTTGTTAAAAACAACTTTTGGTAGATTTTATAGGCTTTTGCTGTTAAATTTATAGATGAAAAGATCTGTATATGTGAACAAAGAAAAAAATTAAAATATATGGTGTATTTGAGAATTGAGACCCAAACTTGACCTTCCTAATTTCAGCCCTATACTCCTAATTTTAGGTTCTTTTGTTTATGATTTTTTTTTTCCGCCTCTAACCATCAAATTTACTTTTGTGTCTAGATTTATTCACTAGACTAACACACAAATACACTTTTTCATTTACAAATTTAACAACCTCAAACTTCCAAGTATTGAAACAAAACTTTTCAAACGTTGAAAATATCAAATCGAACCAACCCAAAATTCAAGAGTGTGTTTTCTTTTAGTTATAACAATTTAACCTAAAATTAAAAAAGTCACTCATGTTTCCAAACGAACCCGGTCAAAGGAGCCATTAACTAAAATAAACCTCTAATATTTAAAAAATAAAACAGAATAATAATAAGTGAATTTCTAAAAAATAAATTCTCATACTTGAAAAAGTTGCATGTACCTTCCTTTATATGTCCAAATATATTTGATCCTACATTAGTAATGTTATACTCAGAGAATAACAAAAAACAAAAAACTCCACATAATTAAAATGGCCAAAAAAGCCAACCTCATCATATACAGAGAAGCCATGGGAAGAGAAGGGGAAAAAACAATCCACAATCCAACAAGCTAAAGAGGATAAACATTACACCACTGAGTCCATATACTTGAAGTTATATATATGTGTGTGGGAATTGGGTGGTCATAGGGGACAATCAAACAACACAAACAAACTCATAAATCTCATGATCAAATACATCTAAGGGAGTGTTTGTACTGGCATAGGCCTCATTTGATAAGCGTTTTGACGATTGATTTGACATTGAGCTTCTTGAGGTCGGTATACGACTGTCCACAGCCGACAAACATTACCGGTGCTCCAGATATGTAAACCATAGACAATGCTGCTCCAACCTGCAAGTAACCTCGACGCGTTATATTGACCAATAAATGACTAGTTAGGATTCCCGTAATAAGCTAGGAATGTTCCTAAATTTATTTACCTTGTCGTCGATGGTGTCAAACTTTGTGAGCAAGATACCATCAATCAGTCTAGGTTGGGGTGAAGTTGAGAGGTCAGCTAGTTTCTGCAGTGACAAGAACCAAAGAGAGTAAAGATAAGAGCTAGTCGAAAATCAATACCGTCGAAAGGTAAGCTTGTGAAAAATCCATGTGTACAGAAACAAAACCTGATTGAACTTCGAAAGTTGATCGACGGCATCATTCCCAACGAGGGCCTCCCCGACAAACAAGACCAGATCCGGACTGTTAAGGTTGATAAGCTTTGAGAGAGCTCTCATGAGTGGTTCATTATCCTGACAGTTGCAACATGTTAGATATGAATGGATAATAAATTTGAAGACTAATACAATAAATTTTCGGATACGACAAGGTTCATACCTCAAGAGAAGGTGTACATGTTAATTAACGTAAGTTATGCTCACACAAATTTGCATCCAATATTTAGAAAACTACCAACTATTTTAGAATACAATCGCTTCAATTTTGTTCTCTCTTGATGAGATACAGATATTTGGTTGATCATATGAATAATCTTACAAAATATACAAGAGATCCACACTCCAATTTTGGATAATAAGAAAAGTTACAAACCTGCATTCTCCCAGCTGTATCAACAAGAACCACATCTGATCCATTGCGGGATGCTTCTTGGATTGCTTCTTTAGCTACAACCGCAGGATCTTTCTCATAGCCCTTCTCAAATATAGGGATCTGAAAATGATTGAGGATAAATACAGGCGACTGAGTGAGTCCTGATTAACAAAATCATGATTAATGAAAAATTAGAATATCAATCTGAAATCATATATACCTGAAGTCTACGAGCATGAGTTCTAAGCTGTTCCACGGCTCCAGATCTAAATGTATCACAAGCGGCCATCATGACACTAACTTTATGCTGCAGAAGCCAATAGGCCACCTGTATATAAAAGTTGAAGCATTTAACTCTCTAATCATCAAAAGTCATGTCAAAACACGTGGAACAAACTTATGCAGGAAGGAGGAGGCCTGACCTTGGCAAGATTAGTAGATTTTCCAACTCCATTGACCCCAACGAACACTACCACATAAGGCTTCTTTTGTTCTTTTGCAGCATGCACATCCCTCAGAATGTCGATGGAGCGTCTAGGAGTCAGTATACGGACTAGGGCTTCTTCCATTGCAGCCTGTAATGGGAAATTAAAGCAAGGTTCTTGGTCACTTACAAAATTAGATTAGAAATGAAGTAGGTGAGAATAAACACTGGACACTTGGCTATTCAAAGATGTACCTGCACAGTTGAAGAAATCCTCGTGAAAGAAGCTAACTTTTTTCCCTCGAGACTAGCTGCTACTGATTCACAAAGTTTCTCGGCTATCTCCTCAGCCTAAAATCCAACCAGGAAATATCTTGTTAACTTGCAGCCAAAAGTCACAGACAAGAGATGATGAGATAAATATGGTGTGATAACATACCACATTCTTTGTCATAAGCCTGTCCTTGAGAGCCTTCAGAGCGGGTTCCAGGTCTGCCTTGTCCAAACTTGCCTTGCCTGAGATACTAGAAATACGAAAATACCCAGAATTTAAAAAAAATAATAAAAAATAAAAAAAAATCAATAATCCTACACTAAATTAACACGTCAAAGTAATCACAAGTCATGTCATAAGAACAAGATGGCATTTCTGGTTGTCAGTTTATGATAGCTCTCGCTTTACGGAGAACACAAATAATAAGATAAACTCCCCAGACCCCACTTTCATCTCAAAAGTTCTATATAACACATACACATAGGTTTATTTTTTTTTTAAATGGAAACGGAACCTTTCATTGATATAATAAAAAGAGACTATTGCTCAAAATGCAATGAAAAAAAAAGATCCGTAGGTACACATAGGTTGATCTTAATATCATAACTTCAAAAGAATTTCCATACAATATAACTTTTGTTACTAAATGGCAGTATTAAAGGGCTGTTAGGTCATTGAAAATGTAAGTCACAAGATTTGAACTCAACTACAAAACCCAATGCAACCATCCAGCTAAAATACATAAAATGCTCAGGTAATGAGTCTAATATAAATTTAATAATTTCACCAGGACCGTTTTGAACACATCAAAACAACGAAGAAATTAGAAATATGGGGGAAAAGAAAGTAGAAACAAAAATGGTGGATGAAAAAAATGCCAGATTCATGCATAAGAGAATTTGAAGGGAAACATAATTGACCTACTGCATAAAATAAAGCTAAAAAAACTAAAGAGTGTAAGTTGACCATAATGCAAAACCTTTTTTTTTACATTGTCAATAAACTGGTCAAGAAAGATGAAGTTATGAATGCAGAACATACATGAAATAAAAAGTTTACCTCTGGAACATGGTTGAAAACCATCCTTTCTTCTTAGCATCGGGCTTACCGCCCTTGTCACCATCCTCATCTTCTTCATCCTCACTGTCACTACTAAATACCTCTTCTTTGTCCATCATACTTTGGCCCTGATCTGCTGCCAAAACTTCGATGTTGTTATCCCCATTCTCACCCACAGGATCTGTGAAGTCTAATTTTGCCTCAGTAGGTTTCTCATCCCAAACTCTATTCTTCTTTGTTACCTTTTTCTTTGGCTCTTCCTTGGAGCCCTTGTTAGCAACAGTATCAGTTTTCTTCCCACCTTTAGACCTAAGCTTCTGAAGTTTATTTACATCAAAAGCCCCAACATTGGAACTTGCATTTTCTTTTCCATTAACGACAGCAGTCAGTTTAGATTCTACAACATGATTGCCATTGGAGTAACCATTCTCCAACTTATGTCCTTTTGTACGCTCAGCCTCACCATCTTCTGCCAAACCACTGTTGCTTTTCTTGTTTTCTCCAAATCCAGTTTTTTTATCCTGCCCTTGCTTCCTGGCATTGTTCAATGGCTTTCCCACCTGCTTTGTTTTTTTCAACTCATTAGCACGAGCCTCAGCCTCCATTCTAAGTTGCCTAAAAGTTTCATCAAAATCATCATAGACCATCCGCTTTGGATCATATATCTCAGAAAACCCCTGCTTCACCATTGCAAGCAAATCATCCACATACAATAAATGAAGAATCCTTTGATACACCGCCACAAATACAAGGCCAAGCTCATTGTGGAAGGTCCACTTGAGGGTGTAAGCAGCACCTGGAGCATCATAATTATAAGATGCTGCACCTGATCGTTCCTCTAAAAGACAGGATCTGATTAAAGTGTCAATAGGAGAGCCTCTAAGGGCATTTCCAAGCTCCTTACAAGTCCATAGGATTAAACCCCCCCTAGTGAATATCAGCAACTGCTCTAACATCTTGATCTATTTAAAACACCCTGCAAATAAACACATTCATTTAATACTTTAATGGAACTTTCTTCAGTTGATATAACATGGATTCTAGAATAATTAATGGATTTAGAAGTTAACTGTAGTTCATCCAATAAATCACTATTTGCTTCGAAATCACAAAATAAAAGACCAGGACGTACAACATCACTCCCAGGGAAAAGCTTCTATTTTGAAGCAAATAAGAAACTTTCGTTATTACAAACCATTAAACAACCTAAAGACCAAAAGGACAATAAATCTTTCCAACCAAATTGATCTTTTCCTTGAACAATGACGATACTGGCTTTTCTCCCTAAGGATATAAAGTATGTAACTTGAGTGAAGCAACCTCTCTTGTCCCTCCACAATCCTAATGGAACCATTCCCATATTGAGTATACTCTTAAAACCTTTGAGTTATGTGGAACGAAAACAAGATAGTCTAGAATGTCAGCTAACCAAATAACAATGTTGTGATCTAAAAGAAACAAGTTCATAAAGAGAATTTTGGTAGAATTACTTCCTTTTTCCCCCTTTATAAAATCAAAAGAAATATTTTTCTCCTCGAAGCTTCATTTGCGAACTAAACACGAGCTCAAAGCTACAAATTTCCAAGACTTCAAAAAGCAATATAGCACCATGGCTGACGTGACTGAAGAATGAGTGCACAAACAGAGGAAGAACTGCACACCAACTCAACGGCGACAGGGAAGATGCCGATAAAGCGGGTATAGAGATATTAGGGCCGCTGTTACATTGAGGAGGAAACTCTGACAAGGAAAGAGCTTAATTGTGATTTTCCAAGATTTCACCCAAATCATTCTCGCTGCAAAATTCTAGGGTGCCGAACTTCCAATCCTAAAATCTCAATGCAACCAACCCGATTGTCTGAAATCATAGTGATTTCCTACTACATGAAAATAATAATGTAATCGAAAGGTCGAAAACAACTAGAATCTAAAAACATCTTTAGAAAAGGGAGCAAAATGAAACAAAGCAACAGAAATAGTTGAGAAAAACTCTGACCAAATCATCATTTTCATAAGCAACCAAACATACAAATCTTAAATCATGTCGATTCTACCGAACGAGCAAATTAATTATCAAATCGAGGAAGACATCATCCAGAAACAAAGAAAAAAAATCCACAAACGAGAAAACCTTCCACGATGTGTAATTACAGCGAAAAAATCAACCTAGGGCATAGATCAAACAAGATTTAAACATAAATCGTAACAGTTCCGATCCAAAAATGAAAATACAGGAAATGAATCAATCGGAAAAAACGAGGACGAGAAGAAACGAACCTGTAAACGCTACCTTTCTCGAAAATCTAAATCAAAAAACAAACTACAGAAGGAGAAATTAAATTAAAAAGAAAAAAAAAAGATCTAAAGGAAAATTTTATGAGAAAGAAGAAGAATTCCTACAAGAAAAAAGAAGAACAAGGGAATGGAAGTCCAAATTTGTCTCCGCGTTTTATTTATTTGAGGCAAATACACAAATTCTTAACATTGAAAAATAAATTTTAAAAATGGACCGCACGCCAGCTCAGCCAGCCATCGAGCCGACGGCGCAAACGGTAACGTTTTTTTTTTTTTTTTTTTGGTTTTTTTAATTATTATTATTAAATATCATTTAGCCACATTTACCGATTCTTAATGAAAATTGATGTAATCGTAATAAAATTTCATTGACAGATTAATCGTCGTAGACAGCAATTGCAAACATAATTAGATTTTTTTTTTATCATGTTTACCTAGAATTATGAATTATGTCACTTTTACTTTTATCTTTACTTATGAGGGTCAAACCATAACGGTAACATAAAAGTAAATGTGTCAAAATTCATATTTTTCCTTTGAAAATAGTAACAATAATAGTAGTTGTAATGGTAATGGTGACAATACGACATAATTTTTAGCACAATTGATTTGAGCATCCTTCACTCTTCGATCAATTTCATTTTTGTATTGCATATTTGGAAGTGGGTCTCAGGATCGGTGCAGGAAACTAGTAAACAACACCAAAAGTGGGATCTACTTTTCACATTACATTAAGATTTCACTCGAGTAAACATGGCCTTAGTCTTAATAGTTTGATTTTTTTTTAATTTTAATTCATATACTTTCAATTGTCCAATTTTAGTCTATGTGTTTTCGATAGTCTTCTATTTAATCCTCGCTACTAATTTATTGCTGATTTTTAATTTTTTTTCTTTTATCTATTAGAATATTTATTATAAAATTTTGAAAACATATTCATATGGTAAATTTACATAAAATTATTATTATTATTTAATCAATTCAGTAAAATTTAATTATGAAGGATTAAATTTTAAATTTATTAAAAATATTTAAATTAAAATTAGACAATTGAAATTATAAGACTAAACTTGAACAAATTTCAAAGTATAAAGACCTTAATAACATTCAAAGCTTTTCTTTTACTTATTTGGGAAGGAATTTCTATATTTTTATTTCTATACATGTCTTATGTCTATCAATTTTTGTCCAATGCATTGAGTTTTATAAAGTGTATTTTAAATTGTTTTTACAAAATAGTTTAAATAAAAATGATTTTTGTGAAATTTTTTCTTCTCTTGTTAATTCAAATAGAACCTTTGATAGGTGTTTTTTTCATTTTTACTCTTATAATTTTATTTTAAAGTAAGTAGAAAAATTATTTCATGCATTTAGGATATATTTACTAACTCCATAATCAAATTGTTACAATCATAATGAATTGATTTATTATTCATAATTCACACAATATTGTTAACTAGTCATCTGAAAATATATTTAAATGAACCTACTTTTCATATTATGATTGGTTGATTACGTTTATATAGTAAACATGGTCTTAATGAAATATTAAACATAAATTTGGTATAATATTGATAAGATTTCGAAAGAAAATTATACCGGAGTTATATTTTGTTAATATTTGTGAGGATTAGAAGCTTTATTTATTGGTTAATTTGTAAATCAATCCAACTTAAATTTGTGCAAAATTTGATATTGTTGAAATGAGTGAGTTTAACCATAGCTATTTCATGACATTTTGTTAAAATTAATTCTAAATTAGTAGAAATTGCAACATTTAACTAAGTTGAGGGTCTAATTTGATGAAATTAAAAGTTAATGTAAAATTGATGTAGTGTAACAAGTTTAAGATAAAATTAACATTGTGATCCATGATTTCCATATTTTCTAACATCGTTCACATAATTCATGCGAACGAGAGGGGGTATTTTGTCCTTTTTTTTAAAAAAAAAATTGAGTTGTAATTTTACTCTTAATTTTTTTTTAAAGTACAATTGGGAGTAGGAGAATCAAGCCATAAAACTTATTATTACTAAAACACTCATACGTCAATTGAACTGTGCTTATTTTGATATTTTACTCCAAACTTTTAATTTAGTAAAATTGTATCTCAAATTTAAATAAGTATTACAACCTTTTAACTTGATCAAGTATTACAACTCACAGGTTTAACCGCCCAATAAGTATTCGTTTAAAAGATTGTTGAAAATGGTATATGGGTTTATGGAGTTTTTACATTGCATTTCTTTAAAAGTAGTGTATGAACTAAATAAAATTCAACATATGGTAAAAATCATAACACTTATTTAAAAGCTTCTTTGGAATATGCTTTAAAATATTTATTTTTACTTAAAATTATTTTTTAAGCATTTAAAAAACAACTCCAAACAAGTTTAAGTTTCGAATTCGATAGGATGAAATTGAAAGTGTCTAATAAATAATACGACTTAATAAATTTATGGATGAAAATTGATATTTTTTCCTTTTAACCTTTCTTTAAAAAATGATTGAGAGGTCTGTTGGGCTAAGGGTAGATTTGGCTTCTTAGACCAAACATATGTTTGGAGGAAAGAGTCGAAGCTTGAATTTGTTTGGAGAAATTAAGGGTCCATTTGATAACGTTTTCGTTTTTTATAGAGTGTCCAAATAACTCAACAACCCAAACAATCCGGACTACCAACCCAAAATATAAGGATTGGGTTGGGTTGGGTTGACTCAACCCAAACGAAATTATATATATATATATATCTTTGTTTAAAGTTTAGTTACTTTATATTGATTAATTTATAAAATTTTAATATATTTTTTTTAAAATGTTATGATATTTGTATTTGTTTAAAGTTTGTAATAAATACAATAGATATTTGGTATTTAACATTTGAATTTTATGAAAATTTAGCTATTAGACATATGTTGAAGATAAATTTACATGTTTTTAAATAAAAATAAAAAAATAAGTTATAGCAAGGTTATATTGGGTTGGGTTAGAGATCCTAGATCTTCTGGATTGCCAATCCAACCAACTTAATTTTTTTTTGTTGGTCTGAAAAATACCCTAAACCCAATCCATGTACATCTTACCATTTTCTATTTAATGTTTCTCACTTTTTAAAAAATAAACTTATTTGATAACTAATCTCATTTCTTGTTTCAAAATTTTAAGAAATATTTCTAAACAAAAGGTAGAAACAACAAAAAGCAGTTTTTTCTATTTTTATTTTACCATTCCCTCAGCCTCAGGCACCTATGGTAATTAGTCCTTCTACCAATCATGGGTTCAAATCCCACTGAAAGCGTTTATTTGTTTTGGACATTTTCGATTTTTTTTTTTTTTTTTTTTGTTTTTTTTCATTACATCTCTTTATTTTTATTCTTTCTTTATTAATTTCGTTAATTAAAAAATAATTCTCCAATATTTATATTTTATTGCAATTTTAAATTTTAAAATTCTCCTATATTTAAATTTATATATTATTTTGTATTTCAATATGTATATTAATTGTTTTTATATTTCAAATTTCAAGTTCTAAGATTGACATTTTTTCTAAAAAAAATTCTTTTATATTTATTTCCATCTTTTATATTTTATTTTTTTATTTACAAAAATAATAGACATGTACATGGATTTGGTTGGATTGGGTTGGGAGATTTTTAGACCAACCCAAAAATTCAGATGAGTGGATTAGCTACCGGAAGAGAAGTTGAAGGAAATAGTAAAATTGGAGGGATCCTCTTAATTTTTGTCAAAAAAAAAAAAAGAAATTAATAAAATTGTTGGCAAAAGCGTATTGTAAATATGACATATATTTTTTTAATCTCCAAATTGCCCCTAGATAACAACTTTTTAAATTACTGTGTAATTGCTATACCGTATATCCATTCTCAATGAAAATATAATATAAATGGAGTATTCGGTTATGAGACCGTGTATCAATTCTCAATAGAAATACAATATAATTGGAATAGTTGTTTATGAGATTCAACCTAACGGGCTCATGAGATAAATGTACAGATTTTGATCTCATTTTGAAATTTGAATTGGAGTTTCATATTCGATTTGATTTGATTTAACCAATTTTAAAAAATATTCATAATTAAAATTTTACTTTATTTATCACCATTTTTATTTTTATTTATAATATATCTTTAATCACCATTTTTATTTTTATTTATAATATATCTTTAGATTTGGTGGAAAATCAAAACCATTAGTATCAATAACTTAGATAAAAATACATGAAGAGATTGATTAGTAACTGAGATAAAAATACAGTGTGATTGGTTCAACATAAGTTAATATATTATAATTATAACCTAATAGATTTGCCAAAATAGAAAATGAACACCATTTTGAATTTTTTGCCCCTTTTGAAATTCAAATTTATATTTTATTATCAAATTAGATTTTAATAACTATTTTTCAAATTGATTCAAAATAAATCAATCTCTTCCTTATTTTTCTCTTCCAATTTTAAATTTATCGATCAAATTTGATTTTATCTTACTAATCAATCATTATTTTAAATGTTCGTGACCATATTTAATTGTATCTTAATCTTTTTCATTATTCTATACATATTGTTATGAAATTAATTGTAAATTTTTTTCATATTTTTCAAAATTTTCACTTTTTTTTTTTAAGTTTTTGTACGTGTATATACATATATGTATGTATGTATTATTAGATTCATTTTATTTTTTTTAAAAAAAAATGCATGTGCCTTGTTAAAAAAAATTAATTAAGTTACATTTACACATTGTGCAATTGTAATGCATAGTTATAAGATTTTTACCAACATATATTGTAATTGTGATGTAAAATTATGAGGTTTTAACCCACATTTTTCGCAATTCTTGGTTATAACAATATACATTTACACATACATGATAATTGTAATGTGAAGTTATAAGCCATTATTTTTGTGATCTCGAATTATAACATAATTGTATTATTTTCCTGATTTTTTTCCACCAATATATTCAAATATATCTTTTGTTAATCAAATTTGATTTGCTTTTATTTTTTCAACTTGTTTATATATTTTATTATCATGTTGTAACTTCTTTCGATTGGATTCGGTTTCATGTAATTCTTTTCAATTTTTTTTTATACATTTTCTTATGGGTTGAAATTTTTGGATTTAAAATTTTTTAATCTATGTTGATAAAAATATGGAATTTGTAAAGAGATAGAAAAGGATTAAAAAGTATATATATATAAGAGAATTAAAAGAAAAATTAGATTTTTTTTTTAAAACCCATGCATCAAAATAAATTTTAATAGGATTTTAAATTCTAGATTTCCTTTTAAAATCTTATAAACTTTAATAGAATTTGAATTAATAAAAAAATTTAAAGAAAATATAATCTTACTATACATCTTCAATATCAAAGATCGGTCGTTTGTAATTTCTTACAATAATATATATATTATTCAACAATCTAAATAAAATAAAATAACAAAAACCCATAAATCTCATATTCTTTTTCTCTTTTATTAGTTGTTGCCCCCTTCCCCAAATCTCTGTCTCTCCTCCTCAATCTTATGCATACCACAATTGGTTCAGCGACCTTCCCTTGGATTCCATCGTCTCAACTAGCTTTGGACAATCATTCGAAAAAATATTGACAAAAATAGGGTAGCAAAACGTACACGATTTTTATGACAGGAACAAATCTACGTGAAAAAATAGATTTCTACAAAAATATATAAAAAAAAAAACTAAAGAATAAAAGAAGAGACAAAAGTTGGGGGAAAATGTGAAAAAAAATAGATTTAGGGCTAGAAATTCGATTCAATTTTTATTTTATTGTGAAATTCTGAAAATGAAAAAAAAAACACTAAAAAATAAAAGAAAAGACAAAAGTTGGGGGAAAATGTGAAAAAAAAATAGATTTATAATTAATTAATTCGATTCAATTTTTATTTTACCGCAAGCTTTTAAGAATTTGAATTTCACGGTAAAAGATTCTCCAAATATGCAAAAAAAAAAAAAATAAAAAATAAAAAAATAAAAGAATAAGACAGAAAAATAAAAGAAGAAGACAAAAGTTGAGGGAAAATGTGGAAAAAAAGATTTAGTTTTAATTCGTCGATTAATTTTTATTTTATCGTAGGCCTTTAAGAATTTAAATTTTACAATAAAAGATTCTCCAAAAATGCAAAAATGAAAAACACTAAAAAATAAAAGAAGAAACAGAAGTTGGGGGGAAATGTGAAAATAAAAAATAGATTTAGAATTAATTCATGGCTAGAAATTCGATTCAATTTTTATTTTAACCTTTAAAAATTTTAATTTCAAAGTAAAAATTCTCCGAAAATACAAAAAAAAAAATAATAAAGGAAGAAGATAGAAATCGGGAAAAAATGTGAAAAAAAAAAAGAAAAAGATTTAGCCTTAATTCGTGGTTGACCTTAACGGGTACACGATTTATGTGCTGACTCAAAACTCGTAGACGGGTCCACGATTTCACTAACCCTATTTTTGTCAAAAGTTTCAAACCAACCTATTTTTGTCAATAAATTTTAAAATAACATTATTTTTTAAAAAAACTCTCATTCCTATTAGGTTGACCTTGGTCGCTTGCACGCGTGTTTCTTATTTTTTCGTTTTCGACAATGATGTTCTGGGATTGATGTCACACACAATCTTAAATCTAATAGGGTTTCTAAACTTGTCCTTTGACGGATTCTCTTTGTCTAGTCACATCATCCAAAGGTTGCATTTTCTTCAAATACTCACTTACCAGCAACAACTTTACTTACACAATCAACCCTCCTCTCACCTTGGAGGAAGTTCATCATTGTAGACATCCATAAACTTTTAACAACCATTGTCGCCTGGTCGTAGGCTTCCCTCGCACACACATGTCCTATTGACAACCAAAATTATGAACTATATGAGGTGATTTTTAATTATTGCTTATGGAATGTTTAGATACGATGTATTTGTAATATTTGAGTTGTTTTTTAAGCATTGTATATTTGAATTATTATTTGCACTTAATTTAATTGTTTTTAGGTAGTTTAGTCATTGACTAATTATAATTTTCTATTATTTAAATTTTTTTGTTATTTTTCTGATTTTGAAACCTTTTTACCATTTTTCCAAATAAAACTTTAAAATTTGCTATTTCTCTCGTGGGAATGACCTAAATAAGGTTACAACCCAACAACCCAAATATTAAATTTGCTATTTAATTGATTGGGTTGTTCGGTTATTGTACAACACATACTAATAATTAAAATTTCATAGAGCTCAAATATTAAATATCAAAATCCAAGATATCTATTACAAACTTCATACAAACATCATAAAATTATATATGTGTTATAATAGTTATAAGTTACAATATATATATATATACACACATCAAGTTTGTGATTATATTTAGTGGTCATCAAGACTTACTTGTGTTAAATTACATAAACTTTTGATAATATCTTTTTCGATGTTTAATTATGTCATATCTTGTTTATTTTTATTATATTGTTACAAACAAAAAGAAAAAAAAACAAGAAACAAGAAATAGTTATCAAACAAATTTATATTTCTATTTCAATTTTTTATTTTCAAGAAACGGAAAAGATGAATACTTATCAAACATAAGAAGAAACGAGAAACAAGAAATAAGGTGTAACGACCCTACCTTTCGAGTAGTCAGACAAGGACCGTTATGACATAATGCACATTTTCATTCAAACATTTTGACCATCATAACGTAAATTCAGTGAAAACATAAATGACCATTCTAAATTGAAACATTTATTTAATAATAAATCTAATAACCAAAACATTTATTTGGGATCCTAAGTAAAACGTTTACAAAGAAAAATGATTCAAAGCAAATCAGCGAAAACATGTCATCTGACAACATACTCAAATGAAATGAACAAAAACTGTAACGACCCAACCCCCTAGAACTTAAGTTAGGCCGTTACTAAATACATGCATGCATGGGACTCAAAATGACACTCGGTTATGGCGAAATAAATGCTAATTAAATAAGGTAAGTTCAAAAGACTTTCATTAAATTCAAATATTAAAACAATAGTACCCAGAAATCATATAGGATAGTAAAAAAGTCTGAAAAACGATTATTAAAAGTAAGTTTTAAACATCAAAACTAAAAGTTAAGATAAATATGAAAAGAACTCTAAATTTCATGATGCGGAAGCGTAAAAACTAGTCCCAGTGGCTCGATCACGAATTCTGCTTGTCCATCGCCGGTGCATCTCTACCCTTACCTGAAACAACAACATGAGAAAGAATGAGTATAAAATACTCAGTAAGTAACCCCGCTACTAGGGTCAGGCTGGGCATTTATGTCCTCTAGATACCCACCTTTGGTGAAACATATATACTACTCTAGTCCTCATGGGACACGTATACACATGAAACAAGGAGGCCGAGTCTTATCCTACTGTAGTTAAATATGCCCACTACCTCTGGTGAATCCCGAAGAAGACACAAATTGGTGAATCCCGAAGGAAACACAAACGGGTGAATCTCAAAGGAAACACAAAATCTAATGGGCATCTAACTAATCAGTAAGGACATTGCACAGTCTCAACATCATAATCATCATTGTACGAATCTATGACATACATATAACCTCAACATCATGGCTCTACAACATACACATATACCTCAACATCATGGTTCTACAACATACACATATACCTCAACATCATGGTTCTATAACATACATGTATATCTCAATATCATCAAATCAAATACAACCATATGGAAGCACATATGGTCTCATACTAACATTCAAGTGTCTATGTGCATAAATAAATAATTCAGATCTCGTACCAGAATATACTTTGATCATACTGTTAGTCATACATGTATCATGCTAGCATACATATAATGCCTGGCCCGTGGGCAGTTCCAGTAGTAAGATTACTTACCTCAGAGTTAAATTCAAAATTAACCTAAGCAATTAATCTCCAACAAAGCAACTCTCGATTTAATTTCCCTAGCACAAAACACAAACACTAGAATTCAATCTTTGGAGCCAAAACCAAAACATACCACATTTAATCCAACGAACCTCAATTTAACTTGCCAAAGTTGTGGCTTGGTCTAAGATCAAATCCACAACCAAAAGTTTGATTGACCAACCCGAAACAACTTTTGCAACGCCGCACGTTCCGCTTTCGACCTTGAAACTCTTCCAACACTCAAATCTATGGCCCAAACATGATGGTCATTCACAATTTTAGCCAAAATCAACCAGTGTATTCTAAAATCCCCAAAGAAAATTCTAAAAACTTTTATCTTACCCAAGGACTTCGATATTCTGGCACAAGCAACGGTGACGGCGACAGAAAAAATCCGACGGCTAGGCAGCAAATCCGGCGTGACGACGCGGTTCTGACGGTGAGGTGAAACGAACCTAGGCTGGACGGATCGGGCTGGATGACAAGGCGGCGGCTAGCGGCGGAACGTAGCGCGCTAAGAGAGGGCTTCGAACGTTGTCGGGCCTCGCCGAACGGTGGGCGTCGGCTGGGCAAAACCTCGGCGGCGAGCGGCTAAGGTCGGACCGGCGGCGCCTGGACGACGGGCTGAGGAGATCGTCTGCTGGTCGAGGTTGGCGGTGGGAGGTAGGGCTCAGTGAAGGAAGAAGAAATTGGGGGGAGGGGTGGCGCCGGATGCGTGAGGAAGAAAGGGAATTGATTTTTATAAAATAATAATAATAAAAAAAACAAGGAAATAAGTATAATTATATTTTATTCATTTCCTTATTCTTTATATTATTAAATTCATTTCCTTTTCAAAAGAAAATTAATTTCTGTCATTAATTTTCAAATTGAATAATTTCACGCCAACAATTAAATTTCCGCACTTACACTTGAAGTCCAAAATCCCAAAAATTCCCTTAAACTAATAACAATTACTGAAATTCCAAATAATAAAGTTACTGAAATTACATTATTAATAAAAAAAATGTGCGGGTGTTACATTCTTTCCTCCTCAAAGAACTTCCGTCATCGAAAGTTCATTCTTGAAAAAGCTCCGGGTACTGGGCCTTCATCTCATCCTCTCGCTCCCAGGTAGCCTCCTTGAACTGGTGATTCTGCCACAGGACTTTCACAAAAGCAATTTTCTGGCGGCGAAATGTTTTTATCTCTCTGGCAAGGATCTCTATAGGCTTCTCCTCGTAGCTCAAGTTGTCATTCAACTGTAAGGGCTCGTAGTCAACTACATGGGATGGGTCTATCACATACTTCCTTAGCATCGAAACATGGAAGACATTATGAACTGAAGACAGTGCTGGAGGCAATGCCAAATGGTAAGCTACGGGGCCAACTCGTTCCAGGACCTTGAAAGGTCTAATGAATCTCATACTCAACTTTACCTTCCTGCCAAACCTCAGAATACCTTTCATGGGTGCTACTTTTAAGAACACTTTTATACCAGTCTCAAATTCCAGGTCCTTACGTCTTACATCGGCATAGCTCTTCTGTCTACTCTGAACTGTTTGCATACGAGCCCTGATCTTCTGTATTGCCTCATTCGTGGTCTGCACCAATTCAGGTCCTAACAATTTCCTCTCTCCTACCTCATCACAACACAGGGGACCTGCAACTCTTCCCATATAGGGCCTCAAATGGTGGCATCCCAATAATGGACTGGTAGTTGTTATTATAAGCAAACTCCATTAAGTGCAAGTGAGCATCCCAGCTTTCTGAAAACTCTATGGCACAGACACGCAACATATCTTCCAGTATCTGATTCAATCTCTCTGTCTGGCCATCAGTCTGAGGGTGGAAAGTTGTACTGAAGTCTAACCGGGTCCCCAAAGTTGCCTGAAGACTTTTCTAGAAGTTATACGTGAAACGAGGGTCTTTGTCCGACACGATGGACACGGACACTCCATGCAATCTCACCACCTTCTTCATGTATATTTGTGCCTACTTATTCACTGAGAAAGTGGACTTCCCAGGTATGAAATGTGCTAACTTCATAAGTCTGTCTACCACAACCCATATCACATTGAAATCTTTGATTGTCTGAGGCAACCCCACGATGAAGTCCATAGACACATGCTTCCACTTCCATTCTGGTACACTCAATGACTGTAACAAACCTGCTGGTTTCTGCCTCGAGGCTTTCACCTGCTAGCACACCAAGCACTTACTGATGAACTCTGCAACCCTCTTTTCATATCATTCCACCAGTAGTAACATTTCAAGTCCCGATACATCAATAACCAATTTCTATTGATTTCTACCACTACTTTTTCACTCTCTTGATTCTCTCTGCAATGTGTTATATCTATCTTTCTTCTCTGATTTATATTTGAGATAACGTTTATTCTCAATCTCATGACTACAATATTTTTTGTCGGCTTTCGCTTCCTCTTTAAGCGTGAATTGAAAAAAAAGTTAGAAAAGAGCAGAAAAACTAAATCCAAAAAAGAAAACGAAGTGGTAAAAATAATTTTTAGATTTGTAGCTTGTAATTTACCATTAATTACAGAAAATTGTGCATCTCGCAAGCTATTTCAGCCATTTTGTTCAAGCGGCAAATTTTTTAAAGTTCTTTTTGCCATTTTTTTTATAGCTTCCTTCTCATCTAATTGAAGCCATAAGACTTTCTAGTGATGGGTTTTCGTATTTTTGCATATTCAATCAAATACCCAACTTGTTTATTTGACATGGATGTCTAGTATCTAAGAAAAAATGTCAAATAATCATCCCGTTAAGTTTTTAATAGAATATAAATAGTAAGGACTAATATGAGCATTTTTTTTAAAAAAGTTTGGAGACTAAAATAGACATTTTGAAAGTTTAGGCACTAAAATAGGACAAACCTTAAAGTTGAGGAACAAAAATAGTATTTAAACCTAGTTTTTAACTTGTGCATTCATCTTCTTCTTCGTCCTCTCTTCTTTGTCCTCTTTCTTTCTTTCTTTTTTTTTTTTTTAATTATTGTTATGAAATTGATGATTTTGAAAGAAAAAAAAACAAGAAAAACGTAAATAGTAAATAAATCAATACATGAATTCACAAATTCACTAATAACATGTTAACTATGTCTAGAAGTAAAGAGTAGTTTATTATTAGAGAGAAATATTCTAAATACAGATTGCATAAATGTCTTTAGAATTAGAAGATTTATTTATAGTTCGCCCTTCTAATATAACACATAAACGAATGTATATTAGGTTTAGAGAGAATTATCAGCGAACGATGTGCATGATGATTGGATAAAATCAGAGATGTTATCAAATCATAATTACTATTTTTGACATTTTTTAAGACTATATTAAGGACTGAATTTCAATTTTTAAAACTATAAGAATTAAATTCTAACTTTCACCTTCCACAGAAATCAAATTTGCAATTTAACCTTCTTTTTATCGATTTAGAATGACTTTTTAAGTGTTTAACTAAAATATAATTTAACATAATTAAAGAAATTTAGTTTGAAATGACTTTTCAAATGCTTAAAAAAAGTTTTATGTAAAAAAAATACTTTAAGTACTTAGAAAGTCATTACAATAAGACTTTTTACTAACTTCATATTTATTCTAATCTTTCAACTTTTTTTTTATCTACTTTTCCACTATACATAGGGCATATTAGAGTGGATCTAAAATGATTAAAATCATTTTTGTTATTTTCAAAATCACTATGAAACATATTCTCTAATCCTTCAATTAAAAATTGCATTTAAATAATTTTAAGTGCTTAAAAACGTATTTATAGTGACTAGTTTTTTAACACGTGCAAATGCACATGATATTTTCAATTATATTATCATATTGATAAAATTTTCATTTTATTTTACCGTTTATTAGGAATAAATTTTTATAAAAAAATTTGAGTAAGAATCCAATGCTGGTTAGTTTTATTTTGGAAAAATAGTTATTTATACGGTTGTAAAAAGTTAAAAATTATTAAAACATCCTTCTCCTTTCTTATTTTTATGCATGTCATTTAAATGATTGGTGCCAACGTACTTTAGACCTTTATTTTTAAAAACTAACTAATAAAATTTAGTAACTTTTAAATCCATTATTATTAAATATAATTATAGGTAAAGTTTTTTATTTTTATTTTTTTAGAAGTCATAAGTAAAGTTATAAATCTTAGATTTAGTGATTCACTCCGAATTGATAAAGCGCTCTCTTACAAGTTGTTTGCATTTTATATTTTCACTTTTGAGTAAATTGAAAATATTATTTTCAATGTAACTCCTTTTTCTAGTTTTGAAAAATGGTTGATTATAAAATCAAAAGTTTTAGAACTAATTTGACAATCTTTACCACAAATTAAATTTAAAAATAGTAGAATTCATTCAATTTCATAATAATAGTAATAATAACAATCATTATTTTATATTAGTTACTATTATTATTTAAAAAATAAATACATCAGAGAGATTATTTATATATATACTTAACCCAAAACATTTTTTTGACTTGACTTCAATTGACGTTATATCATTTTCAAGCACTCCAACCTATTTGCATATCTTCAATTATTTTTTAAAATTACAAAATATTAACATTGCAACACAGAAAGTAGAAGAGAGAAATAAAACATTTAAAATCTCATCAATAAATATACTTAAAGATAAATTCATAAGTTCTAGAAATTAATTATAGAAATAAAGAGATTTTTTTTTTCTAGTTTTCTAACATTTCATCTTTAAAATATGTATATATTAGGTATAGATGTGAGAATGCGAAAATAAGGAACTATGAGCCTCTGACAACAACTCATCTTTAATATCACTAACTGATGGCACACACAAACGTCCCTGATAAAGAAGGCCATCTTCCGCTGAAACTGAGAATTCGCCATCCTAGCCTGACTCCACCCTACGAACTCTCTCTTCCAGATAAGGGTCGTCTCGCTGCGCATCAATAATCTTCTGCCTTAGACTCGGTCGCATCGACAACTGTGCTAACTATGCCGTGACCTTTCCCACAGCCACTGCAATCTCTGCCCTCTCCAGTTCCCTACACAAGTGAGTCTGTTTGGTAATGAGGGCTGCTAAATGAGCCACCTTTCTACTTAGAGCATCTGCCACTACATTTGCTTTTCTCAGGTGGTACAAAATTTCACAGTCATAATCTTTCATCAGCTCCAACCACTTTCTTTGCCTCATGTGTTAACTCTTTCTGAGTGAAAAAGTACTTCAAACTATTATGGTCAGTGAAGATCTGTATCTTCTCTCCATATAAGTAATGCCTCAAGATCTTGAGGGCAAAAACCACTGTTGCTAACTCCAAGTCGTGAGTGGGATAATTCTGTTCATGCTTCTTTAGCCGATATGAAGCGTAAACAACTATTCTGCCTTGCTGCATCACTATGCATCCCAACCCCTTTTTGGACGTATCACTATAAATGACAAAACCACCTGATCCATCCAGTACTGTAAGAATTGGGGCTGAAACCAACCTCTGCTTGAGGTCTTGGAAACTATTTTCACAAGCCTCATTCCAAACAAATGCTGCTCTCTTCTGGGTCAACTGAGTCAATGGGGCGGCTATGCGAGAAAAGTCCTTTACAAATCATCTATAGTAGCCTGCTAACCCCAAGAAACTACGTACCTCACTGACTGTGGTTAGACGAACCCAACTCGTAACTGCCTCAATCTTTGCAGGATCCACAGAGACACCTTCCTTCGATACTACATGACCTAGAAAGAACACCTGCCTCAATCAAAATTCACATTTAGAAAACTTAGCATACAACTTATTGGCCCTCAACGTCTTCAAAACTTTCCGTAAATGCTCCTCATGCTCGGCCTCTTTCTTGGAATAAACCAAGATGTCATCAATAAAAACAATCACAAAGGTGTCGAGGAATTCCTAGAACACACTATTCATCAAATCCATGAATACTGCTGGTGCATTCGTTAGACCGAATGACATCACTATGAACTCATAATGTCCATACCTCGAACGAAAAGCTGTCTTGGGTATGTCACTGTCCTTTATTCTCAATTGGTGGCATCCTGACCAGAGATCAATCATAGAGAATACCGTAGCTCCCAGCAACTAGTCAAACAAATCATCAATCCTGGAAAAAGGATACTTGTTTTTTACGGTCATCTTGTTCAGCTCTCTGTAATCAATGCACAGAAGTAATGATTCGTCCTTCTTTTTCACAAACAAAACATGTGTACCCCATGGTGACACCAAGAGCGTATGAAACCCTTGTCCAACAACTTCTGCAATTGGACCTTCAGTTCCTTCAGCTCTACCGAGCCCATTCTGTATGGAGCCTTCAAAATAGGGGTTGTGCCTGGCTCCAACTCAATAACAAAATCTATCTCCCGCTGCGGGGGCAGTCGGGGAAGATCCTCTGGAAAAATGTCTGAAAAATCCCTCACTACTGGCTCCGAAGTCAAGGTGACTTCGGTTTCTCTAGTGTCCACCACACTGGCCATAAAGCCCCCGGCTCCTTGGTCAAATAGTCTACTGGCCTTCAATGCAGAAATCACTTTGGGTAGGACTACAGTCCCAACCCCTTTAAACTTAAAACTAGCTCCTGTAGGAGGGTTCAAGATGACCTCCTTACGGGAGCAATCTATGCTGGCATGATTAGCAGCTAACCAATCCATGTCCAATGTAAAATCGCGCATATCTAAAATTATCAAGGTTACATCTAATGCGTGATTGGCTACCTCTACCTGACATGAATCTTTTCTGTAGCTAACATGATCTCTCCTGGTGGAGTGAAAATGGACAATGCAAAAGGCAAAGGTTCTGAGTCTAACATGGCATGCCTCACAAATACAGCATATATAAACAAATGCGAAAAGCAAGAGTCAAATAAAACTAAAGCATAGTGCCCCAAAATGGGAAGTGTACCTGTCACCACTGTGTCTAACTTCTCGGCCTCATGCCGAGTAGTAGAAAACACCCTACCCTGCTGTTGCTGACGACTCGAACCTCCCTAAAACGAACTTACGGGCTGGCCTCTGTGTTCAGGCGCGTTCCTCCTCGGGCATCTATCTGACATATGCCCCTTCTGGCCACATCGAAAACAGATCCCAGAGCCGGCTAGACAACGTCCCCAGTGTCGCTTACCACAAGTGGTACATATCGGCCTATTCTCCCTACCAGTCACAACCTGGGAACCCTGCTGTCCCCACTGACATGGAGCATTCACTGTGTTCTGGCTCCTCTACTGATGCTCAGAAACCCTGTGTTCAGCCTTCCTTTTCTGACCTGCGGAGGTCCTAATCCCGAGCAACCTCCTGTATTCCTTTCCCACATGGGAGTCAGCATCAATCCTCACAGCGGCCCGTAGTGCCGCAGCATACGTCTTGAGATCCAAGGCATGCACTATCCCTCGCAGTCTGCTCCTCAAGCCTTGGATGAATCTCTCTGTCCTTGCTGCCTCGGTGGCTACTAGTTCAGGAGCAAAGCGAGACAGCTTATCGAATTCCTGCCATACTCCTCCACTGACATAACTCCCTGCCTCAAGTTCAAGAATTCTGCCTGTTTGTTGTATTAGGTGTTCGCCGAAAAGTACTTCTCATAAAAGCACTCCTTGAACTGCTCCCAGGTTGCAAGTTCACCACCAGTGTCAATCATCTTTTCTGCTGAACGTCACCAGATTTCCGCATTACCAGTCAACATGAAGACTGCGCATTGAAGCTTGTGCTCTTCCGGGCACCTCATAAAACGGAATATTGTCTCAATAGATGACAACCACATCTCTGCTTTAATGGGGTCCCCCAACGATCCATCAAAGGGGCAAGGGTCATACTTTCGAAAATCCCTCAGATGTTTAGCCTCAAGAGACAGGCCTTGCATGTCTCTATCCTGCGGTCGGGTCTGTTGCAACTGCTCGGGTGGCACCGGTTCCTCCTGAGCCTGGGTCTGAGCAGTCTGTCCTGTCATCATGCTACGAATCAGTTCCTACAGCTTCCCCATTAGAGAGGATGCAACGGCTTCACTAATTCTAGCTTCCATCGCCTTTTCATCAATTTGGGTCACAGGCGGATTTGGAGCTGCCGGAACAGTCTGGCTACTCTCAACTCTCTCTGCTTGCATTTCTTCTTTAACTGTCTTTCTTGTTCTAGGTTTAGGTGCCATGTTCTGTCATAAATTCACACTTAACTAGCTATTTCTGGGTCCTTCTCAAACATCATGCATTTAAAACACTACATCACTGTTCTCATATATGCATTGAAACTTTCATTAGTATAACGTACCTGACGATGACGAGGGATCCGTTACTGGGTCACAGGGACTATCTAGACTTACGTAGTAAGTCAATCTACAGAACCCAAAACATGGGCTCTGATACCAACTGTAACAACCCGACTCCCTAGGACTTAAGTTAGGTCGTTACTAAATACATGCATGCATGGGACTCAAAACGACACTCGATTATGGCGAAATAAATGCTAATTAAATAAGGTAAGTTCAAAAAACTTTCATTAAATTCAAATATTAAAACAATAGTAGGGTACCTAGAAATCATAGAGGATAATAATAAGTCTGAAAAACGATTCTTAAAAGTAAGTTTTAAACATCAAAACTAAAATTCAATACGGATGGTGCTTCCATGCGGAAGCGTAAAAACTAGTCCCAGTGGCTCGATCACGAATTCCACTTGTCCATCGCCGGTGCATCTCCACCTTTACCTGAAACAACAACATGAGAAAGAATGAGTATAAAATACTCAGTAAGTAACCCCACTACTAGGGTCAGACTGGGTATCTATGTCTTCTAGATACCCACCTCTGGTGAAACATATACACTGCTGTAGTTCTCATGGGACACATATACACTGCTGTAGTTCTCATGGGACACATATACACATGAAACAAGAAGGAGACTGAGTTTTATCCTACTGTAGTTAAGTATGCCCACTACCTCTAGTGAATTCCGAAGGAGACACAAACTGGTGAATCCCGAAGGAAACACAAACTGGTGAATCCCAAAGGAAACACAAACTGGTGAATCCCAAAGGAAACACAAACTGGTGAATCCCAAAGGAAACACAAAATCTAATGGGCATCTAATTAATCAGTAAAGACATTTGCACAGTCTCAACATCATAATCATCACTGTACGAATCTATGACATACATATAACCTCAACATCATGGCTCTACAACATACACATATACCTCAACATCATGGTTCTACAACATACATGTATACCTTAACATCATCAGATCAAATACAACCATATGGAAGCACATACCATCTCATACTAGCATTCAAGTGTCTATGTGCATAAATAAATAATTCAGATTTCGTACCAGAACATACTTTGATCATATTATACTGTCAGTCATACATTTATCATGCTAGCATACATCTAATGCCTAGCCCGTGAGCAGTTCCAGTAGTAAGATTTTTTACATCAAAGTTAAATGCAAAATTAACCCAAGCAATTAATCTCCAACAAAGTAACTCTCGAATTAATTCCCCTAGCACAAAACACAAACACTAGAATTCAATCTTTGGAGCCAAAACTAAAACATAACACATTTAATCCAATGAACCCCAATTTAACTTAGCAAAGTTGTGGCTTGGTCCAAGATCAAATCCACAACCAAATGTTTGATTGACCAACCCGAAAAAACTTTTGCAACGCCGCACGATCCGCTTTCGACCTTGAAACTCTTCCAACGCTCAAATCTATGGCCCAAACATGATGGCCATTCACAATTTTAGCCAAAACCAATCGAGTATTCTAAAATCCCCAAAGAAAATTCTAAAAACTTTTATCTTACCCAAGGACTTCGATATTCTGGCATAAGCAACGGTGGCGGCGACAGAAGAAATCCGACGGCTAGGCAGCAAATCCGGCGTGATGACGCGGATTTGACAGTGAGGTGAAGCGAACCTAGGCTGGACGGATTGGGCTGGATGACGGGACAAACGGCTTGACAGTCAGCAGCGAACGGCGAGCGGCAGAACGTAGCGCGCTGAGAGGGGGCTTTGAACGCCTTTGGGCCTCGTCGAACGGTGGGCATCGGCTGGGCAAAACCTCGGCGGCAAGCGGCTAGGGTCAGATCGGCGGCGTCTGGACGACGGGCTGAGGAGATCGGCTGCTGGTCGAGGTCGGCGGCGGGAGGTAGGGCTTGGTGAAGGAAGAAGAAATTGAGGGGGGGGGGGGGGCGCCGGATGCGTGAGGAAGGAAGGGACTTGATTTTTATATAAAATAATAATAATAACAAAAAGGGAAATAAGTATAATTATATTTTATTCCTTTCATTATTTCTTTCATTATTCCTTTCATTTTATACTATTAAATTTATTAAATTCCCGCACTTACACTTGAAGTCCAAAATCCCAAAAATTCCCTCCAACTAATAACAATTACTGAAATTCCAAATAATAAAGTTACTGAAATTACATTATTACTAAAAAAAAATGTGCGGGGTGTTACAAAAATCATGTAAAAAAAATGTGCAAAAGCGTTTTCTAATGTCCCATATGGCTCTATCATGGATCTCATTTATCCTTTATCAGTCCATTCCTGTCATTGCCTAAAAGAAAACATGAAAGAGGACATGATGAGTATAACAATACCCAGTAAATGACCAGCTACTGGGCCCTCTAGGTTACCTGTTAGCTAGTTTATTTAGGTACCAGTATACACCCATCTACCTAGATAATTAAAACTAACAAAAACTCTATAACTTAGCATGTCCATGGTCAATCATAAATGTGCAAATATACAATCATATGTGTATACCTACCTAGATAATTAAAACTAACAAAAATATAACTTAGCATGCATCGGTTTTCATATAACTTTGTGTTATATTTTACAGTCGTTGATTTTAGGGGTAAAATTTTTCAGTATACCCTCAGCCAACAGTACATTCATCGTGATCAAAATAGTACAGTCCAATTAGTCAATGTCATTAAATTATGCAGTTCACTCAGTCATAAATTATCAATCCAGACAATCTAGAATAATCAGTCAAATCAATCTTAACAGTCTCAAGAAACCGTCCAAATAGTCTTAAATCGTCCAAATAGTAGGGACGACTGGTTCGAAGGCGAATCACTAGAAAGTCACTTACCTCGGATTGAAATTCCAAAATTAATCCAAAAAATCAATCTCCAACTGAAACTTGAATTAACGTTCCAAACGTTTTGTTTGCTCCAAATTTATTTTAAACTTCATTCAAAGATTTAAATCTACACCTAAACCATAATTTAGGATTTAAAATCCAATTTTCAACTTTAATAACTAATCCACACCAAATAAAATCCAACAAGCGACAGTGACCGGCAAACGTAAACAGTGAAGAGCTAAAAAAAATATGAAAGTAACAAAAAAATTTCTCTATAACTGACCTCCCTTTTGAATGAAGTAGAGGGAAAATAATCCTAATCCTAGATTATTTGGGATTCCATAACTTGAAATAGTAGATACTAGATAGATAAGATTTCTTTTTGAATGAGACATTTTCTCTGATTAGGAAATTCATATTTTAATTAATTAGAAAATTCATAATCTAATTAATTTAGGAATCCATATTCTAATTGAATTAGAAACTCTTATCAAATCTTTTCCAAATCTCTCCCTTTTTTAAAAAAATTCAAATCTTTATCCAAAATAATTCAAAAATTCCAAATCTCTTCTCAAAATAAACTCAAACCAATTAACTTCTCTAATTAACTTAATTTTGGCTCCAAACCAAAATTAAATGGAATATACAATCCAATAGTCTATATAAATTACACTATTCCAAATATTTAATGAATTTAAAATCACACTTTCCCCAAGTAAATTAATCAAAATTTTCTTTAAATTGAATTAAAATTTCAATTATTTACAAATATCTTTTAAATTAATTATCTTGCCTCCCAAATTGAACTTTTAGCCCCAATTTATCAAAATAACGCCCAAATATTTCAAGATAATTCAATGAAAATTATTTGAAAAATTCAGGATGTTATATAAGTAACGAGAAACAGAAAATAGAAAACGAGAACATTATCAAAATGGGCCCTAAATGGCTCGAAAAGTAGGCTATATTATGTTCATTGCATACAATTTTCTAATGCAAGCTTTTAAACTCTCCACTTCAATCTCAAACTTAGGATAGGTAAGAATTGAATATACTAATAAATTGATTATACTTCACTTGGATACAATACACACATTATATACAATAATATTATTTAAATTTGAAAGTAAGTCAAATGATATAACAAGGCTTATAAACTGAAGTAACAAAAAACTTATAAAAAATTCAAGTTTGTGGAGAATCAAAAGCTAGTCAAGATATGATTCTGACAAACACCATCCTGAAGACAATTGTTTGCTCTCAGGGACTGCAAGTAAACTACAACAACTAATTCTATTAAAATTGAAACCTCGAACTACTCGGATCTAGTAAAACTATTAGATACTTGCTTTAAACTCAGTTCAAGGTAAAATAATAATAATAAAATAAAAGAACTCTTCAATTTAGAATGAGATACTAAAATGAAAAAACGAGTTATTATTTATGTGCTAGCAATTTCGTAACTCTCCAAAATACAAAATAAAACCAAATAAATTCAAAAATTGAAACATTTGTCAAATTTAATTCAATTAAGTTATTATTTTACTAAAATCAAACATAACTCATTCAAATTAACGAAATTACAAATTTAACTTTCATGTATGTTAAATTTGTAAATAAAATATCATCTTAATTCGATGGTTTCAATCCAATATAACGAATTTAATCTACCCAATTAAATCTATTTTGTATGTTTCAATATCCAAGAATGTTTCACTTTTTTTACTACAACATAAATAATGCTTGTGACTTTTTAAATCTAATGACTTTTATCCTAAAAATGCTTTTTATAAAATTCAAAAAGTCAATCAAAACGTATTCTTAATTAAACCTAAATTAAGTAATCTTTTAAAAGCTTGTTTATATTCCATCTTATGTTTTCTATTTTCATTTTCATTTTTTTAAAAACAGATTTGTTTGATAATCGTTTTAATTTAATTTTTAATTTTTTACCATCAAAATCGTGTTTCTAATGTATTGAAAATTATTAATTAAGTTCCTTTATAAAGAAAAAAAAAATCTGTTAGAATCTATTAAATTGATATGTTATTAAATTACTATTTAACATGGACACGTGCGTAAGGACATGTCACTCAGATACTTCACTTGGAGAAATGATATTTATATTATTTTATGAACAAGTTGGATTTTGCCAAAGCTTTAATGACACGTCGATTTTATAATAAAAATTAACAAATTTTAAGAATATATATATTTTTAATAATGGGAACTGCCTCACTACGACTAAGAAATAAACCGAAGATAATGACTAGACATGAATATAATTCAACTATGTCATATACTATCGACTAAAGCATTAAAAATTACTCGCAAGTTCTCAAACTTGAAAATTATGAAAAAGATTCATGATGATTTTGTATACAAATCTTTCTTAAATGGTTAAAAGTATATATTTTTTTTTGCCTCTTTGTTTTATATTTATAAAATTTTGGTTGTATGTATGTTTACCAATAATTAAGTGCAACTTAAGCTATACATATCCTAATGAGACCCTCAATTTTTACCTACTTAAACAATAAAAATTCATTTTTTTTAAAAAAATATTTATCATGTGATAAATTTTGATTGAGCGATTAGTTAAGTTGATAAAAGATGAGTAGATACCTAAGTATTTTTCTTATATATGTGTGTATGAATATGTGAATTTTCATGTGATTAGGAATGCCTATTAGTTTTCACTTAGAAATTATTGTTATATTTAGGCTTCTCAAAACAACCTATCCTAGCCCTTTATTTTAGATTGTTTCTTAAATAATAGCGTCTTTATTCACAAAATAAAGATGTAAACCTACCTTTCCTCATCACTTAAAGAAACATATTAACATTAATTGTTACAAAATATTGATATTTTGCTTTAAAACAAATATGGTACACAAATTTTGATTAATCATAAAGGCAAACACATAAATTGCTTCCAATATTGGTGTCTACATTCACTAAATTTATTTCAAATTTGATGACCACTTATAAAAAAAGATAAATGACACTTTTTGGTTCCAAATTTGTCATAATATTGATGATAAAAATTGATATTTTGCTTCCAAACAAATATGATGCACAATTTTATTTCTATCACTCGGAGAATATCGTAATTTCAGACATTCTTCATAAGTTTCAATCACGATGGTTGCCCCCTACTTACGAGTCTAAAATATTAGATATCCTTCCGGTTGACCAAGTCTATTTGTAATAACTTTCTAAGTGCTTAAAAACTCTTCTTTAAGCACTTAGAAAGTCATTCCATACTAAATTACTATCCTTCAAATTTTCAATGGCCGAATGTTGGAGGGGCACGATTTTCTCGTGTGAACTATAAAATAATAATAACAATAATAATAAAAATAATGGAATTTCAAGGAATCTCAGTTTTCCCACCTATGCAAATGAAGATTTTGAATGGTTCTTTCAATAAGAGAAAACTTCATGCTCTCAAGGCCACTTGATCTTGCCATGAGATCTTCCTTTTTCCCGCTCCGTTTGATCCATTGCCATCATTCCTACACATTGATGATAACACCAAGTCACTGTTCTTTGCATCGTGCTCGCTTCTTGAAAACATATTCTTCGACTCATCTTCCATTCTCAATGGTTCGAAACCAGCTTGCAGTTCTTCTTCCTCCCTCTAAAGCAAGAAACAGACATTAAAGAACTAATAGTTGTTGTGATTGGAAAAGTCTAAAGTTTTTATCCATAAGAAGCGAGAATCAGAGTCATGGTAGGTACCGAGATCTGGTTAAGGTCGAAAACCGGGGTCATGTTCCTGCTGGTAGTAGGTTCATGTACTCTATATACTCTCTCTTTCTGATCAAAAATAGGAACAGAATGGGGTATAGTGACTTCTTTCTTGCTGCACATCCTTGACTTCTGGTTTATATTGAAAAACGACTGAGATTTTCGAGAAGGGGCTTCCATCCCATTGTAGATTCCTCCCCTTTGGTTTAAGTCATGAGCCCGAGCAAGAGGTTTCAAAGAAGCTTCTCCTTTTCGAGAACTCTTTATTTTCTTCGTGATGGGAGGTCCAATTTCAAGGTCCCATGGCAGCTCGAAAGCAACCTTTGGTTGGGTGTTTGCAGGCCGGTTCTTCAATAATTCATATCTATGCCTCAAGAATCTAAAGGAATTGAGAAATGAACATGACTCAGTTAACAACATCAACAAATTCCTGATAGAAACTTACAAATAGAGGGGAAGGAGAAGAAGCATGCTAGACCATACCGAACTTCAGCTAAAAGGGTCAATTTTTTCCGCTTCGCAATCAGCAGTTTCTCCTTCATGGCTTCTGTTTCCTGAAATGAAAATGGTTCAACTGGTGTACATCAGAAGTAGAACTGAGCAGGAATTCCATCCATCAACCATAAGGTGAAAACACTTGAAACCTTAAAACAAACATGACTGAATGAAGAGGCACCTCCCCCCCCCCCCCCCACGTATTTTCGATATTCGTGAGTGATCAAATCATGTTTATGCCAATATTATGGACTAAGTTGAGCTATGTTAAGTGTCTAAATTCAAGTATATTGATCTTAAACAAATACTAAAAGCAAATGCTTATTCGCACCTTGATTAATCTTCCTCAATGTTGAGACAAACAACTAATCCTATCACAGAAACCGATTACATGGTTATCATCCCATGTAACCTGGCACCATGACTTGGAAACGTGATCATAAAGTCATATGAACTTAAAACATGTACAAAATACAAAAGACAAAAGACAAATTATCTCATTTAATTGAACATCATGCATATTTTAATTTAATGTTTTAAAACATTTTTTTACACTTAGAAACGTTTTTTGAAGCAGTGTCAATCCAAACAGACCCTTATACACTAAACACAAAACAAAACACGCGGGGTTGGAGGTTTCGAACCTATGATCTCTTAGTAAAAGCCACGTACATATACCAGTTGAGCTATGGTAAACGGCCAAAGTGATCAAACCCCATTTATCTAAGCCAAATTTTCTTTTAGCATTTAAAGACACCAGAAAATCACAAACATCAAAAGCAATATTTCATTAAGTATAAAATTTTCCCAGCAAGAAAATACAGTCTCAACTCAATGCCCTCTCACGTTGAGATGTTCATTTTTTCTAGACCCAAGAACAAGAAAGTACAATCTTAAAACTCAGCACGATCAACAAATAACCAACCTCAAAAAACAAACAACAATAATCGAAGAACAAGAAGCCGTAAAGATCAAACATATCGATAAAAGAACAAATTACATTACGCAGCTCCTCATAATCCTGCAAGAGACTTTGATGCTTGACCCCAATCATCGAGGTCTCGAACAGAGCACACGCCTCTGAATCCACAGCCAACCCTTTTCGAGCTTTCTTCATCCGATTCAAAGAGAAAATCGAAACGATGGCAGAAAAAAGAGAAGACCCAGAAAAGAGAATGCGGAGAAAGAAGGAAAAACAATGGCGGAGAAAAGAATAGAGGGTTTTTGGTTAAATCTTAACCTAGAAGACAACTAAGAAAGAAGGCAAAGAAAGGCCAAATGATAGGGCGATCGTGGGAAGTTGAGAGAGAGAGGAGAAATTTAGCCATTTTTTCTCTGATTGAATTAGGAATTTGTTGGGGGGAAATTTTGGTTTGGTCCAACTGGGCCATGGATGAGATATAGAAAGGGGATTCCATTGATGGGTGGATGGTGAAAAATCTTGAGAACAAAATATTCAGTGAATTGTGGGAGTGATTTTTTTTTTTTCTTTTTTCTTTTTCAGAGAGAAGAAAGAGAAAAAGGGAAGGAATTTGTGTTTGTGTGTTGTTAAACTGTTTTAATGGGGTTTTGCAGATGATGTTTTTGGATAGTGGTTTGCTATTGCTTTGCTTTTAAGGCTTTTTCTTTTTTCTATTAAATCAATCAAATCCAAAAAGATTCTCCCTCTCTCTCTTTCTTTCTCTCTCTAGGGAAGGAATTTAATGGACATTTCTTGCAAAATTTGCAATACCCCATTATCCTTCTCCTCTTGTTTGCAAAATTTTCTCTCTCTCCCTATCTACACCCAGAAATAATATAGGAATTGTTTAGGACACCAAATTGAGATTTGATGTCTTATAGGTAGAGTTTATATATTTGTGTTTAAGATATATAATTGAATTCATATGTCCGGGATATCTAGAACAATTTTTTAATTCTAAATAAATTACTGTTTTTGTTTTTAAACTTTTTTACTCAATAATTCTACTAATATTTATTTGAACAAAATATAAATTACAAATTTTTTCTTTTATTATTAAGACTTTTTTTTCGTTCTTTTTTTTTTTTTTTTTTATAATTAACAACTATTAATCCATTACATTTCTTCTAAAAATATAGTTAAATAAAATGGGAAACCAAAGATAAATCAAAACTTTTTATTCCTAGTTTTTCTTAAAGGATTTCATTATCATCTTCTTCTTGTTGCTCTATATTTTTACCCTATTATAAATTATTTTTTTTTAATTGAATCTCTCGTCATCTTAGCTGCCACACATTTCTTCGACAATTTTATTTTCAATTTCTCCAAATTTGGAGGATTATCAAATAATAAATATCTATTTTCACTAATTTTGGTTAGAAGATAAAGTATTTGAAAAAAATCTTCACTTTATGGTTTTTTTTTGTTATATTCTACCTACTTTCAACTACATTCATACTGCTAAATATTTTTAACACTCATTTGATATGTGAGTTTAATAAAATAAAAATATATTTACAAATTTTTACGTATAAATATTGCAGTTAATGTAGAAAAAATATCATTATTTATATAATCAATAACCCTACAACATACTTTAACAGTCATCGACCTTATAATAGTCAAAAGTGGTTGTCGAAATTGATTATCGAAGATGATTTTTGCTAGAGTTTGTAGTCGGAGGTGGTTGTAGGAGCCTGAAGTTAGTCGTATTAGAGTTGGTGGTCGGAATCTGTCGTTGGAGGTAGTTATCGAAGCCTTGAGTTGGTCATCGAAGTTACTCGCTCAAAGGTAGTCATTGAAGTTGATTATCGAAAGTGATTTTCATCAGAGTTTTTAGTCGATGTGGTTGTTGGAGCCTAAAGTTGGTCACATGAAGGTGATATTAGAGTTGCTTGCCGAAATTCTGTTATTGAAGGTGGTTGTCGAAACCCCGAGTTGGTCATCAAAGTTGCTCGCTCAAAGGTGGTCATCGAAGTTGATCATCAAATGTGATTTTCGTCAGAGGTGGTTGTCGGAGTTGATTATTGGAGTTTGTGGTCGAAGGTGGTTGCCACAACATGAAATTAGTCATTAGAGTTGGTCACGCGAAAGTGGTCATCAGAGTTGGGTCATTGAAGTTGTCATCGAAGGTAGTTGTCGGAGCCCGAAATTGGTTGTTAGAGTTAGTCATGTGAAGGTTGTCGGAGCCTGGAGTTGGTTGCCAGAGTTATTATTAGAGGTGGTTGTCGGAGTCTGGACTTAATTCCCAAAGTGTGATAGCAATAGTCGCCAACAAATGGTTGACGGATAGAGCCATTGAAAACATTGAAAGAATGAAGAGTTTGGGTAAGTTGGTAAAATATACCAACTCGACTCCACCAATATTTAAAATTGTTTGACTAAACATTGAGTTGGTATTATTATTTCAACTCAGTTCAACTCATGTTCGTGAGTCAAATACCCTCATACATTTTCCTGATCTCTTTCTTCCAAATGCCAAAATCCAACTCTCTCTCTTTAATTTTTTTTTTTTTTAAAAAAAAGATAAAAATCAATTTTAATTATATATCGAACCAAACCATTTGTTTGCTTTGTTTAGTTTGATTTTTTTAACTAATATAAATAATTTAGTTCATTCAGTTTTAAATTCAAAACCAAATCAAACATAAAAATTATATTTTTTTAATTTTAAACGAGACCAAATAGACAATTTAGTTTGATCGATTTTAATGAATACCTTAATTAAAAAATGTCAAAAGAAAAATAAGAATAACTAATTTAAAAAAGCAACAATAAATATAAAGAAAAAAATATGTAAAAAATAAATAAAGAACTATAATAAATTGAAACAAATAAAAACCAACCCATCCCCTTCCCTTCCTCTCTCTCACACTCATAACCAATCTCTCCCTCTCTCTCTCTATAGTCAAATTAATAGACATTTTTCTGACAATAACCCTTTTTTTTTTTTTAATCATACCAAATGCTTAGATAATTGTAGTATGTAGTTAATATTAGTCTAGTACTTTCTCCAAATAATAATAATGATAACAACAACAATTGTTATTGATCATTAAACTTAAATTATAAATTTAGTTTCAACTTTCCATTTTTTTAAAAAAAAAATTATAGATTTATTACCCACAAATTTTAAAATTTAAGATTTCATTAGACATAAGATTTATGTTTTTGAAAATTTCCAATATGTGACACATAACTGAAAATTTCAAATGTGTGACATCTAATTAAAAATTTAGGAAAAATTACAAAAATCACACATGAACTATGGAGTTGGTTAGAATCACACTCATGAACTTCCAATTGGATCAATTACCCCTTGTAGTTTTATAATGGTTGCAATTAACCCCTTTTATTCAATTAATTTTTATTTATGGATATGTGTAGTTTCTTCCTCTCTCTCTTGTTCTCTCTCCTCCATCTTCATTCTTTGTCGTTTACCCCTCTCTCTAAATTCCCCATAACCTATTCTATCTCCTCAGTACTCGCTAATCTTTTCCTACCATGCCACTGTCATCCTTCGATTTTTAAGAGAGAGTGATTCAGGCTTTTATCAATTGCAATCATTAGAAAACTAGAAGGGGTAATCAATCAAATTGAAAGTCTATGGGTGTAATTGTGACCAACCCTATAATTTAGGGGTGATTTTTGTAATTTTTTCAAAAATTTATAAAAGTATTAATACTTTTTAAAAGTTAAGCCAAATAGATAGAGACTTCAAAGTTACTAAATTTGTAGAGTTATTTTTCAACCTTAAAGATGAATTTTGTTATGTTTGAAAATAAATTTGGCTTAATATCAAACTTGTTGCACCATTTTATCTTTTTAACTCTCTATTTCTTTTTCAATAAATTACGGTAAGAGATCGAATCTTCAATTATCATTAAATTAAATTTACTCCGACATAATTTTAGGCCATTGAAATGGATTGTTTTTTTCTTGAAACCCATATACTGTTGTTTGTGGTAAAGATCAATTTTAATAATTTTCTTTTAGGACGTTTGGAATCTGTTAAGCCTTAAAGTGGAGGAGACAGCGACCCACCTCCTCGAATTTGGGTTAAAAAAAGACATGAGACAAAGCATGGCTGACAATCACACATCAACTTCCTATTTACATAAACATGTCAAGGTTTGTCTCAAGGGTTGAGTAACCTTTTCTTTAAGTTTTGAATAAACACATATCCAAGGATTATATTTTTGTCCATCAATTTTCGGATACTACATTTGATGACCATCATCGATCAACTTCGATCACCACCTCTGACGATTGCTACCAATCACCTCTGGTCTCAACTTTCGGCGATTGCTACCGACCACCTTTGGTCTCAACTTCCGGCGACTCTGTCGACAAACTTTTGGTCACTGACTTTGGCCAAATTTCGGCCGCTGTTAGCCAACTTCAACCATCACCTCCGACGACTGTTATTGACCACCTCCGATCGCCATCTCTGACGAATGCCACCAGCCACTTCTGAGTGATCCTGCCGGCAAACTTCCAACCACTGATTTTGGTCAAATTTTGGCAGCCACTAGACAACTTTAAAAAACATTAATAAAAACATTTTTAATACATAATAAACTAAACAAATTTGTATATAAAAATATTTTTTAAAAAAAAGTTGTTAAATTTCAATGAGTTTTTTTTTTAATAAAATGTTCAAATAAAAATGAATTTTTGAAAAAAAAAAATTTATAAGCCATTCCAAATAGACCCTTAGTTTAATTACAATAATATTTTTTTAAAATACAACTTCTCTTTCTTTTATTTAGAGTTTTTTAATTATTATTTATTGGATTACCTTTTTTTAATTCTTTCTCTTTCTTTCTTTGTTTATATGTTTTCTTTATTTTAGGTGATTTCATTATCACTCCAAGAAACATCTCATATATGTTTCTTTTCGTATTTATTATTATTATTATTGAATAGTAAGGATGGCTAGAAAGTAAATTGGACTAGCTTGTTGTGTAAATTAATAACCCATTAGACTGGAATCATGTAACTAAGTATATTTATTTAAGCTATATCGTAGAAAAACCTAATTTAAATTAGATAAAGTAACAAAATTCTAAATAACATTTTATTTCAAAACCTATTAAAATCAAAATATCAAATTATTAAAACAATAAATTAAATAAAATTATAATTTTAACCAAATCTCTATTTCAAAATTAAAAAATATATATATTCTTCTAAATTTTTTAAAGGAGTCCTTTTAAATATAAAAATATGTTTAAAAATATTTCCACTTTATAGCAAAAAGTTCTAAAATACAAATACTTTTTAAACTTTTTGTTATAAAGTATAAATATTTTTTGGAATTTTCTATTTATAAGAATTTTTCTTTTTTAGATTAATTTAAAATTAACTATATTAAAATAACTAGATGAAAATTTTAAACTAATATAAAGTTCAACCACTTATTAAATATAAGAAAATATTTCACAAATTCAAGCTTTATAAATATGCACTTCACTCTCAGGCTTCCTAGGTCGCACAAGTTTCTTAAACCCAAACTTCTAAAACCTACCCTCAAGAATATATTTTTCTTAAATCCAGACTCTGCAAACCTCTCATCCTAACTCCATGCTTAACATTTCCAAGCTTAGCATTCCAAACCTGCGTGTCAAACACCCCTCAATTCTTCCTTTATTCTTCTTTCCTAAACAACTTCTCAAATTTCTATTTTAGTTTTTAGGTTTAAGTGCTATTTTGATCCCTAAACTTTAAGGTTTGTTCTATTTTAGTCCATAATCTTTCAAAATGACTGTTTTAGTCCTCAAACTTTAGAAAAATGCCTAATTTAATCCCCGTTATTAATATTAATATTCTATTAAAAACTTAACATAATGATGATTTGGCATCTTTCCTTAAGATGATAAAGTTTAGTATAGATTAGCGTGTGTTGTTCCTTATTCTCTCTAATAGTCTTTGTTTGATTTTCTTTTATAAAGTTAAATTTTTCGTCGTGTCTTCATCATCTTTGTCTTCTCCCTTCTTCTACAATCTGCCGTTTCCTTAGTTGAACCAGTCTCTTCCACTCTCTCTCATTAATCATTTCTCATAACGCTATCTTAATTTCATGTTTAGGTCTTTGTTTGTGTATATATATATTTAAATTCAATTTCTATTGATTTCTACCACTACTTTTTCACTCTCTTGATTCTCTCTGCAATGTGTTATATCTATCTTTCTTCTCTGATTTACATTTGAGATAACGTTTGTTCTCAATCTCATGACTACAATATTTTTTGTCGGCTTTCGCTTCCTCTTTAAGCGTGAATTGAAAAAAAGTTAGAAAAGAGCAGAGAAACTAAACCCAAAAAAGAAAACGAAGTGGTAAAAATAATTTTTAGATTTGTAGCTTGTAATTTACCATTAATGACAGAAAATTGTGCATCTCGCAAGCTATTTCAGCCATTTTGTTCAAGCGGCAAATTTTTTAAAGTTCTTTTTGCCATTTTTTTTATAGCTTCCTTCTCATCTAATTGAAGCCATAAGACTTTCTAGTGATGGGTTTTCGTATTTTTGCATATTCAATCAAATACCCAACTTGTTTATTTGATATGGATGTCTAATATCTAAGAAAAAATGTCAAATAATCATCCCGTTAAGTTTTTAATAGAATATAAATAGTAAGGACTAATATGAGCATTTTTTTAAAAAATTTGGAGACTAAAATAGACATTTTGAAAGTTTAGGTACTAAAATAGGACAAACCTTAAAGTTTAGGAACCAAAATAGTATTTAAACCTAGTTTTTAACTTGTGCATTCATCATCTTCTTCGTCCTCTCTTCTTTGTCCTCTTTCTTTTTTCTTTTTCTTTTTCTTTTATTATTGTTATGAAATTGATGATTTTGAAAGGAAAAAAAAATAAGAAAAACGTAAATAGTAAATAAATCAATACATGAATTCACAAATTCACTAATAACATGTTAATTATGTCTAGAAGTAAAGAGTAGTTTATTATTAGAGAGAAATATTCTAAATACAGATTGCATAAATGTCTTTAGAATTAGAAGATTTATTTATAGCTCACCCTTCTAATATAACACATAAACGAATGTATATTAGGTTTAGAGAGAATTATCAGCGAATGATGTGCATGATGATTGGGTAAAATCAGAGATGCTATCAAATCATAATTACTATTTTTGACATTTTTTAAGACTATATTAAGGACTGAATTTCAATTTTTAAAACTATAAGAACTAAATTCTAACTTTCACCTTCCACAGAAATCAAATTTGCAATTTAACCTTCCTTTTATCGATTTAGAATGACTTTTTAAGTGTTTAACTAAAATATAATTTAACATAATTAAAGAAATTTAGTTTGAAATGACTTTTCAAATGCTTAAAAAAAAGTTTTATGTAAAAAAAATACTTTAAGTACTTAGAAAGTCATTACAATAAGACTTTACTAACTTCATATTTCTTCTAATCTTTCAACTTTTTTTTATCTACTTTTCCACTATACATAGGGCATATTAGAGTGGATCTAAAATGATTAAAATCATTTTTGTTATTTTCAAAATCACTATGAAATATATTCTCTAATCCTTCAATTAAAAATTGCATTTAAATAATTTTGAATGCTTAAAAACGTATTTATAGTGACTAGTTTTTTAACACGTGCAAATGCACATGATATTTTCAATTATATTATCATATTGATAAAATTTTCATTTTATTTTACCGTTTATTAGGAATAAATTTTTATAAAAGAATTTGAGTAAGAATCCAATGCTGGTTAGTTTTATTTTGGAAAAATAGTTATTTATACGGTTGTAAAAAGTTAAAAATTATTAAAACATCCTTCTCCTTTCTTATTTTTATGCATGTCATTTAAATTATTGGTGCCAACGTACTTTAGACCTTTATTTTTAAAAACTAACTAATAAAATTTAGTAACTTTTAAATCCATTATTATTAAATATAATTATAGGTAAAGTTTTTTATTTTTATTTTTTTAGAAGTCATAAGTAAAGTTATAAATCTTAGATTTAGTGATTCACTCCGAATTGATAAAGCGCTCTCTTACAAATTGTTTGCATTTTATATTTTCACTTTTGAGTAAATTGAAAATATTATTTTCAATGTAACTCCTTTTTCTAGTTTTGAAAAATGGTTGATTATAAAATCAAAAGTTTTAGAACTAATTTGACAATCTTTACCACAAATTAAATTTAAAAATAGTAGAATTCATTCAATTTCATAATAATAGTAATAATAACAATCATTATTTTATATTAATTACTATTATTATTTAAAAAATAAATACATCAGAGAGATTATTTATATATATACTTAACTCGAAACATTTTTTTGACTTAACTTCAATTGACATTATATCATTTTCAAGCACTCCAACCTATTTGCATACTTCAATTATTTTTTAAAATTACAAAATATTAACATTGCAACACAGAAAGTAGAAGAGAAATAAAACCTTTAAAATCTCATCAGTAAATATACTTAAAGATAAATTCATAAGTTCTAGAAATTAATTATAGAAATAAAGAGATTTTTTTTTTCTAGTTTTCTAACATTTCATCTTTAAAATATGTATATATTAGGTATAGATGTGAGAATGCGAAAAGATAGTACATAATTAATATAATGTAAATTCTAATTTGAGTTTGAATTTGAATTAAATACTAATAAATATTGAAACAATTCTAGAAAAGTAGGTAACTTTTTCTTTAATAAAATTGTAACAACACAATGTGAGGGTTTTTTCTTCTAATTATTATTTTTTTAAAAAATTAATAAGGATAATTTAGGTTTTTCATTAAACTAAAAGACAATGTTATAAATTTAACTTCTTGAGGTGGTAAAGTAATCTAATAATATTCTCCCCTTAATTCACTTTAATTAAAGAGAAGTCTCTTTACATCCCAGCTCTTTAGATCCATTATTTATACTTGAGGATCAAATTTTAATTAGTTAATTAATTAAAAACTTTGTGAGGCATCAAATTACACTTGTTTTTTTTTTTCCCCCTCAACGAAAGAAACATAAATCTGTAAGAGGTGAATAATCTTTTCTTTTCAAAAAATTTACATTAAGAAATATACAAATTATAAAGGAACAAAAGAAAAAAAAAAATCAACGATCCTTTTTCTCAAAAAAGAAAAGAAAAAAATCTTAGATATGATAAACTTATAAATATTTATAGAGAAATTAAATTATATTCAACTTCATCAAAAGTGGAGTTGCAATGCCACAAAATTTGAATCCGAGATATAGATTCACGCATGCATGATACATCCCCTGTAATTTTAATATACCACCAAAAGACATGTATAACTTCTTGAATTTTTTAATATATACTGCTGACATCTTGAGATGTTTTAAAAGATTGAATAAGTTTTGAGAGTAAAGAGAACCTAAGGAAAAAAAAATTATAGAACTTCAAGTGTTGGTAAAGAAAAAGGGGAATAAAATGCTCATTATATAGGTAATAGAATGTGAGTTACAAAATCTTTTGAATTTTATAATTTTTAAAATTCAATTATGAATTATAATTAAAAAAATGTTGTAGTTAAAACTTTTTGTTATTTTATCATATATATTTATTATTAATAATCAATTATTAATTAGTGAATTAGTTAACTATATTTAATCATTTGTTTATTTTTTATAAAAGAATATGAGAGGTTACATTTTTCCAAGACTACCATTATGGATATTTAATTTAAACCACTACCGTCCATTAAATTAAACAACACCATCAATGAGATTAATCACTATCATCATGGGTTTTAATTAATTTGAAATAGTATAGGTAGGAGAGTTATTGAATAGACCAAATTACCACCAAGGTAACAATAGAAAACTTTACAATGGAAGGACAAATTTGACATAAAAAATTTCTCCATATCTAATCTTTTATACCTGGTATAGATTATAACCGAAAAAAAGTGATTTTAAATTAAAATTACTATCAAACATATACCTAATGTATTGTCAACTCGAAGTCACTAACAAAGGCACTAAACAACCTAATGATATAGTTTAGCTAGTCCTTTGTGATACAAATATGACAAGAACCTATGAAGTATAGATACGGATACAACTACACGATATAAATACGATTGGATACGATGATTCATCAATTTCTAAAAAACTAAGATACGGATACGTCTAAGGGTGCAATATTTTTAATATATATATTTCTAAAAAACGAGGATACTGATATATTGAGGATACATTTTCTTTTTTCTTTAAAAAAATCTAGGATGTAGATAAATTTAGCATACAAGTTAACAATAATAGCACAAAATATAATATAAACACTAAAATACAATACAAAAAAAGCAACATCTAAGATGTGAAGTACAATAGTTAATAAAATGCAATAGAAAAGTGACTTATATTACAAAGAAGAAAAAGAAAATTAGAGGAAGAAATATGAAGATAAACGAAAAGCTTATTGGTGAAGATATCCAAATGATTTATATTTTGATGGATTTTGTGGGGACTTAAAAGTGAAGATGGAGATTGGATGATTCTAGTCTAGAATTTGGTCCGTTATTTTTTTTTCTTTTACTTTTGGACTCGAGTAATGAGCATTTTAAATATGTTGCCTAATTTTAGATTGGGAAATATTAGATGAGTTACTTGTCTTTTTTGTTAAAAAAAAAGTACGCATAGAAATAGATACGTCAAATTGCGTGTCAGATACGTATCTGAAAAAATCAGTATCCGATACGTATCTGATATTGATTCTTTGTCTCACATGAAGTATTTGCGCTTCATGACAAAAACTATATTGACCATATAGAATTGTAAACTACAAACTTCAAACATCGACATTCTCAATCACCAAAAACTATTTTTAAGATGACATTTTAACTGCTTAACTTGTTTATGTATTCATAGTATTCATATAACTTGCATTATCAAACAAGTCTTTATTAAATCATAAAGGCTTGTTCACTAGGGGTGTTCAAAAAATCCGATAATTCGACCAACTTGGATTACCCAACCCAAACCGTAAGACGGTTTGGATTGGGTTGGGTTAAATTTTTTTAAAAATTTAAATTCCGGGTCGGGTCTCAAGTTGCTCACATTTGGGTTGGGTCAACCCAATCCGATCTGAATATATATATATATTAAAAAAAAACAAAGAAAACTTGAGCGGCTGTCATATATATTTTAAAAAAACAAAGAATTCAAAACTCTCAGTCAGTCGCCCGCTTGCTGCTCGCTCGTCTAGTCCGAACCCTCGTAGTCGCTGTGCTCGTTCATCCGTCCAGTCGTGAGTCGTTCGAACCCTCGCAGTCACCGGCCTTCCGAACCCTCACAGTCCCGACCTTCCCTTAATCCCCTCGTCGATCCCCTTACGTTCGTCCCTCCCTCCCCTCGTAGTTGTCGCCTAAACAGTAAACCCTTGTCGATTCGGTCCACACCTTACGAGTCACGCTTCCGTGGAGTTTTTGCTTTTCATTTACTTCTTCACTTTTGGGTACTTTTGAAATAAAAAATTAACTTCATAATATCACTTAATTTCCCCTTTTCCTCTCTATAATCTGTAATCTTTTGGGTACTTTTCCTCTCTTTTGAGTACTTTTACTTCTCTATTTAATTTTGGGGGTTTTATTTGGGATTTGTGATTCTATTTCTTCCAATGAAAGTATGCATTTTTTTTTTGTCCAACAATCTTCTGCTTTCTTAGATCTTGTGTCTTTATATTCCTTTGCTCGGTAAAAAAAATGGTAATTCTAGAAAAAGGAAGTTAAAACTGTTAAAATTTACATTGACATTTGGAGTACAGATTATTGTGTTGTGACAAGATTTGAAAGACTTTTGACAATGTTTAAACTTTTGGCAATATGTTATTAGAGGGTAATTTTGTGACTGACAATATTTAGCCAACAAGCTGTAGACTAGCAAGCACTAAGATGATAATTATGAATGAGTTATCATTCAAATTTGTTGAAACAGAGGGTTTTAGATACTTTTGTAGTGTTTCATGTCCTAAGTTTGATGTTCCATCAAGAGTCACAATCGCTAGAGATTATATCATCTTTTTCTTGAGGAGAAAAAAAAGTTGAAATCATTTCTAGTTTAAAACTCTCAAAGAGTTTATCTTACTACCGACAGGACTTCACTACAAAATGTGAACTACATGGTCATCACTACACATTTTATTGATTCTGAATGGGTTTTGCATTAGAAGATTTTTAGTTTTTGTCAAGTTGCTAATCATAAGGGGAAAACTATTGGGAAGATGATTGAGAGCTTTTTTTTTCCTATCAATTTCTTATGTTAAGAGAAGACTTAAAATGGGAAATAAGTTGTTTTAGATGGAGAACTATTACACATGAGGTGTTGTGCCCACATTATTAATCTTATTGTGAATGATGGACCAAATATGCATGATTCTATTGCGTGTTCGTAATGCTGTGAGATATGTTCGATCATCACCTAGGAGAATGAAAAAATTTAAAACTTGTGTGAAAAGGCTCTTGTTTGTTTAGATGTGGCAACTAGGTGGAATTCTATTTATTTAATGTTTGGACATGCAATTAAATTTGAGAAAGCTTTTAGAACTTTAGAGAAAATGACTCAGATTTTGTTGATTACTTCGAGGAAGAGGACCGTGAAAATAAAATATTAAGACCCCAATTACATCTAATTAGTTACATGTAAGTGTTTATTAACTCTTTAAAAATGTTTTATGAAACCACCACAACGATAAGTGGATCTTCCTATGTGACTTGTAATGTTCATAGTACCAATGATTCTCAACAATCAAAGTCTCATGAAGTGGACGAAAAAATGGAAGATCTATGGATAACTTTTAAAAGATTGAGAGAAGAAGAAAGAAGTGGAGAATGATTTGACTTCATATTTGTCTGACAAGGTTATAGAAGATAAATGATTTTGAGATACTAATACACAAAATTAGTCATTCGTCATGACAGCTTTTGAATGATTCTTATTGAATTTGAAATTTCATATAATAGGCCAATATTTATTATTAAAACTTGGACCTTTTATTTTTATTTTGAATGTCCCTTTGAATATTTTAAATAAATACTTTGAACTTGAACATTTGAATTGAATTTTTTTGACTTTACATGGATTACATGTTTTTTTATTATTAATTGATATAATATATTTAGGATTAGTTGACTTTTGTAAATATGAAGGTTTATTGATCCGTAAAAATCAAATTATTCAATAGAAAAGGAGTTGCAAAAAAAAAAAATCAAAATTCAAAATAATAATAAAAAAAAAACCAATGACCCAACCCGAAAATTTTGGATTGAGTTAAAACTGAATTCATTATTAGCCAACCCAAATTTTTAGATTGGTCCACAAAATTCTTCAAACCCAGTCTTAACCGGAACCATATACACCCCTATTGTTCACAACCAGCCCATCCACTCTAAGCTTGTACAAATCAAGTTAGCTTTTTGTAGCATGGCCACAGCTACCAAGAAACAAGCATCTTTATCCAAAGCAAGAGCTAAGTAAAGGATAATTTAGCACTAAAAGATTAAAATGAGACTATATATTAACTAAATAAACTCATAAATTACTAGACTCCTAAGACTTCTATGTGAACAATTGTTAAAAGTGATTTTAACTGTGCAATCAAACGCCATGAAAACTTTGAAAAGCACTTAGGGGTTAGCTTTACCATTCTAAAAGTCATTCTAAACTGTCCCTACTTTACCACCCTGCCCACCAAAACACCAAGCAACACCTGTCAACCGTTGCTCTTCTTCTGTCCAGTATCTACATTTCTTGAAAGCTAAAGCTACTACAATGGCTGCCCTGTCCCAGTTTGACCAACTTCTTTAAGATTTGTTTGGTGTTTCTTCCCATTCACATGAGCTAACATCACTTTTGTATCATAAGCACCAACTTTGCACTTTTCACACCAGAAATTAAACTTTTTTTCTGCCACGATATCATCCTCACCAATCAAGTTTTGGCCAAATGTTATCTGGTTGTTCTGTTGCTTATTATCCTCTTTGTCCCCTAATTTCAGAAAGCTTGGAACTACTAATGCATTCATGTCGAAACTGCCATCATTTTTCTCACCTTGAAGTGTTTCATGTTTTGATTCCTTTGCTTCTGCACCTACTGCAGCAGAACTGAGCATCTCTGTGGCTTTGCATAGCTTTCTCCTTTTCTTCAGTAATGACTCGGGTGCAGCCCGGGAAATGTTGATCTCCTTTTGAGCCCTCAGACTTGCTTCTTTGCGCTGGTGTTTCTTGCCATGAAGGTGTTGATTAAACATCCTTTTGTTTGCTGCGGTCACCTTACACAGGGCACAGCTCCACTCATCCTTGGAAGCCTTCTTCACAATAGACAGTTGGATGTCATTGGTGGACAGTGATGTCGAGGCCTTTCTCTTTTCTCTAAAAACATTTGGGTCAGGCTTTTCCTGCAGCACCGCTCTCAAATCTATAAAGAATGAACTGGACTTTCTAAGCGCTTAAAAACACTTTTGTTGCACTTAAAAGCACTTTTCTAAGGACTTACTCATTACAAACATATCCCTAACAACTTCACACACATATCCACAGTTCTTATAAAAAGCTCTCTTTTTTTTTTGGTATGAACCATCAAACATAACTCTGGAGTGGCAAAATTTCACCAAATTTAAGACACAAGTCAGATTATTGTAAACCATTTGACAAGGAAGTTAGTTCATCCACAATATGATAATTTCTAAATAATGCCATTAATTGAAGTGTGATTTCCTAGAATTCCAACCATGTTTTTATAATAGAAAACTGATCATCAATCACTCCTACATAATTGGTACATTAGAGAATGGAAAACTACCTTATTGTCCTAGTAAATTTTTAAATTTGAAGAAAAGTTCGTACAAATACCTTAGTTTAGTTCCTCATCTTCCTATATTACAGCTTTTTTACCCAAAATTGGCAACCATTAGAATCTTAATTTGTCTTGAGTTTCTATTAAAATTCAGATTTAGGACTGTTTGGATTGACTTGAGAAAAAAATATTTTGAAAAAACTCGAACACTTTTGATAAAAAGTGATTAAATACACTTGAAAAACTATTTTAACTATTTTGAATGATTGTCAAATACTTTAATTTCTTTTAAAATGACTTTTTTTAAAAAATTAAACACTTCAAAATGTATTTCGAACACCACCTTAATCACATTGATAAACATGATTAACTTACAAATTTAGTTATTAAACTTCGAACTACCGTATATTTGGTTCGAACTTCAAGAAGTGCGATCTCTAAACTTTAAATTTAAGGATCCCTAAACTTTAAAAAGTGTGATAAATCCTCAAGTTTTTAATTGTGTCCAATAGATCCTTAAATATTTAATTTTGTGTAAATAGGTCATTGACCTATTTGATATTTTTTTAAATTCAATAATCATTTAATATTGAAAAATTTTAGAGTCCTATGATGCATGTGTTTTAAATTTATGTATAATAAAAATCAATACAGTTTTCAAAATTTTAAATATGTTAAGCTCCCATAGATATGGATGTGAAAATTTAGGGACCCACTAGACATTTTAAAAGTTATAAAGACATTTTTTACAAGTTCAAAAACCAAAGAGATTTAAACCTCTAAGTTAAGGGACTAAATTTATTTTAAGTTTATATCTATTTAGTCACTAAATTTGTATTAAAATTTTAATTTTATGTCCAATAAGTCTGTGAACTTAAAAAATGTTTAACAGATTCTTGAACTACCAATTCCGTGTCTAAATTAACTTTTAAATACATTGGATAGGACAAGGAACTGTTAAATACAAAATTGAAAATCGAGAATTTATTGGACACAAAATTAAATGTTTAGACATTTTCTACCATATTTAGAGGTTTAATGGACATAAATAATTGAAAGTTGAGAAAGACCGTTGAGACCTAAGATGCACAAACCTTATAAGTTACAAGTCACTAAACTTGTAATTTAAGGACTTCTCCTTGTATTTGAATTTTTGTTTTTGAAAATTAAGCTTATTTTTACCATTTTCTCTATTACAGTTTTCTTCTTTATTAGGAAAAGATTTAATCCTTTTAGTCTAAAAAATAAGTCTTTAAAAACTATTTTTTAGTTTCCAAAAACTCATTTCTTTGATATATTTAGACTAAGAATTCAAACTTTTCAAAAGATTGAAAACTATATTGAAGAAAAAGCAATGAAACAAGCATAAATTTCAAAGGAAAGAGAGAAAACTAAGTAGTTAAATTTAATCTTCTTAGAAAATTAGGATGATTTTGGGAAACTAAGATGATTTTGAAAAACCCTATTCATCAAAGGAAAGTGAAAAAAAAAGGATAGAGACAGAGCCAAACCAGTACAATGAGTTCTCTTTTAACGGCCTCTAGTACTTCAAGCTCCTTTTTGTCTTCCACCATTAATGGCTGAATCCGCGGCGGCGGCGGCGGCGGCAACGCCACTGCACGAAACCCTAGGCGGTCAGAACTTTTTGCTTGCTCCATCTTCCGCCATTCATGAAACGATTGCACCACTACCGCCGGCGACGGCAATGGACATGAAGACGGAGAAGGCGCTGCTGCAGCAGCGCTGAAAGGCACTCCCCAGCGTTGCGGCTGTCGGAGAGGAAATCCCGCCAACTGCGCAACTCCTCGAATCGCCATCTCTCGTTCGAACAACATCAATTCTCTCCTCGCTTCCTCTTTCAGAAATCGCTGCCGTTCAATCTCCGCCAGCAATTTCTCTTCTCTCAATCGCATTAACTCCATCTCCCAGAGCATTTCCTTGTTTGAATCGAGTATGTCCGTGGTTCGTCTGAGACAGGGTTCTGTTGAATCCATCGAGATATTGAAAATCATGTTAAATCAGAGAAAAGTAAGAGAAATCCAAGATTCCACTCTCGAATGCGTTCTATAAAGTGCGATCGTAACCGAAAACCTTTTGAGATGATCTGTTAGGGGATATGAAAAAAGAGGAACCGCTTCCGCAACTGAAAAAAAGTAACGAATCCTAACTGTGCTAGAAAAAGGAAAAGTAAATTTCAAAATTCATCGGTAAAATATACACACAGAAAATGAAAGTTAAAAGCTTCTTTCCCTAGATTCAAAATTTCATTCACTGCTCATAAAAAATTGTAAAACCTCTCATCGAAAACGCCAGAAACCGGTCAGAATTCCAACGCAGTCAGAGAGAGTTCCTCAACTCGAAGGGGAAAAAAAAAACAAAAAAACAAAAGAAAACTATTCACTATTCAAATCATCCAAAAACAGAAGAAATCTTTAACCTTTCGAGCCGCTTGATTTTCACGGAATCCAAACAGAGTAAAAACGCAGAAACCAGCGCATTCAGAAAAAGCTTCTCAACTCGAATGAACAAAAAAAAAAAGGAAAAACTATTCTCTATTTCACATCATCCAAAATCCTTAGAGATCTCTTCAACCTCTCGAGCCGCTTGATTTTCACAGAACATCCAAACATACAGAAACAATACAAAAGATCGCAATGCGAACAAATAGACAAACAAACAGAGAGTTAACAAACCTGGAAATCTTTGGTTAGATAAACAATAAACAGCCAGCGGCCAAGGAGGAACATACTGTGGCGGTGGCGGTGGCGGAGGTCGGTGATCGCCGGCACGAAACTTGAACTCCATGGCGAAAAACGCAGAAAAAAAATGAAAAAGGAAGGCGACGGTGCGAGAGGCGGAGGGAGAGGGAGAAGGTAAGAAGAAGGAGTAGAGAGGTATTGAAGGAATTAAGGGAAGAAGACGAAGAATATGGAAAGCACCGCCATTGTTAAGCGCGTGAGAAGAAGGAGAGCCTTGAAAAAAGGTGAAAAGATGGAAGGGCGTCCACAGTCAGGACAGTGACGTGAATCTACACTCTCCAAGATGACGAATTTTCTCTCTCTCTGATTCAAATATTTATTTTACTTGATTTTATTCACTGACCCCACCTCAAAAAAAGGGATTCTCTTTTTCCAAAGATTTTTGTTTTCCTTTCTAATCTGAAACAAGGAAATATGTTCGAAAAATCTCCCAATTTCAAAGAATATGTACGAGGTGTTAAAAAAAATATGATAATTTGAAAATATTGTTTAACTCAGTAGAATCCGGTTCGATTTAAATTTATTATTAATTTTAAAATATATTTTTTTATTATTCATAATATAATTATTTATATATATTGATTTTAATTCTATTTAATTTTAATATTTTTTAATAATTTATTCTTTAACAATTTTTAAAAATAGTTGAAATTTTTCATTATATAAATTGAAATTGAGTTGTTAATTTTAATTCAATATATGAAAATAATTAAATTAGATTTTTGCTTTTTGCTTTTTTTTAAAACAAAAATTTAAATAAATGACTAGATTAACCTAAACCAATCCAACTCAAATATTTCATGGTTGGGTTGGATTGGGTCATTTTTTAATAAGGGTTATTTAGATTAAAGAAATTTACAATCCGAACAATTGAGTTGAGTCTAAAAAGTCTTTCAACTCAACCCAACCCATGAACACCCCTTGTACCGAGTTTAAAAAATGTACCTTTTTAATCTTCAAATTTAATAAAATAGCTCTATTTGGTCAATTTTCAAAGAGATCTTTCTCGGTCTCTAAGCTTTGAAATGTTTTTTTGTTTAATTTTTTTTTTAAAAATTATATGATATTTAAAATTAGAAAAATAGTTTTAAAGGGGGTGTGTTTTTTAAAATCTGGCTAAGTGTTGAAACCTAGGACAACCATACATTGAGGCTTGTGAGGCATGGGCACATGGTGAAAGTTGCTATGCGTTGGTCTTGACATTGGAGGGTGTCATGTTTGCTAAAGTGGTGGACGCATGAAAGACTATGCGTTGGTATAGGGTGTGCGACCAAGACACTAAGCGATGGTCAAACCATGATGGACACATGTTGGCTGAGCGTTGGCATGAGGCGCTGCCCAAACGTTAGCGTGACAAGGGCTGCTCATGCGTTGGGATGATAAGAAGCAGCGTTAGCAAGCAACAAAGAAGGGCCATCGAGTGACGAGGATGGGTTAGGCGCGAGCAAGGATGCGTTCGATTGTGCGCAAGCGTGGGCGCTGGGCGTTGGGGCACTGCGCGAGGACGATCGCAAGTGCTTGTAGGGTTGCACGATAGCGGTAGACGATGAGCGCAAAGCTAGGAAATTGAGGCTGAGCGTGCGTGTTGTCCAATGCACGGCAATGAGCACAAGGTTGTGTGCTGTATGCGTAAAAGCTACATGGAAGCTATGCGATGGGCCAAGCCATGATGGGCGCATGGTGTAGTGTCTATGCATTGATGGGGCTTGCGGTACACAAGGCTTGCGAGGTCAGGTGGTGAATGTGTTGATCTTAAGCAACAAGGGCATGCTTGCGTTGGTCATGAGAGGATGCAAGGCGATGGCAAGGCAAGCCTTGGGCATTGATGCAAGGGCACATTAGTAGTAGGCATGCAGTGAGGGCATGCGATAAGACAAACCATGAGGCGTTGACTTGAGACCTAGCTTGACCCAAGGGTTGGCATGTGGTGATGATGTCCTATGCACTAAGACTGATTATGCACTAAGCACATTCGAGGTTAGGAGGGGCATGTGGGCGCATAGGACAAGGTTAGCGCGAGTAACATGCGATGGTCATAGTCCTAGTTGAACGCATGCGCCAAGGGTGAGCCATGCGAGGAGAGGAGTATGCAGCCAAGTAAGGACTTGCGATGACTTGAGGTTAGTGTGGCACAAAGGAGGGTGATGCGATGATCAAGTCATGCGATCAAGTAAGCATGTGGCCATGAAAGGTATGCAGACTAATAGATTCATCTGAACAAGTGGTTAAACCGAGAAGAGTTTGAGCTTAAGATAGAAGGAGGTGGACAAATAGGGTTTCATGCAAAGAGAACTTGTGCATGAGGAAGACAACGCAGCTTCATGCAAGTAGGAAGTGGCATGGAAGTAGGTGGTGGCAAAGCAAGGTGAAGACACTCTAAAAGTTCCTAAGTAGGAGGTGTCATGTGTTGAAACCTTAAGAAATGATGAGGATTTGTTGCTAAAGGCCTATAAATACCACCATAAGGCATTTCTTCAGTTCATAACATAAATTCTCTTCAAAGAATATTAGGAGGAGTATTTGAGGATAGATTCGGAAGAAGCTTTGCATTGATCATGAAGAGCATGCGTTGATCAAGTGGTTCTAAGAGGTGGAGATGCTATCGGACAATGAGGTCATGAAGTAGCATCAACTTGGAACGAGTTCTCCCAAACTACTCGTGCGTTTTGAGTGATTCCAAATCCACTTGAAAGCCCTAAGTGTCCAATTTTCAAGGTAGGGCTGCCGGAGGAAAGGATCAAAGGAATCGGGCTGGAGAGTAAAGGAAAGACAGAAGGTTCGAGCTCTTGGGTAAGCTTGGGCCAGTCTTGATGATTTGAGGATTCCGGCCAAACCACGAGGATTTTTGGGCCGAGATTTTAAGATAAGTTAGTTAAGAAATTTCTAACATATATGTAGAAGGAAGTGTCTTAAAATAAGGTCTGGAATGATGAGTAATATGAGCTTCGGAATGAATATAGAATTTAGGATTCAAAAGGAAGCCATCGGAAACTAAGGAACTTGGAAAGAGAGAAAGGTTCCTGCTAATCAAGGTGAGTGGTATTTCTTTTAAGGTCTTAAGCATATCTTTCATGTTTATGTTATGTTGTGAATGAGTAGTTGGAACGAGCATGAGAATATATGGTTGGGATGGTCAGGGGGTTAACAGACCTAGTTCCTGAGCTTGTGAAAGGAACCTCGTATGGGATGGTTAGAGGGTTGACGAGCCTAGCTTCTGAGCTTATAAGCGGGAATCTATGTGCATATAGGGAACATAGAAGACTGAGGTTTGGATGTTAATCTCGTACTTGTGATATGCTTGTATTATTATATGAGTTGAAAGAGACTCTATAAGTTGTTTACCACTCACTGAGCTTCTTAAAGCTCATTCTTTTCTTTATGTTTTTTCCCAGATAGCGAAAGATGAGGAGTTTTAGGGTGTTGCTAAGGTCAAGGTCTGCCACACCACAACCACACTTCTGGTTCAAAGTTGTTGATATAAACTTTATAATTAAGTCTAGGAATTGTATAAATGTTATACTGTTTGTAATAAAATAAGTTTAGCCAAATAGTTATTGTTTATATCCTTGACTTAAAGTTTAATGAGTGCAAAATGTTTAGATGGGCAGTAGGTATCACAAAAGGGTGGTATCTGTCGTCCTTACGCCTTCTTTCAGGTTCAAGAGGTAAGCTCAGAAGGGGGTGTGACAAGTTGGTATCAAAGCATAAGTTCCTAGGAAACCTGAAATTTGAGTTCAGGAAACCTAGAGGGATGATTCCATAGGTTTAAAGAGAAACCTAAGAATTAGTCAAGGTAAGACTAAAAGGAATAGCGGAAGTGGCGCACCTAGCACACAACCTGAGTTGGAACTCATAACGCTACCTGAAGATCCGTTGGGAAAGGTAAGAATGAATTAAGTTATTCTCAATTAGAGTTTGAGATAAAAAAATTATTTGTAGATAGTTTGGTTTGACGAAGAGATGGCTAGGAGAAATACCGTTGGACAAACTAGGGAAGTTAATATCAAAGTAGCGCAGTGGAAACGTAGTGCTAGACAAGGTTATAAAGGTTTGCGACAGAGGTTGTTGTGAAACCTTAAATCAGAGTAGGTCCGAGCAAATTTCGAGGACAAAATTTTCTTAAGGGGGAAGTAATTGTGAAACTCGGATCTCAATTTCCCTACTTAAGCAAGTAATTAAGGAAATTAAGCCAGTATAAGTTAAATCTTATGTTGAAGGGAAAAAAAATTCTAAGTATTGGAGTAAACGTTTGAGTAGCTTTGAATTGGAGCTTAACAGGTGGAAATCTGGCTAAGTATTAAAGCCCAGGACAACCATACATCGAGGCTTGTGAGGCATGGACGCATGATGAAGGAGTTAGATGTAACTATAGGGGCAAAACGTAAAATTGGCCTAGCTATACTTATGAGTAATTTATGAAAGGTCATCGCACTATTGATTGGTTATATGGACACAGAAATATATCTGTAGTACGATTAGTGCATCTATCGGTGTTTAGTGGAGTGACCAACAGTTAAAAGATGGTGGATCTCTTGACTAAAGAGTTTAGTCAGTTATTCACGTACTGTTGGAGCTTCAAGCTACAGGTCCATAAGATCCCTTTGGTGGCTCAATGGATTCAAGTTGGGAATCAGTTTTTAGGTTAATTTGAAGTGTTCAAATTAACAAGAGAGAATTTGATTATATATGATATAATTAAATTGGTTGAATTATATGTGATATAATTGATTTGATGTATTAGATACATTAACTGAAGGAATTGATATAAATATGATTTATATTAAATAAAGGAGAAAAGAATTATGGTTTAAATATTACATCTGATGTGATATTAAAACTATAGGTTATAAATATAATATGATAATTTAGTTATTATATTTATTTATAATAAAAACAATTATGAGATAATTGTTTAGTTGGTTATTTTTTCCATTAAACGTGCAAGTGGGAGGTCAATTTCAGTTTTGAATAACTGAAGGATAAAATGAAAAAAGTTTTCATTTTATGAACGATTGCTTCATTAATTGCTTCACTAATCGTTTGCTCACAAGAGACTATACGATAGTCCTCATAAGAGACTAGATGATATAGCAAGAGACTAAATGATCGAGTGAGATTTGTTAAACGATCGGCTCTAAACGATTGAGCAAGAGACTAAATGATCGACTAGATGATTGCTCACGAGAGTGAGATATTACTAGACGATTCTTACGAGAGCGAGAAATTACTAAACGATCAAGTACTCTCAGTTTATGCGATAGACAAAAATCTTTCGTACACTTACTTGATCATGTAGTTCGATCATTTTCTTGCTCCTTCCCTCTACCAAATTCATACAGAGCACACACCTCCTGGATTCTCATTCCGAGATTACCAAGGTTACCGAGTGGTAGTGTTGAAGGGTTGCTATTTGAGGAGTAGATTGTTCGTGATTGTAACGACAACGAGAGGTTGGCTAAACGATTGCTCACGAGAGCAAGATATTTCCAGAAGAAGAGTTCTTCAAAGGTATGTCTCTCAATTCTTGTTGTATGCATAACTATTCTTGTATGTTTATGAATGCATTTATTCTTGCACAATGGGCTTGGAAAGATCTTGCTTCCACTCACTGATTCTCTTGAATAAGAGTTTCTTCAGATAGGTTGTTCTCTTAAGTACCAAATCCAAGTCTTGAACAAGGGGCCCTACCCTCTAAGTGGCCCAAGAGGGATCCAGTTTAGTGATTGGATCACAAACCAACTGTTTATTAAAGGATCAGTGGAACTTAAGGAGCAAGATGTAATTTTGGCGGTAAAACTGTTGAGGTTGATGCCCTAAAGTTTCGTGTGTTGTAATTTGTAAACAGTTTGTACGAACGGTTGTGTTGTATAATATATGATATTTACTTCACATCTTGATTTTTATAAGTTATTTGTTTTATTTGCTTTACCACAAACCAATAAATATAAAATCTCTGGTTGTCTGTATGTAACTTAAGCATGTATGTGGTGACATACAAGTGAATCATGTCTTGAGTGATAACCAAAATGGTTTGTAGTATATGGATATAGGAGGGAAATCTTATCCTGGTAACAATACGGATGCGGCCCGCTTTATGGAATGGTCATAGGTGTTGTGACTTGTCACAAATGGTCTGATCCTGATCATGCGAGTGGGGGCATCCTATATAAAGAGTTTGTATAAGACCTGACCATGAAGTATTAACGTCTCGTTATATAACACCATTCATGACAGAGACTTCACTTCACTAGGATAACCATAGAAAACATAACCTCAATCCTGTGTGAGTTGAGAACTTCTGCCATTGATGGCGGTCCTTTGATTTGTATGGGTGCGAGTGACCAAGTCGCCGATTCAAACCTACCATTTTAGGGATTTGTCTAATTTAGGAGCTAGGAACTCAACTACACAAGATGGAATTCACTCCTTCTCTGAGGCAGGGGCAAGTAGATAGATAACTCCCTTAAGGGCTGATTCTAGAGCTTGAACGGTGTGGTGCCACACATCTTCTCTTGGCCCGAGAGGTGTTCACACATAGTTGGACTATGTTGTATTGTTTATTAGAGGAATCAGTGGTACTTAAGTAGTGAGATGTAAATACATGGGCAAAACAGAAAATTGGCCCAGCTGTACTTACGAGCATCTATGAAGAGTCATCGTACTCATGATTGGTTATATCCGATGGACACAGAAATATATATGTGCTAAAAAGAGTTCAACTGTTGGTCTTTAGTGAAATACCTGGCAGTTAATGGATGGTGGATCTTGTGGCTAAAGAGTTTAGTCAGCTAATCACGTACCGTTGAAGCTTTGAGCCACATGTCCCTAAGGTCCCCTAGGTAGCTTGGATAAAGAATTAGTTTTTGGGTCAGTTTGAAATGTTCAAATTGACAAGAAGGAGTTTGATTATATATGATATAATTGAACTGGTTACTTATATATGATATAATTGACTAAATATATGAGATACATTATTTTGGAGGAAATTAGATATAGATATGATTTATATCAAGTGGAGGAGAAATTACTATAGTAGATATATGTATTGGGGTTGATGCCCTAAAGTCTCGTGTCCTATAGTTTGTAAACAGTTTGTACGAACGTTTGTGTTGTATAATATATGATATTTACTTCACGTATTTTTCTCAGTTACTTGTTTTATTTGATTTACCACAAACCAATAAACATAAAATCCCTAGTTATCTGTATGTGACTCAAACATGTATGTGGTGACATACAAGTGGATCATGTCTTGAGTGATAACCAAAATTGTCTGTAGTATATGGATATAGGAGAGAAACCTTATCCTGGTAACGCTATGGATGTGACCCGCTTTGTGGAATGGTCACAGGTGTTGTGACTTGTCACAGATGATTTGATCCTGATCATTCGTGTTGGGGACATGCGAGTGGGGACATCCTATACAAAGAGTTTGTATAAGACCTGACCACGAAGTGTTAACATCTCGTTATATAACACCGTTCATGACAGAGACTTCACTTCACTAGGATGACCATAGGTAACATGACCTCAATCCTGAGTGAGTTGAGAACTCCTATCATTGAGGGCAGTCCTTTGATTTGTATAAATGCGAGTGACCAGGTCACCGATTCAAACATACCATTTTGGGGATTCGTCTGATTTGGGAGCTGGGAACTCAGCTATACAAGATGGAATTCACTCTTTCCCCAAGGTAGGGTAAGTAGATACATAGCTCCCTTAAGGGATGATTCCAGGGCTTGAACGATGTGGTGCCACACACCTTCTCTTGGCTCAAGAGGTGTTCACAATAGTTGGACTATGCTGTATTGTTCATTAGAGGAATCAGTGGTACTTAAGGAGTGAGATGTAACTATAGGGGCAAAATGATAATTTGGCCCAGTTGTACTTACAAGCATTTGTGAAGGATCATTGTACTCATGATTGGTTATATCCAATGGACACAGAAATATATCTGTAGTAAGAAGAGTTCAGCTGTTAGTCTTTATTAGAATGCCTGACAGTTAACGAATGGTGGATCTCGTGGCTAAAGAGTTTAGTCAGTTATTCACGGTTTAAGAGTTAAACAACATGCAGTGGAAGTATCAAGGATCCACAAGCATTCTAATTCGCTAATTTTGGCAAAAACTAAAGCATGCTCTTCACAAAAAATGGGTTTTCAAAACATACATTTGATGAACTCTCCAAGAAAAACGTCTTTTCAGCTGTTATCTTCACTTGATATCAACGTGAACCACCTCAAAGCCTTCCCTACTATGCTCTTGGAGCTTTAGGTAGAGTTGTGGGACTCAAGAACAACTTGATGATGTGAAGAAACAAGAAAAGCTCACAGCAGTAAATTGAAAAAGACAGTTTCTTCTTCACCGTTATTTTTTTTCTCTCAAAATTTTGTATTCTTCTATTTTCTCCAACAACTCCAATCTTTTTTATATATTTAGATGAACATGCAAAGTGATGGAGTGCATGGCTTGCAGCTCATGCTTGGAGAATCAAAGTAGAGAAGATAATGGTTTTTGTGTGAGCATAAAGATGATGGTAATGGAAAAATCCATTTTCCATTTTGTGCAACCATGCAAATTGTTTTTCCATTTTCTTTTTAAAATAAAAAATGATTTAAAATCATTTTTATTCAAAATTTATTTTCTTAAATTAATTTCATAAATTAATTTAAAAAATTAATTAATTTAATATCAAATATTAAATTTTTTTTTGCACAATAATCATCTTCATATATTTAAACCATATTTAAATATTTATTCTCTGGTTCCGTTTAATTTGAACATTTCAAATTAATTTCTCAAGCTATCCTAAAGCTTACACATTTACGAGCTAGTAGGGGGACCTGCGGACCCATAGATCATGGGCTTCAACAATCCGAGATTAATCGGCTAAACTCATTAGACCGATCTAACCCCTATTCATTAACTAAGGGGTGATTCCACTAAAGCCCATAGCTGAACTCCCCTCACTGTAGATATATTATATCCACTAGATATAACCATGATTAGTAGTTAACCCTTCACAGGTTGCTCGTAATAATGGCTGGGTCGAATATCTGTTTTACCCCCGAAATTACCTCTTATTCCTTAAGTTGCACTGATCCCCTAATGAACAATTGATTTGTGATCCAATCAACAAATCGAATCCCTCTCAGACCAATGAGAGGGTGAGATTTCTTGTTCAAGACCCAGAATCAGCACTTGAAGGGAACAATCTCTCTACTAACCCTAATTGGGTAGGAGTGAATTCCCTCTTGCATCCTATGTTTCCAACTATTCATCCAGTCTTTTTCCCAAAATGGTAAGCTTATTGAGAAGAGGCAATTGGTCTACTCTCACCGTTTGTAGATCAAAGGTTAATCCTGAACAAACAGGAGTTCATAGTTAGCTCAGGATTAAAGTTAAGTTACCTAGGTCATCGCTTGAAATAGTCAGTCTTAAACAGTAAACAACGTTATAAAGTAAGAGTAATAGGTTTCGTGGTCCGATCTTGCATAAAATTCATTTGAACAGGACACCACCACTTCTCATGTCTCAACATGCACGAATTAGGATCACTTCATATGTAGCACTTTATAACACTTTGTAACAACTACAGAGTAGGCCGCATCTAATAGTGTTACCAGAATAAGGTACCCAATCTTATTCATATACTATAGATCATTTTGACTATTTACTCGAACCTGATCCACTTGTATATCTCCACATAAAGTTCAAGTACTCATATAATAGTCAAAGGACTTAGGTTTATTGGATTTCTAAAAAACAATATATTCAACAAAAACTTTATCGAAGTCTCATAATAAGTTTTAATGCTTACAAACCACGAGTTTTAGGACATAAAACCCAACAAACTCCCACTTGGACTAAAACTCCAGTGATAACTTATATATCTGATATATAAGACTGAGTTTCTAAGTTTTATAGAGAAATACACTAAACTAGGGCATCCCATACCCATGGTTTTACCATTTGGTATCTCATACCTAATATTTCTCCCACTTGGCCTAGGTTATTAACTTCTGGTATTTCTAGTCTTACTAGATGATTCTTAAATACTTTAGCTGAGAGAATCATTGTAAACATATTAATATACAAATAGGTTTCTTATGGGGAATTCATCTATTTCTCAATAATGGCTAGGAAGTACATTTTCCTCCCACTACATTGAGGTATTCTCAACTCTTTGATTAAGATGGTATGATCTGCCTTAACAACTCTTGTTAACAGTCAGAGCTAGAGATCTTAAATTCATTATACTTCAATCTTAGCCATTTAAATATCTGAATATTTGCTGATGGCTATTAACAATTTGATTCTTAACAGAAGTTGTTATGAGACAGAACAAACATATTTCTTGAAAAAACATTTCATTCATAACAAAAAAATATGTACAAAAGGTTCATTACAAGATTTAACGAAAGCAGGTAATTTACATCTTCATTAGCAACTTCTCCTACTGGATGAGCTGAGCAAACGGTCTCCAGGATCTAACCAGTCTATTTTCCTTTCTCTGCTCTCTTCTCTGCAAGATATTTAGGGCAATTTCTCTTCCAGTGCCTCAACTCATTACAATAGAAACATTTCCCTTTCTCTGCACTTACCAGTAGACTTTTTCCCTTTCCCTTTGTCTTTCTTCACTAGAATACTCTTAGTCTGTGAAGACAAGGCAACTTCAGGCTTGGAGGACATTCCTCTCTTCTCAGCAGAAGCAACATTTACTTCTGGTTCTTGTTCTAGAACTTTAGTTCTCAACATGGTCTGAAAAGCATACAACTTATTAAGCAGAGTTGTCAAGTTGTATTTGATTTTATTCATCAAGGTATTGGTACAAAATTGTAGAAAACTCTTCGGAAGAGATTTTAGAATAAAGCCAACTTGACTTCTCTCATCTATCATAGCACCATTCACTTCAGCCATATTAAAGTGGACAATCATGTCCAAGACATATTCATGAACATTGGTCTCCTCTTTCATGCGACTAATGTAAACGTATTTGACAGTATCATGCCTCGGGGTGAAGGACGACTGTCCAAACATCCCTCTTAGAGATTCCATAATCTCTTTGGCAGTGGTCATACCCTCATGTTATTTGGCCAAAACATCAGATAGGCTGGCGAGAATATAAGCACGGGCTTTATCATTAGCCCAGATCCATTTATCAAACGCTTCCCGAACAGTTCAGTTGGTATTTGAGCTAAAAATGGGAAGACATTCCTCCGTTAAGGCAAATCTCAAATCGTCTATCGTGTGTATTTTATTCAAATTAGATTTCCAGTTTACATAATTTTCCCCAATCAGTTTGTCCGAAGCCACAATTGTATAATATAACTCGTCATTCTGAAATTATAAACAAATTTTATAAGTGAATTGCTTTTAAATCCAATCAAGTGATAATATACCCATAATAATTATTTTTGCAAAGATACTTAAGTGATTTAGAACAAATGCTAGTGTGGGGCAGTCAAGAATTCTTTCACAAAAGCAAGACAGTTTTTGAACAAATACTATCTCCAGAATAACTCATATTCTGATAGTCATTTAGTTATCGTTTTCGGTCAAGATCATTACTAACACTTAGTAAGTCTTTTAAGTGTAGACCCACCATTTTTAGATCTTATAGAACGGTTTGAGTATGACTCCGAAATAGAAGACAATTCCCAAGACGGATCTATAAGACCCTATTCATTTTACTGAAGCGTGAGTTATTCCGAATCCTATGTTACAACCCTTTGTAGGGATCGCCGTGGTTAACGACTAGCTAGTGCCGCATGAAAACGACAACAAGCGCAACATAAGAATCTCACGGTTCAAACTAATGGAGGAGACTGTAGGACAATGTTGACACATTTCCTTCACCCACTTACTATGAACGACTTCCCCCATTCACCTTGTTATTGATCCATGCAAACACTTTCTTTATGGAGTAGTCGAGGTAAAATCGACAAGAAGCCAAGCATGGATCTCACAGTGTAAACTCTTGAGGACGTGAGAGCTAAGAACTTTTATTCTCCCACTGAAGTATTCTAAATGTTTGGGTATATTTATACTTAGGTTCTTTTAGGCTAATAAAAATAACCCTAAGTCTAGGTGGTTTATCCAAGTATAACACTTATAAATGGATTTAACCTACAATGTCTAGGTGATAAACCGATTTTATTACCTCAAACCGCTCACGAATGCTCATAAAATCGGTTACTAACGCTCAATTATTCGACTGTAATCCCCAGGTAGGAGGTGTTCTGTAGACCGTCAACTTAAAGACCACCAGCCTTCGACAGAATTATATATTGATTGAGTTTGTAACCATAGTTTTACAAGTTTAACAACCTATTTTAACTATTAAAATAAGTGGTTAACCTAAGTGAGCATGCAACTATTCTTTGTTATGGATTTTAAACGTCTAACCCAATTTTATAACAGCTTACAAAATTTTAGACATGCTAAACATCCATGACAAACAGCAAAGGTATTCAATATCTAATATAACTATTATATTAAATAAAATAAACCCTAACATGCATACTATATATCATAATATCTTATAACATACTGTCAATGTATGTAACATGCTTCCTACGGTGGGGTTTTAGATCTACATGACATACTGTATGCATATATGTGAATTTATTTAATTATCACGTACATCTCATGCATAAACAAGCAAACAAATAACTAACTATTATAAACAGCTTCATAACCATCTTTGAACCGCTTGAGTTACTCCAGATCCAACCGTAAACAACTTGAACTGAGCTGAATAAGTCTGAACTGGACCAACAAAGCCTGAACTAGACTAACCACAACCATTTGAGGCTGAATCAGATTGAACCTTGAGTAAACCGATCGAACCGGTTGCTCTTGGTCCAACCTTAATATGCTGTTAAGGTCGATTGTGTAACGTCTGGAGGTAATCGCCTAATGTCATCGCCTTGGGTTGAGAGGAAGTACACGGTCGCATAGTGTTTGCTGGAAGCTAGACGATTGTTTAGCTCTATCGCATAGGACTAAACGATTATTTAGTTTCATCGCAGTGCAATCATTTAGATCCATCACATAGTACTAAGTGATTGCATAACACCATCGCCCAACACCTTCAAGTCATCGTTTAGTATCTGCTGCAGCTAAATGATCGCATAGCTCAATCGTATAGAACACCATCGCGTCGCATATCATTTATCTATACGATCGCTTAGCTCTGCGACCAAACGATCGCTCAGTGCTATTGCGTAGCATTTCATCGCATCGTTTAGCACGCATCGTTGCTAAACGATTGTATAGCGCCATCGTTTAACAAAATAAACGTATCGTCTAGTTCCCACGACTAAAACTAAACGATTGCATTATACTATCGTATAGCAAATGAACGCATCGCTTAGCTTCCGTAGGTACACGATCGTTTAGCATTTAACATCACAACGACCAGCGCATGCTACTAAACAATCGTCTAGCTTTTCTTTTCATCGTATAATGTCTAGAGCTAAACGATCGTTTAGCAACTGGACCTCAGCTACAAATTTAAGTAGAAACTGAAAACTCTGGAACAGCAGCTCGACCTCCTTCGCTTGTTTCTTCAATTACATCTTAATTTTAACTCTAATGACTCCAAATAAATTACAAACTCTTGCTAACATATAAATGCTCATCAATTAAGAGCCAATTACAAATTTAATTGAGAAATTAAAGAGAATTAAAATGCCAAATCAAAGAAAACCATAGTAGTGCAACAGTTTCATATATCTCACAAAAAAACACCCACCTTGCCAAAATTAGACCGAATTGAAAGCTTAAAAGATGCTCTGATACCAATTGTAAGAGTTAAACAACATGCAGCAGAAGAATCAAGGATCCATAAGCATTCTAATTCTCTAATTTTGGCAATAACTAAAGCATGCTCTTCATAAAAAATGGGTTTTCATAACATATCTTTGATGAACTCTCCAAGAAAAACGTCTGTTCAACTGCTGTTTTCACTTGATATCAACGTAAACCACCTCAAAGCCTTCCCTATTATGCTCTTGGAGCTTTAGGCAGAGTTGTGGGACTCAAGATTAGCTTGAAGATATGAAGAAACAAGAAAAACTCACAACAGCAAATTGAAGAAAATAATTTCTTCTTCACCGTTATTTTTTTTCTCTCAAAATGATGTATTCTTCTTTTTTCTCCAACAACTCCAATCTTCTTTATATATTTAGATGAACATGCAAAGTGATGGAGTGCATGGCTTGCAGCTCATGCTTGAAGAATCAAAGTAGAGAAGATAATCGTTTTTGTGTGAGCATAAAGATGATGGTAATGGAAAAAATCCATTTTCCATTTTGTGCAACCATGCAAATTGTTTTTCCATTTTCTTTTTAAAACAAAAAATGATTTTAAATAATTTTTTTATTCAAAATTGATTTTCTTAAATTAATTTAATATCAAATTTTAAATTAATTTTTTTTTTTGCACAATAATCACCTTCATATATTTAAATCATATTTAAATATTTATTTTCTTGTTTTGTTTAATTTGAACATTTGAAATTAATTTCTCAAGGTACCCTAAAGCTTACCCATTTACGAGCTATTAGGGGACCTTACGGACCTACAAATCATGGGCTCCAACGATCCGAGATTAATCGGCTAAATTCATTAAACGGATCTAACCCCATTCGTTAACTAATAGGTGATTCTACTAAAGCCCATAGCTGAACTCCCCTCACTGTAGATATATTATGTCCATTCAATATAACCATGATTAGTAAATTAACTATTCATAGGCTGCTCGTAATAACGACTGGGTCGAATCTCTGTTTTACTCCCGAAATTACCTCTTATTCCTTAAGTTCCATTGATCCCCTAATGAACAATTGATTTGTGATCCAATCAACAAATCGAATCTCTCACAGGCCAATGAGAGGGTGAAGCCTCTTGTTCAAGACCTAGAATCAACACTTGAAGGGAACAACCTCTCTATTAACCCTAATCGGGTAGGAGTGAATTCCCTCTTGCACCCTATGTTTTCAGCTATTCATCCGGTCTTATCCCTAAAATGGTAAGCTTATTGAGCAGAGGCAATTGGTCTATTCTCACCGTTTGTAGATCAAAGGATAATCCCGAACAAACAGGAGTTCATAGTTAGCTCAGGATTAAGGTTAAGTTAATTAGGTCATCGCTTTGAAATAGTCAGTCTTAAACAGTAAACAACGTTATAAAGTAAAAGTGACAAGTTTTGTGGTCCGATCTTGCACAAAACTCATTTGCATAGGACACCCTCACTCCTCATGTCTCAACATGCACGAATTAGGATCACTTCGTAGTAGCACTTTACAACACTTTGTAACAACTACAGAGTAGGCCGCATCTAATAGTGTTACCAGAATAAGGAACCCAACCTTATTCATATACTATAGATCATTTTGACTATTTACTCGAACTTGATCCACTTGTATGTCTCCACATAAAGTTCAAATACTCATGTAATAGTCAAGGGACTTAGGTTTATTGAATTTCTAAAAAACAATATATTCAACAACAACTTTAACGAATTCTCAGAATAAGTTCTAATGTTTACAAACCACAATTTTAGGACATAAAACCCAACACACGGACCGTTGGAGCTTCGAGCCACAGGTCCATTAGGTCCCTTGGGTAGCTTGGATAAAGTCGAGAACCAGTGCTTGGGTTAATTTGAAATGTTCATTGACAAGAGGAAGTTTGATTATATATGATATAATTGGACTGGTTAATTGTATATGATATAATTGGCTAAATGTATGAGATACATTATTTTGGAAGAAATTAGATATAAATTTGATTTATATCATGTAGAGGAGAAAATACTTTAGTAGATATGTGATATCAAACTATAGAATAAAAATATAATATGATTATTTTTGTTATTAATTAATTGGTTAATTATATGATAATTAGCCAATTTTTCATGTTCGGATGTAGGTTAATGGGGCAACGTTGGTTGTTGTAACCGATGAATTAAAATGAAAATCATTTTTATTTTGAATGAGTCGTCCGAAAAGAAATCAAGAGATTACACTGGTGAAAAGTAAGAGATCGCTTAAGCATTTTGCGAGCCTATACGATAGTCACTCTCTGCCTAAACGATCGTCCACCTTGTCCCTAAACGATCACACACTAGTTCTTCCACGATCGCATAGCTTCTCTAAACGATCGTAGTGTGTGTCGAGTTTGCTAAATGATCGTATACCATTTCCTAAACGATCGTTCAGTAAAACCTACACGGTCGTGTAGTGTCTCCTAAACGATAAGCATCATGCTATGCGATAGTGCATTTTCCCCGCCCACTTGCTTATCGCCTACACAATCCATGCTTCCTCCTTCCTCTACCAAATTCACTAAAAACCACGCTTTGGGTTCTCACCCCAAGAATACCCAGGGCTCTTTTTTAGTGGTGTTGTCCCCGCGACGTTCGTGTTCGTGCAGTTGTTGGTGCTACTGTAGTCGATGTTGCTACTGGGCGTTGGTTGATCGGGTGGAAGGTTCCACTGTGTTGAGTTATGAAGATTGAAGATTGTCTTCAACTGGTATGACACTCTCTCCCTTGTTATATATTGTTCATAGCATTCTATTAATTAAGATTTGTTTGCATAACTATGCGTTTAAATGTATATTGTTGTATTTCGGTCACTGTGAGATCGGAGCGATCCAAACGTGCTCATAGAACTCTTCGGTAAGAGATCCTTCAATATGATATCAAACTATAAGGTAAAAATATAATATCATTATATTCATTTATTAATTAATTGGTTAATTATGTGATAATTGGCCGAAATCTTCTCTTCAATCGTGCGTTAGTGGGAAAAACTTATTCATTTATTGTAACTGAAGAATAAAATGAAAATTTGTTTCATTTTGCAAAGAGTTCAGAAAAAAAAAATTGCAAAAGGTGTGAAAATGTTTTGATCGCTTAGCTGAGAGCCTATACGATACAGCCTAATCGCTTAAACGATCGTACACCCCACGTTTAAACGATCACACACAGTCTCTAAACGATCGCTTAACTTTTCTGTATGATCATTTAGCGTGCCGAGTTTTCTAAACGATCGCTTAGTAAAACCTACACGATCGTGTAGCTTTCTCTAAATGATAAGCATCCGCTATACGATAGCCTTCTCTCCCATTTGCTTATCGTTCTACACGATCAACTCTTTCCTCCTTCCTCTACCAAATTCAATAAAGACCACTCTTTGGATTCTCACTCTGAGAAGACCAAGGGCTCTAAGTGGTGGTGTCGTCCTCGCTCCTACTTGCTCATGCTTGTTCGTTTGCTGCCATTCATGTAGACAATCATGCTGTCGTAACCGACTGTTGTGCTAGCCGATAAAGATCGTAGAGGGTTGCTTTTGCTGGGTTGAGTTCCTTGTGAAGATAGTCTTCAACTGGTATGTGAACTTAATCTCTTGTATTTTATTTATCAAAGCATGCAGTTAATCAGTGTTAAATCGCATAATTGTTTATTAGAATGTGTGTGTGGTAATTCGATCATAATGAAATAGGAAAGATCCGAACGCACTCATGGATGCCCTTCATTAAGAGTTCCTTCAATTGGGATCAGAGCTAGGTTCTGATATTCCAATTTCATTATTGCAACGAATTGCATAAACATTCATGGTGGGTGCATATTTGCTCTGTTTAACTGTTAAATTGTTATGGATATGCAAATTAGTGGAGTTTTTTGGGATGTTAGCCTCAGTTTGATTTAATTCTTTTACATTTTCGGTTGATTGTAAAGGCCCCTGCATTTTTAGGCATTATTGATCATTATCGAGTCTGTAATTTAAAGTCAGTTTGAGTTTTGAGTCGTTCGTGAAGAATTTCAGAGCAAGGGTTGCTGATCTTCAAGGAAGAAGACAGTCAAGGGTTGATTGGGTCATGTAGACGATGGGCTAAGCGATCGCTGAGTACCGGATGCTCGAGTATCGTTTAACGCACATGCACACTAGACAATTGTTTAGCTCAGCAAGCTTCATCGCTTAGTAACTGAACGTTCGCTTAGCAACACACGGTAAATCATTTACCTTTCGCCGTGTTAAGCGATCGCCTAGACAATCAGGCTTCGCAGCCTCGTTGACATCTAAGTGATCGTTTAGTTTTTGCACCTATCGTCTAATGTGCGCTGAGTGATCGTTTACCTTCAATGTTTACTAAACGATGGACTTCTCCTGGCGATTCAAGACTCGGTTCACCTGTGAACCGGTTTGCTAGATGGAAAATGTAATAGATAGAGTTACTTCATTCCGATTTTTTTTGTAAAGGTTCATCTCGATCCATTAATTCTTGGTTTATTACATGCAATGTATGGTTTTTATATGTCATATGGCATGCACATATAGTAAATCCCACCTTAGGTTATGCATTAGTCATGCATTATCTTTTTATTGTAATTGTTATAATTTAGAGAAGCATGATTTAATTATGTAAGAACATGCTCATGCATCATATAATATAAGAGTTATATTTATGCATGCATAAAAAGCATTGACATGCATTATCTTTATATTATAATTTTTATAGTATAAGGGTGAATGGAAAGCATGTTTGCTTGGTTATTATGCGTATATATAAAAGTTATGTATAGTAATGACCAGACATTGCATGAAGCATGACACATAGGTTTCTTTATAAGCGTTATAAACACCTAGTTGTGCGCGATGTTTTTAGTTGTCTTTTTAAAGGTTAAAGAGAAATTAGAACTAAAAGCAATAAGAAAGACATGCTTGCTCACTTAGGTTTAATTCATGTTTTAAAATGTTTGAAACTTGGATAACATAGACCTAAGATCACAGTTCTAATATGATTAGCAACCCGAAGGCTTTAATCTTTTAATCATTTTAATATGATTAAATTGATTAATAAAAGGTTAAAGTGTAGCAAATCTATCTATAAGGGACCTTTTGTCTAAGGCGGGTTCTGTCTAAGCTGGGGTATTTAAGTTGACGGAAACGTAACACCCCTACCTGGGAACTTACCTGGAAAGGTGAATTAGATAGATTTGATGCATGCATGCAAGTTAAGGACAGTCCATTAAAGTGTTTAAATGTGACTATTTGAACTTATTCATAATTCATAGACAAAAGTTGTTTATGAGCGGCTTTAAAAAGATGACTTAGACTAAAATCAATAGTTGGATTGTCTAGGTTAATGAACCCTTAGGTAGAACATTCAGTGGGAGGTACTTGGGGCATATGATGCTTCACTTAGACCTTTCACGTTTCTCCTAAATAGTCCACACCGTGAGATCTACCCTTGACCTCAAGGCACTTTTGGCGTGTCCCCCTAACAGATGGCATTTGGGTAGGTCAATATCAAGGTGGATGGAGAGAGTGTTCATAGTAAGTGGGAGCGGGAAGTGCGACAGCATATCCCTCAGTCTCCCTCGTTGGATTGAATAAAGTTACCGTGCATCGCCTCGAGGCACCCTGGGACTGTCCCCCTATAGGATGAAAGTTTTTCACATTTCTTTATTTGATCTCCTATAAGAGGATAAGGTAACTTAATCTCTTGTCCTAATCTGCTTCTTCCCTACGATGGGCTCATTAGGGCGGGACTCTGGCACTGAAAGCGAGGGGTCACACTTATGCGGAATTGTTAAAGGTTAACAGTTCTGGATAGAATAAATGGTGGCTGTTAGGTTCAGTTCCAAGAGTTGGTTCTGCCTAATGGTTGAGAATGTCTCATCCCAACGAAGGGCCATCTGATCACCCCACCGGTAACGTTTGTCCTGCCTCACTGAGGCATCATTGCAAAATAGAAATCTTACACTTAAAGTACTTGAAACTGTTTTGCAAAACTAATTGGTTAAACGTGGTTTAGCAAAATCTAATAAAGTTTTATTTTTATTTTCACAACAAGTTTTCAAAATGGTCACAACCACGTTAGCTTTGCTTAGTGTTAAAAAATTAACTGGCGATAACTTTTTGACATGGAAATCATGACGATTCTTATCATCGAGGATTTCATGTTCACCCTTACGGAGGCCTGTCCTTCTATTCCATCTCCTAATGCCGCTTGAAATGTTCCGGAGGCATACGAGCGATGGACACGGGCGAATAAGAAGGCTCGACCCTATATCTTGGTAAGTCTTTTTGAAGTCTTGGCCAAGAAACATGAGCCCATGGTCTCAGCGCGTGAGATCATGGAGTCCCTATGGGGGATGTTTAGACAACTGTCTGAACAGCTTATGCACAAGGCTCTTAAGTATATATTCAACTCCAAAATGGAAGAAGGCACCTCTGTTCATGAACATGTGCTTAACATGATGGTTTGCTTCAATGTGGTGGAGTTGAATGGGTTTACAATCGACGAGGGCAACCAGATTAGCATATCTTGCATTCTTTGCCGGAGAGCTTCTTGCACTTTGTTAGTAATGTGATTCTTAACAAAGTGAATTATAACCTTACAACTCTCCTCAATGAGTTGCAGACCTACCAATCTTTATTGAAAAGTAAGGAGAGGAAGAAGGGTGAGACAAATGTTTCTTCATCCTCCAGGACGTTTCATAGAGGTTCGACCTTAGGAACGAAGTCTGCACCTTCTATTCTAACTCTGTAAAGGGGAAGAAGAAGAACAAGGGTGGTAAGAGAAAAGGAAAGGCGCCTGCTAACCCGCCGCTTGTCGCCCTAAGAAGGCGTCCACCACCGGTTGAAAAAGAAAAGTGTTTCCACTGCAACTAAGATGGACACTGGAAGAGGAACTGTCCTTGCTGGCTAAAGGAAAGGAAGGCTGCCAAGGCAGATAAAGGTAAATATGATTTACGAAACTTGTTTAGTGGAGAATGATGATTCTGCCTGGATAATTGATTCGGGCGCCACTAATCGAATTTGTTCTTCTTTTTAGGGGATTAGATCTTGGCAACAGCTGGAGGTTGGTGAGATGATGATGCGATAGGCACTGGGCACGTTGTCTCAACTGTGGCAGTGGGAGGGCTCCAGTTGGCTTTACATAATAGGTTTCTAGTTTTGAATGATGTATATATCTTTCCTGAACTTAAGAGGAACCTTATTTCTATAAAGTACTTGCTACAATGTAAATACACTGTTAATTTTAATGTGGATAAAGCATTTATTCATAAAGATAGTGTTACTATTTATACAATATATCTGGAAAGCAATTTGTATGTGCTAAGGCCGTTAGCCATTAATTCCCTCCATAACACAGAATTGTTTAAAACTGTCGTAACTGAAACAAAACGTCGATGTATTTCTCCAAAAAGAAAATGCCCATCTTTGGCATCTTCGTTTGGGGCACATCAATCTCAAAAGAATTGAGAGATTGGTGAAGAATAGACTTCTAAGTGAGTTAGAAGAAAATTCCTTACCGGTGTGCGAATCTTGCCTTGAGGGTAAGATGACTAAATGACCTTTTACTGGAAAAGGTTATAGAACCAAAGAGCCTCTTGAGTTAGTTCATTTTGACCTTTGTGGTCCTATGAATGTTCGAGCCCAAGGTGGCTATGAGTATTTTATCAGTTTTACTGATGATTACTCTAGGTATGGGTATGTTTATTTTATGCAACAGAAGTCTAAATCCTTTGGAAAGTTCAAAGAGTTCAAGGCTGAAGTTGAAAACGCATTGGATAGACGGATTAAAACACTTCGATCGGATCGAGGTGGAGAGTTTTTGGATACGGGATTCCAGGACTATTTGATAGAACATGGAATTGTTTCCCAAATCTCAGCGCCGGGTACACCTCAGCAGAATGGTGTAGTGGAGAGGATAAATAGAACCTTGTTGGATATGGTTCATTCGATGATGAGTTACGCTTCCTTAACGGATTCGTTTTTGGGTTTTGCAGTGGAGACTGCGGTATACATACTCAACTGTGTTCCCTCTAAGAGTGTTGTGAGAACACCTCTGGGTTGTGGAACGGGCGTAAAACTAGTTTACATCACTTCTGCATTTGGGTTGCGTTGCACATGTGCTTGAGGAAAATCCCAAGAAGTTGGAACCACGGTCGAGGTTATACCTCTTTGTAGGCTACCCCAAAGGTACACAATGGGGTTATTTTTATGATCTATCGAAAAATAGGGTGTTTGTTTCAACGAACACTACTTTCCTGGAGGAGGATCATATAAGGGAGCATAGTCCATGAAGTAAAGTCGTGTTGCGGAGCTTTTTCCAGTGAAGCTACTGAAACTTCAACAAGAGTTGTTGAAGAGCCTTCTACATCAGCAAAATTTGTTGATGGGAGTTCATCTAGTAGGCCAGTTCCACCTCAAGAGTTGAGGGAACCTCGACGTAGTGGGAGGGTTGAGAACCCGTCCGTTCGCTATCTGGGTTTCACGGAAATCCTTGCTATGATAGCAGATGGCGACGTTGAGGATCTGTTGTCTTATCGGAAGGCAATGAAGGATGTTAACCGGGATTAATGGGTCAGGGCCATGGATCTCGAGATGGAGTCGATGTACTGCAACTCAGTATGTGATCTTATAGATCCTGATGGGGTAAGACCTATAGATTTTAAATGGATCTACAAGCGCAAACGGGGTGTTGATGGGAAGGTACATACCTTCAAGGCTTGGCTTGTGGCAAAGGGTAATCCCCAGGTAGAGGGAGTCGACTATGAGGAGACTTTCTCATCTGTTGCCATGTTAAAGTCGATCTGCATCCTCTTATCCATTGTAACTTATTATAATTATGAGATCTGGAAAATGAACGTCAAGACGACCTTTCTGAATGGAAATCTTGAGGAGACCATTTACATGGTGCAACCCGAGGGATTCATAGCCCAAGGTCAAGAGCAAAAGGCTTGCAAACTGAATCGGTCCATTTACAGACTGAAACAGGCGTCTCGATCTTGGAACATACGGTTTGATACTGCGATCAAGTAGTATGGCTTTGACTAAAACGTTGATGAACCTTGTGTCTACAAGAAGATCATCAACGCTTCAGTTGTCTTCTTAATGTTGTATGTAGACAATACCTACTCATTGGGAATGATGTAGGTCTACTGACTACAGTTAAGAACTGGCTAGTGATCCAATTCCAAATTAAAGATTTGGGAGAGACTCAGTTTGTTCTAGGTATACAGATCTTTCGGGATCGTAAGAACAAAATGCTAGCACTGTCTCAGGCGTCGTACATTGACAAGATGTTGCTCAAGTACTCGATGCAGGACTTCAAGAGGGGCCTATTTCTGTTCAGGCATAGAGTCACTTTGTCTAAGGACATTTGTCCTAAGACGCCTCAAGAGGTTGAAGAGATGAAATGGGTCTCATATGCATCTACCGTTGATAGTTTGATGTACGCAATGCTCTGTACTTGTCTAGACATCTACTACCATGTGGGCATAGTCAGTAGGTATCAGTCTAACCCAGCCTAGGGTTATTGAACCGCAGTGAAGAACATCCTCAAGTATCTTCGGAGAACGAGGGACTACATGCTCATGTATGGATCTAGGGATTTGAACCTTACTGGATACACGGATTCTGACTTTCAGACCGATAAGGATTCTCACAGGTCCACATCAAGGTCATTCTTTACTTTTAATGGAAGAGTTGAGTGTGGCAAAGCACTAAGCAGGGTGCATCGCCGACTCTACTATGGAGGCGTAGTATGTAGCGGCTTGCGAAGCTGCTAAGGAAGCCGTCTGGCTCAGGAATTTCTTGACAAAACTAGAAGTTGTTCCAGATATGTCTAGGCCCATTACCTTCTATTGTGATAATAGTGGGGCAATGACGAACTCTAGGGATTCACAGGCGCGGTAAACACATAGAGCAGAAGTATCATCTAATCCGCGAGATAGTGCATCGAGAGGACGTGATCGTCCTAAAGATCGCTTCGGAGCACAATGTTGCTGACCAGTTTATGAAGGCTCTCACGGCTACAGTGTTTAAGGGTCACCTTCAGAGCATGGGTCTACAGAATCGCCTGCGGCTGGAGTAGGGCAAGTAGGAGATTTTCTTGTACTGACTTTTATGCCCTAGTTTATTGTTTTGTACTAGTTTTATGTACACTCTACTTCGCTTTAGGACAAGTGGGAGATTGTTGGGGTTGATGCCCTAAAGTCTCGTGTCCTGTAGTTTGTAAACAGTTTGTACGAATGCTTATGTTGTATAATATATAATATTTATTTCACATCTTGATTTTACTCAGTTATTTGTTTTATTTATTTTACCACAAACCAATAAAGATAAAATCCCTAGTTATTTGTATGTAACTTAAGCATGTATATCTTGAGTGATAACTAAAATGGTCTGTAGTATATGGATATACAAGGGAAACCTTATCCTGATAATGCTACAGATGTGGCCTGCTTTGTGGAATGGTTATAGGTGTTGTGACTTGTCACAAATGGTCTGATCCTGATCATTCATGTAGGGGACATGCGAGCGGGGTCGTCCTATATAAAGAGTTTGTATAATACCTAGTCACGAAGTGTTAACGTCTCGTTATATAACACCGTTCATGAAAGAGACTTCACTTCACTAGGATAACCATAGGAAACATGGCCTTAATCCTGAGTGAGTTGAGAACTTTTGCCATTGAGAGCGGTTCTTTGATTTGTATGGGTGCGAGTGACCAGGTCGCGATTCAAACCTACCATTTTAGGGATTTGTCTGATTTGGGAGCTGGGAACTCAACTACACAAGATTGAATTCACTCCTTCCTCGAGGCAGGGGCAAGTAGATAGATAACTCCCTTAAGGGCTGATTCCAGGGCTTGAACGATGTGGTGCCACACACTTTCTCTTGGCCCGAGAGGTGTTCACACATAGTTGGACTATGTTGTATTGTTTATTAGAGGAATCAGTGGTACTTAAGAAGTGAGATGTAACTATAGAGGAAAAATGAAAAATTGGCCAGCTGTACTTACGAGCATCTGTGAAGGGTCATCATACTCATGATTGGTTATATTCGATGGACACAAAAATATATCTGTGGTAAAAAGAGTTCAACTGTTGGTCTTTAGTGGAATACCTGACAGTTAATGTATGGTGGATCTCGTGGCTAAAGAGTTGAGTCAGCTATTCACGTACTGTTGGAGCTTCGAGCCACAAGTCCATAAGGTCCCTAGGTAGCTTGGATAAAGTCGAGAATTAGTTTTTGGGTCAGTTTGAAATGTTCAAATTGACAAGAGGGGGTTCGATTATATATGATATAATTGAATTGGTTACTTATATATGATATAATTGACTAAATATATGAGATACATTATTTTGGAGGAAATTAGATATAAATATGATTTATATTAAGTGGAGGAGAAACTACTATAGTAGATATATGATATCAAATAATAGGGTAAGAATATAATATGATTATATTCATCTACTAATTAATTGGTTAACTATATGATAATTAGTCGAAATCTTTTCTTCAATCGTGCGTTAAAACTTATTCAGTTATTGTAACCGAAGAATAAAATGAAAATTTGTTTCATTTTGCAAAGAGTTCGAAAAAAAATTGCAAAAGGTGTGAAAACGTTTTGATCGCTTAGCTGAGAGCCTATACGATAGAGCCTTATTGCTTAAACGATCGCACACCTTGCGTCTAAACGATCACACGCAGCCTCTAAACGATCGCTTAGTCGAGTTTTCTAAACAATCGCTTATGTATTACTAGATGATCGTTTAGTAAACCCTACACGATCATGTAGCTTTCTCTAAACGATAAGCATCCATTATATGATAGCCTTCTGTAACGACATAAATTGTACAATGATGCATGCAAGGTTCAAGTCCATGTTCCCGTTACCAATTCCCCGGCAATGGTGCCATAAACTTGATATGCAAAATTTGTTACTATGATGATATGTGATACTACTTCTAGATATGCTTTATTAACAAATGTTCTTGTAGTATGCTGTGCGTTGTAACAAGTTTCCTTGTGTTGAAACCAAGTATAATTTCACCACAAGTTTCTCGATGTGATCCGAGGTCGTACACAGGGACTGTTTTAGGTTATTGCGTTATACTTGTGATATATGCGACCAAGGGTTCTTCAATTTATAAAGGATTTTGTGTACAAGTAATTAAACATGCTATGAAGTAAAGAAAGCGGTAAAAATGTGATAATACATAAATTGCGATAAAGTAAATCTAAGCTAAGATGATACAAGATACAAGTTTCATGATACAAGATACTAAGGTCGAGGCTGGTTGTGAAGATTATGCAAAGATCGTGTAATGCGGTGACAAGTCTTATGTACAAAGAAGAAACAGAAAAGATATAAGTACTGTTCCGCTTTTCCTTTGGCGTACACCTCTCGGTGATCAGCCACGTTCCCACATCTCTGTGGATGAACGTAATGAACGCAAGGTTGCTTCCATCTCTGGAAGTACTACTTGCTTTAGTTAACGTATTCTTCTAACCTTCTCTCGACAGATCAGAATGATATCTTCACTTCTGCTCTCACAGGTGAAGATGCCGTCTAGCATGCTTTAGCTAAATGCATTTATCTCTTTAGCACAGATTAAGTTACTCGTTTAATCCATATTAATTACCAAGGTATTAAGAAAACTTCATGGAGAAATCGTTTAATTGAGGAACAAAAATAGACAGAAAAGTGGTAATGAAAGTGATCGAGACATTCAATAAAACTATTAAGCGTCTGATACATGATTTGTGAATGAAGAGATTAAGAAGATGAAATACACTTGATGAAATAGAGTTAGAAACAAATACAAATAAGCGCCAACGTCTTATCGCCGATCTGGATGGAGATTTGCTTGCCGATGTGGATGAAGTGAACAGAATGGATGAGCTTCCTTCTCAGACTTGCTCAACCGGTAGCAGGGATCTAAGCACAGAGCTTCACGATAGGGATCTGGTAGATTCACACTGAGACTCACATCTCGGCCTTGTCTCTTCTCTTCCTGGATTTCTTTCGATCAGTACTCAGCTCAACCTTTCTCTCAATAATTCAGCAGCAATTAACCCTCGTATCAACTATACCCGTATCAAGTATATTTTCTCTGAATTCTATGTGGGTATTTATAGGTGAAAAAAGCTTTGACTCTTGGCTTGTGGACCCCACTTCTTGTTATGAAAATTCCAAAGATGGAAGAATAAATATTCCTTCTGTTATACAATCAGACCGTCAAATTTGCATAACGATTAGTTGTACACGTGTCGCAATCCTCCGCATTTGCGTTGCTCAGCTGCATCTTTCGATCGGTTGCTCGCATGCAGTGTTGTTTTTATTACCGCATGCAGTTGAAATTCAGCTCTGAATCGACTGTCGCATTGCGCCGTCATTGTGTTAATCGTCTCCTTGTTGTTGATTGATGGGTGCAATGTAACAGAGATGCGTTGTTTAGTTTCTCGTTGAGCCTTGATCGCAAGCGGTGACTTGGTTTCCTGCAAAATAGAGTGAAAATATCCTCTTCTACCATCTTGACATGTTAGTGGGTGTAATTGCGATAGTTCATAATTATTGTATTTCTGAGCTAATTTTCATACAATCAACGCATATTCCTTCTCTTTTGATTGCAATATCTAGATAAGGCACATAAATAACTTGTATTTCTACAAATTATCACCTTCTCTCCCATTTACTTATCATTATACACGATCAACCCTTTCCTCCTTTCTTTACCAAATTCAACAAAGACCACTCTTTGGATTCTCACTCTGAGAATACTAAGGGCTCTAAGTGGTGGTGTCATCCCCGCTCCTGGTTGCTCGTGCTTGTTCGTTTGCTGTTTTTCGTGTAGACGATCCTGCTACCATAGCCAACTATTTTGTTGGGCGATAAAGATCGTAGAGGGTTGCTTCCACTGGGTTGAGTTCCTTGTGAAGACTGTCTTCAACTGGTATGTGAACTCAATCTCTTGTATTTTATTTATCAAAGCATACCATTAGTTTAAATCGCATAACTGTTTATTAGAATGTGTGTGTGGTAATTCGGTCACAATGAAATAGGAAAGACCCGAACGCGCTCATGGATGCTCTTCGTTAAGAGTTCCTAAAAAAACAACATTTTATCCAACCGTTATTACGAACAACCTCTGAAGGGTTGACTTACTGATTATGGTTAAATCAAATGGACACAAATATATCTAGAGTGAGGAGAGTGCATTACAAACTGTAGCTTACCCTGTGGTAGAAGGTGGCCTACTATAGAAAATATATACTGATGCGAAGGCCATCTTGGACGTGATCTCACAGAACAACGAGGATTAGGAAGACAATGGATTTGGATCGCATACCAACACAATAAAGGGAAATAACTCAAATGACACCATCATTATAAACGCAAGTGTCCGCAATGACGAAATTGTTGCAAGTAATGACAATGAACAAAGATGGCGCAGAGAGTAGTAATCATTAGGCTCAATTAATCAGTAACTTGTTGAGGATGCATACTATGCGGAGAACCACGTGATATTGAGGTATGTCTACATAACCCGCAATCTGTGTGTTTCATTAAGACCAACCCATTCTTAAATATTTATAATATAGAAAAGTGGAACCACCCAAATTTCTTTTGGGGTGAGAATCAACAGCCTCAGGCGGATCAACATGGTAATCATAGTATGGATAGAGGTGGATGATCTGGGTTCCATCAAGGACAGTAGAGACATCAACAATCGTCAAGTTCGTCGCAACCATCAACTTCGTCACCCCTGTTGGAGAGTCTACTCAAGGAATATATACAAAATAATGATGCCCTATTGCAAAGTCAGACATCATCTATCAGGAACTTAAACTCCAAATGGGTTAGCTTGTAGGGGAATTGAAAAATAGGCCACTAAGAGCCTTACCAAGTAACACGAAAGCACCACACCATGCAGGGAGTTCGAGTAAAGAGCAATGTCACGCGGTGACATTGAGAAGTGGAAAGCCATTAAGTGAGAATTCCAAAAGAAACAAACAACTAGTCAAATTAACCACTAAAGTAATTGACGATTTCTTTGAACAACAACTCTGTAATCACACAAAATTTGAATGCGTCAAATTCATGCAAGATAACCAAGAAAGTGATTGATGCTTTAACTTCAAAAGCACTAGCAGAGATGCGATCACCTCATTATCCACAAAGGTTCAGAAAGAAGAACGATGAAATCCAATTTTGACGCTTCTTGGATGTGTTAAAACAATTATATATCAACATTCCACTGGTAGAGGCGTTGGAACAGATGCCATCCCATGTGAAATTTTAGAAGTATATACTCTCCAGAAAAATGAGAATTGAAGGATTTGAAATGGTAACGACCGAAAAGTGTAGCACCCAAATCCAAGAAAACATCCCAGCAAAGATAAAAGATCTTGGGAGTTTTACCATTCCTTGCTTTGGAGGCGTCCACATAGGGCAAGCCTTATGCGATCTAGGGGCCAACATAAATTTGATGTCTCTACCCGTCTTTAAGAAGCTGGGAATTGCGAAAGCGAGGCCACAACTTTAGCATTGCAAATGGCTCATTGTTTTGTAGTGCATTTGGAATGAGTAATTGAAGATGTGTTGGTGAAGGTTGATAAATTTATCTACCTGCAAATTTCATTATTTTGGATTATGAAGCAATTAGAGATGTGCCCATCATTTTAGGCAAGCCATTCTTGTCCATGGGGCAAACACAGATTGATGTGTGATAGATTAAAGATACAAAATGCGGAAGTTAACATAATCGTTAAGCACTCCAATTACACTTAATTTGAGTTCAAAGCATGCTAAAAAAATAGTTTTATATAATAGGGTTTGAGAAATGTATAACCTTTGTTGATTTCTTCTTGGTTCTTGCTGAACTCCATGAATTTGATCTCCAAATCCTTAGTAAACCACAAAGAGGAGCTTTTCTACTATTCTCAACCCTGAATTGAGTGGTAGAAACTCTAAATTGAGAGGTATAAAGGTTGAGATTGGAGAGGGTTTGAGAGAATTTAAAAATTTTTCAAAATTTTCCAATAATTCAGCATGCCAATCTCTCCAATTTCTGAAATTGAAGTTTTTAACAAGTTCAAGCATTCAAGCACTTAGACTTTTAGCTAATCGACATTTCAATTAACACTAATTAAGTGGGCAAGGTATTGATTTGTGGAAAAATCCACTAAAAATCCCAAAATTGGGACAAATCAACTATCAATTTCATTTTTCAATTTTAAATTAATTCATTTAAGAATAATTTAAAACTTAATTCAATTTCCATAAATTGAATTTAAAAATAAAAATTGATTTAATTTTAATTAATTAATTAAAAAAATTAAATAATTAAATAATTAATAATTTAATATCAAATATTAAATTGATAAAATACCTAATTTAAACATGAATCCCTATTCATGTAAATTATATTCAAATCAATATTTAAATATTTTAACTCTCCAATTTACGTTTAATTTTTTTACAAATTTAAACGTTAATCATAATAGAAACAAAGACGAACCCAACAAAATTGTCTTTTCAAAAGTCAGGATTCTTCGTGTTCTAACTCTAACCAAATAGAACCAAAGTATTTATATCGAAAATATATTTTCTCATCAATTCTTCCACAAACTTATTCATACATCGATTATCAAAATGTTTGACAAAACATGTATTCAAAATTTTTCATTATGATTTAATGATTGGTGGGATATGTTTGGTCTTAATGAGGTCATCCTACCATACCAAATTTTTGAAAGTTTTAAATACTTTTTAAATAATATTTTCTCAAATTATTTTGATCTAACTCTACAACTTTCAAATTATTTTCATCTGGCATGGATCTTTTATTGGAATTACTCAATCATATAATCGAATGGAATCTCTCTCCTTTTTTGAACATACAGAGTCAAGTGGTGAGACAAATTCAACATGACTATTACTTCAAAAAAATGTGGTGGAGAAATGGTTCTCCATTCATCCCCACAACATGAAACCAAACCTACAAAAAAAAGTCAACAATTTCTAAATAAAAAATCAAGACTAATGGCTGCAATGGCTCAAATATTAAATGAAGAAAAACTCAATGTTATCCTTCAACAAATTTCGTTTCAATCCACAATACACCCAACCTTCAAGAAGATGGGGATGAAAATGAATTTGCAAATTTTATGCCTCACATTTACACTAAAACCCAATCTACCGATCCAAATCAGTAGTAGACAAAATTCTCAAATTGCAAATGAAGACAAAGTATTGTACATGTGTCATTTTAGGTTTTAAAGTGTCAACACATTGTACAAGTGCAATTTTAGATTTTAGATGTCATTTTTTGTAAAGACCTGTCTTACAACTTATGATGTAAAGAATAATGTGGCTTGTTTTATGTAAATAATGTAGTATCCTAAATCTATATAAAGGAGGCTTAGTAGATAGCTAATGCATAGGTTTTTGGAGTGAGTCTTGTATGAGTTGTTTTGAGTATTTTTCTTGAGAAAAGAAAAAATTTATAATTGTAAAATTTCAACAAAAGTTCTTATTTTCTCCAAATTCTTCCACTTTGAATCACCTTTATCATTATCAATTTTCAACTTCAAGTAAGTATCTTCTCAATTTTGATTTCCCACATTTTCCACTATTAAAATAAAATAATTATTTGTTTTTAATTCTTAACAAATAATATAATTTAATTTTAATTTTCACACTTACATCAATTTCCTCATACCATCTCTCACATTGCCACCACACAACACCACTCATTTCCACACACCATCACTTGTCATTCATGCATCACTACCACATTTCCCACATTGCCACCACACAATGCCATGTGTCACCTTCAAATGTGCATGCATCATTACAAAATGGTCCCGATCACATTAAAAGTAATTTTATTTCAATTTTAATTTGTTTTCTCAATTTTAAATTAAAAGTTAATTTTTTTGTGAGATTAAATTTAAGATGAAACTAAGTTTCATCTATAAAGTAGCTATATCTAAATTTCATCTATAAATTAACTGCATCACACCTTAATTTTATGAAGTATTACTCTTTTTTTATTATCTCTTTTCTTATGTGTCAGGTATATACACCCGTCTCCTACCATCGTTTACTTTTATTTTATTTTCTTTTGGAAATGTTTTTTTTATTTATTTTCTATACGGCAATTTTTAAATATAAAAAATGGGCCAAAATAATTACAATCTATAGCAAAAAAACCTACGGAGAGTTGCAGCCCAACCAAAGCCCAAAAATGGTGTGAAATACCAAAAAAGTCCCTCCCGATTTTTCCCTCCCACATTTCATCTCCTTCAGATCGACTTTGTTCACTATTCTTCTTTTTTTTCTTTTTCTTCTTCTTCCATCATGTTGCTTCACGTCGACTTGGTTATTTTCCATCACGCTGCCTCACGACGCTTCTTCGATCGAAGTTGATTCATCTTCCCTAACATTTTTCTATTTTGGTCCATTTCATGTTACTATTATTTTAGGTTGTTGAAGCTGCAAGAAAAGGAAAACGTACAAAGTTTACATCAAATATATGTTCAATGTAATTCTATTAGGTATATCAGGAATTCTATCGTTGATAAACAATGATAGAAGTCTATAAAAGTCTGTTGGTGAGTCTATTAAAAAAGAACATGATTGTAAGCTCCATCTCACTATGATCTTCAAGTTCACAATCATAAAACACTCAGATTTAATGGTCAATAACAATTCAAGAGTCAGGGGAGGTAGTATGTTGAGGTTTTAAATTCTTCTGTCGTTTACTAAATGGCATCTCAATCATGTAGACAAAGCTCCAAGAACTAAACGATAGTTCAATTATGTAAACGATTGGATGAAGCGCTGGACGATCATGTAGACGACAGTTGATTGTAGCTAGACGATTGTGCAGATGACAGTCGATGAGCTAAACGATCGTATAAACGATTGGACGTGGAGCTAAATGATATATCAAGCACTTTCTATCACTGTCTAGCAAGCGAGCGCCTACGCTATCATGCAACCAATGCCATACGATTGTATAAAAAGCTCTACATAATCGTGTAGCATTTGCTAAACGATCGTTTAGCAAATGCTATACGATCGTGTAGTAAACTCTACATGATCGCATAACAAAAGCTATCTGATCTTTAATTTTATAAAATTTAAAGAAAGCCTTAAAACGAGATTTCTATCACGAAACATCCATCAACAATTCATCAACAAACATTTATCATATAAATGCAATGCAGATAAAAAAAACCCATAGTTTACTGATAAATATATTTAAACTACTATTAGTGTCTATTAATATTTAAATATATATTATATACTTTTGAAGTCTATCAATTCCATAGTTTACTGATAGATATTGATAGACTTCTATCAGTGTCTATCAACTCTGAACTCAAAGTGCTATAATGCTTCTAGTTTTGATGCCAAAAAATGAATCAACCATGGATGATCCTAATATTGCAACAACTTTTACATAAAAAATGAAATTAATATATAAATTTTAATAACGAAAACTGATATACTGTATCAGATAGTAAAAAAGAAACACTGACTTTCAAATTGACCATTAGATAAGTTCAGTATCCATATCCATGATCAGTTCATCAAGTATTTTTATTTTCAAAATATATCACTGTTTATCACAGATAGAAAGTGATAAAACTCTATCACTTTGTACAACTTATAGATAGTGATATATGTGTATCATTATCTATCAGTGGTCGAGAAATGTTCACATCCATACATAGTCAAAACAAAAACTATCTATCTGTAGGGAAGAAGCCATAGATGGACGAGCTACAGGATCGTTTAGCATACAAGGATGCGTCGAGTATCCAATACTGCGCGATCGTCTAGCAAGCGAGCGCCTAGTCAACCATGCAGCCAACGCCACATAATTGTGTAAAAAACTCTACACAATCATATAAAAAACTCTACATGATCATGTAGCATTAGCTATACAATCATTTAGGAAATACTATACAATTGTGTAGTAAACTCTACATGATCACATTACAAAAGCTATCTGATCGTTTAACTTTGTAAAATTTAAAGAAAGCCTTAAAACGAGAATTCTATCCCGAAACATCCATCAACAATTCATCCACAAACATTTATCACATAAACACAATGCAGATAAAAAAAACTCACCAGTACTGTAAACGAATTTGATGAGGAAACGTACACTTACAACACAAAAAATAGAAGAAAAAAATCGTACTATGGTCGAGGAAGAATTTCGATGATGAAGATTAGGGAGGAAGAAGATCACGACGTTCAACGAGGAAGAAAGAAGAACATCGTTCGACGAGGAAGAAGTTCAATGCGTTCGACGAGGAAGAAGTTCAATGCGTTCGACGAGGAAGAAAGAAGAATATAGTTCAGCGAGCGCAACAAATCAAATTTGAAGAAAAGGAAAATCGGAGAGAAGGGAAATCATGGTGTCGATAAGAAAAGAAGGAAAATCAATACGGTGTTTGTAATTTGAGAATGGCAAGGAGGAAAATCATGGCATCGACGAGGAAGCAGAGTTTAGCGAGCGAGTGCGGCAAATGAAAATTCGAAAAAAAGAAAATCGACGAGGAAGAAGAGTGCTTTTGAAATTTTAAAAAAAGGAAAACTGGAATTTATTTTTGCTATAAAATGTAAATATTATTGTTTTTTTTTCTTATTTATAAGAATTCCCCAAATATATATTTTTTAAATATTTCCCCTTTCTTTAAAGTTGTGAATATGGTCTAATATATATATATATATAAATTCATCTCCTTAATCTCGTGTCCCTTCTCTTTCTTTTTTTCCCTATCCACATTTTATTTTTAAAATGAAACTTATAACTATTTTTAGAGCACTCAATACAAGAAAATTGAGCTATTTCGACAATCTTTTATAGGAGGCTATAAAAAACCTTTGACAAAGATATACATTTATTGAAGGTATTGGAGAAACCTTTGAAAAATATGTACTTTTTATTGAAGGTTAATAAAAACCTTTGAAAAAGATATATATTTATTGGAGGTTTTGATATATATATATATATATATACTCTCCTCCCTAATCCCGTGTCCCTTCTCTCTCTCTTTTTTCCCTATCTACATTTTATTTTTAAAATAAGATTTATAACTATTTTTAGAGCACTCGCTACAAGAAAATTGAGCTATTTCGACATTCTTTTATCGGAGGCTATAAAAAACATTTGAGAAAGATATACATTTATTGAAGGTATTGGAAAAACCTTTGAGAAATATGTACTTTTTATTAAAAGTTAATAAAAACCTTTGAAAAAGATATATATTTATTGGAGGTTTTGAAAAAACCTTTGAGAAATATGTAGTTTTTATCGAAGGGTAATAAAAACCTTCGAGAAAGACATACATTTATCGGAGGCTTTGATAAGTCCTTTGAAAAATATGCATATTTTATTGAAGGTTAATAAAAACCTTTGAGAAAGATATACATTTATTGAAGTATTGGAAAAACCTTTGAGAAATATATGGTTTTTATCGAAGGTTAATAAAAATCTTTGAAAAAGATATATATTTATTGGAGGTTTTGAAAAAACCTTTGAGAAATATGTAGTTTTTATCGAAGGGTAAAACCTTTGAGAAAGACATATATTTATCGGAGGCTTTGATAAGTCATTTGAATAAATATGCACATTTTATTGAAGGTTAATAAAAACCTTTGAGAAAGGTTAGGATCGTGAAGATGCGTTAGATGATCGTGAAGATGTGTGCAACGTTGAGGAGTGACGCGCTAGACGATCGGGCTATATGATAGGCAAAGTATTGCATGATTAGTGAAAGTGCTAAACGATAAGCATAAAAGTTGGACGATAGCGCTAGACGTAGCTGTGTTGCACTAAACGATGAGCAGACGTGCTACACGATAGGCAAAATACTAAGCGATAGGCATTGGGCAATAGATGCAGGCGCTGGGTGATGACGTTAAGCGATAAGCGGATGCGTTAGTTGTTCGTGAAGATGCGCGCGATGTTAAACGATGAGGAGTGACGTGCTAGACGATCGGGCTATACGATAGGCAAAGTACTGCACGACTAGTGAAAGCACTAGATGATAAGCGTAGAAGCTGGATGATAGCGTTAGACGATAGTCATGCTGCGCTAAACGATGAGTAGATTGCTACACGATAGGCGGAATACTAAACGATGGGCATTGGGCGATGACGTTAAGCGATAGGCAGATGCGTTAGACGATCGTGAAGATGCACGTGGTGTTAAACGATGAGAAGTGATGCGCTAGACGATTGGGCTATACGATAGGCAAAATATTGCACGATGAGTGAAAGCAGTAGATGATAAGTGTAGAAGCTGGACGATAGCGCTAGACGATAGCCATGCTACGCTAAATGATGAGCAAACACGCTACATGATAGGTGGAATACTAAGCGATGGGCGTTGGGCGATAGATGCAGGCATTGGGCGATGACGTTAAGCGATAGGCAGATGCGTTAGACGATAAGGCATCAGTGCTAAACGATGGGCGTGGTAGCTAAACAATAGTGTTGATGAATATTAGTGAACGCAATTGTGCGATGCATGTCTTAAGCTATGCATTTATTATCATGCATTGGTGGTCATGCGTTTGAATGAAAATATGCGTTACTCTTATATGCGATGACCATGAGTTCCTGTCACAAGTTTTCTTGCGATCACGCCAAGTATAACACGAATGTAAGTTTCTTGGGTAATCCGAGGTCGAACGCAGGGACTTGTTACTAAAAAATGCTTGTGAAGCAATGTGTTTGAGGCGATGAATAAAAGTAAAAAGAAGAAGTTAATGGATTACACACTACTCCTACTCCTAACTAAACAGATTGAGCAGTGGAAGACTTGCGATGAGAATTGGTAGATACACAACAACTGTTAATGCATATTAATGTTTATTTTCTTAAATCGCTCGAGTAATCCCAGCTCGTCACACTAACGCATCGCACACCTCTCGATGGTCAGCCGCATGACTATATCTCTATAGTGTATGGTTGGGTCGAGCATAAGATCGTGCCTATCTTTAGAAACAATGCATATTTTGCTTTAGTACGTTCCATTTCTTACCCTCTCAGGCAGTTAGATGCTGCTAATTAACTTATAGACAAGCATTGTAACATCCCATCGACAAGCGTTGCTACAGCCTCTCACCAAGCAAAGAAGATTAACTCACTATACTCACACAACGCGCACCTCTCAGTGGGTTGCTACATACGTCCTATCTCTAGGCTACACGATTGAGCATGCGATTGCCTTTGATAATTAAACGATGAAGGTAAACAAATGATAAAGATAAAGATGATGAAGAAGATGACATTGAAGTAATTAAGATATGCATTGATTACAAAATGTCTTAATATCTTAAGATAAAATGTAATACAATACAGAGATTAGAGAAGAAATAAAGACTTTACGTCAAGGTTGCTGGTGGTGCCATGGATAGATGGTAGAGACGTCTCTTTCGAGCTCTATCTCCGACGAAAGCTCCGGTCGTCACTTGGACAGGTTATGGAAATGAAGAATCCTCACAGAAAATCTCGCTCAAACTCTCATCTGTGATCAACAAACCTCTACCTTAAGGCAGAAGTTCGGATCCTTGAAATGAAGGTCCAAGGGCTATTATAGAGTTTAAACACCGACAGCAATCGTGATTGCGTTATGTCTTACTGCTGCCTTTGTCGCGGTATGGGCAATGTCACATTATCTTATCTTGTTGATACTCCCAAAGTATGTGTTCGAGCTAGATTCAACTGAAGTATCAATGCATTCCACCCATCTTGCGATTACCCTTCTATTTAAGGTTATCACTCTGTGGCCGCAATTTCCAAGTGATGAACGCATTCGTTCAATAGCCGCAATTTTCATGCGATGGATGCATGCGGCTGATGGCCGCAACTTTCATGCGAATGACGCATGTGGTTGATAGCCACAACTTTCACGCGATGGACGCATGCGATCACTGCATGCGTTCGTCTATGTGATAGCTCGGCTTCACCGAATGCCATTGTCATTGCGGTCGCCTAGCTTCAGCGCATGTGTTTGATTTCTACGATAGCTAGAAAAATAGGCATTTTGATACGGAATAACGCATAATATTGAGGTTAGCGAGGATTTAGGTTCTGATCGACGCAAAACTCAATTTTTCAAAAATTCTAAGTATTATCACCGCATTATCTACTTGTTAGCCCTCATAATTCTAAAAAATGGCTTATAATAACTGGCATTTCTGCCAGTTATCAAATAGGCTATGCGAAAGTGATATTTATTTATTTTTATTCTGAAATGATAACCAAAATTCTTGCCTTGCCTTGCCCTAGATCTCTAATTGCAATTTCTCGCTTTCTTTCATTTCTTTCTTAATCGATGAACCTCCAATTCCTCTTCTCAGTGTTGACATGGCGCTGAATTTTGAATTCTTCGCCCTCGATTCTCTCGATTCCATGTTCAACTTGTCATAATCATCTTCCATTTCTACGCTTCTCTTTCTTCTTTTTCCTTCCTGGATGGAACCTCGCATCGGTAATAAGTTTTGCCTTGGCCGAAAGATCGGTAGCGGCTCCTTCGGGGAGATCTATCTTGGTTCGTTTGGTTTTTCTCCATTCCAGCTTCTCATTATGCTGCTCTATTACAACAACTAGATTTTAATGCTTCAATTCCATCCACAGGTACTAATATACAGACGAATGAAGAGGTTGCAATTAAACTCGTAAGTGTTTTGATCTTAATTCAACATTACGATTCTAGCTCCGCCTACTGTCTCTCTCTTCTTTCACTTAGATGCACTTATTTTCCCTCCCTTTTTCCCTCCGGGGTCGACATTTGTGGTTCTGAACTCTATGTATGGTTGTATTTACCACGAACTATTCTCTTAATTACTGAGCCAACATTTGAAGTATACTTAAGGTGCTCCGGACTTTGGTTTTGTATCAGATATGCCAATTGGTCAAGCTCTCTATATTTTGAAAACTCTTGGTGTTGTAATGTTGTAATGTTATGCCTCAGGTTTGCACTATTTTTGCTGCCTGAGTTGTGAGATTGTCATACTTATCTTTCTTTGTCATTGCCATTTATTTGTTTCAATCTTAGATTTTATTTGTTGATAATTGAAGCAATGGATCGCATTTCATAGTTGTATATAGTAAATTATCATAATGGATAACATCTCTTCAACTGGAAACTTAATTACTGGATTCCTTTTTCTCCTTTGCTTCGAAATTAATGTAGATTTTTTTAATAAAAAAAATGAGGCTGATATGTATTCTGCCTCTCTTGCTCTGTTTTGTTGTAGTCTTACATTGAGTTTTCATTATACTGTAGAGTCGGGCACTATATTACATATCGAAGGCCTTTATCACTGCTTCCTCAAAGTTAGAGAAGATAGGATATGGTATCTTCTAGCAATTGGTGATATATTTTTTGCACACTATTCTAATTTATAAGTAAAAGATAATTATTCACCAATGATTTTACGCACTCGCGGTTTTTCTATCTTATTTTAACACGTTTTGTTTTTAAAATTTTAGTTGAGTCATACTAAATTTAGTGATTATCTTGAGGTGTTTTGCTTTGGAAGAATTCTTTGAGCTCTTCAAGATTAGTCGGTTATATGTTCTTTTGAATTCAGACCTCATTCTGAAATCAAATTTTGGGTCTCATATGGAATAGGTCATTCTGATAAGAAAGGTAGGAATAAACTATAAAGATACAATGCAGCACATTGCCTTATTGCCTAACGATCTGATAATCTTTAAACTTTCTTCTTTCAACTTGCAGCTTCAATTTTGTTAACTGTTTTCTCATTTCTGGTTCAGTTGATTCTGAAAATGAGGGTGAAGAAGTAAAATTTGCAAAAGAAGCCATTAACTTTAAGGAAGTAAAGCGAGTTGATCATATTCTTGCATCCTTACAGCACAAGGTACCTTTTTTAACATCACGAATTGTGTACGCTCAATTTACACATTGATACTGCATAAGCTTCATCTTTTTATAACAGAAAATCATATTGTGTTTGTGTATATATTGCAAAGAGCTAATTTATCGAATGTCCGGTATTAAGAAAAAAAAATGTGGTCGACTGGTGAGAATTTTTATGTAGTTTTCTCAAGTCGAAATCTCATGTGATGAAATTTTCTGTTTTGAAACACAGTGAAAACATGCATGAATAGTTGTTTTACAAATAATGTTTTCCATATTGTGTTTTCCATATAGGCATTTTAAAGCAAATAGATTTTGTATGTGTGTTTAGTTGGGTATTTGGATGCATAGTTATGTTCTTACAGTTCTCGCTCCAAATGACGAAGCGATGGCGAAACTTACGACCGATTAGCTGAGCGAACCGGGGTGCCAGAGCAGATCATATACTACCATGTAATCCCAGAGTACCAAACAGAGGAGAGTATGTACAATGCGGTTCGACGATTTAGGAAAGTTCGATACCAAACGCTTCGGTTGCCACACGCTGTCACGGCGCAGGAGGTCGACGGGTCGATGAAATTCGGGTAGGGAGAAGGCTCTACTTATCTGTTTGATCCTGATATATACACAGATGGTTGAATTTCAGTGTAGTGGATTGATGGAGTTCTATTTCTATTGGAGGAGGATAAAGCTTCAGAGAAGAAATCAAATTCAGCTCTTAAAGTTGCCATTAAACCAAGAAGAGGTATATTCCTTTCTTCTTTTCTCTTTAATCCCTTATTCATTAGAGAAATATGGTTGATTTTAGAACTGATGAACACTACTTATAAGTTTTTAGTGTTTTTTGGTTCCTTGTTGTGAGATGATGTTGAATTTCTTATTGAGTCTCTCCTGAGTAATTTTGTGGGTTGAGTTAATTTTTAGACCAAACTTAGTGGTGTTAAAGGTGAAAGCTTGCTCATGAGTTTTATTAGCCAAATAGATGGAGTGACCAAGTGAGATTATGACCTTACTTGAACAGGAATTGTTTGATAGATTAAATAATGGTGTCCTTGCATTCTAAATCGGCCGGGTGAGATTTACTGTTAAGATATGTGTGGGTCATCTGGAAAAGTGATAAACCCATCATGAGTTCAAACCATAGTGACTACGAACTATGACCTTACTTGATTAGGACATGCTAGATAGATTGAATAATTGTGTCCTTGAGTTCTAAATAGTTCGAGTGGGATTAGTCGAGGTGTGCAGAAGCTAGTCCAAACACTCATGGATATTAAAAAAATAAAGATAGAGTAGGACTTACTGTTTAGACACGAGTAGGTCGTTTGGAAAAATGATAAACCTGTTATGAGTTCAAACTATGATGGCTACGACATGATCATAATTTACCTCTTTTACTTATCGTTAACTTGGGATTTTATAACCTAATTTAATTAGTTATGAATGGAGTTCAATTATTTGAATTATTTTGATTAGTTGGGTTTTGAGATAGTTCACATTCTTCTTTCCCCACCATCCAATCTTATAACAGCCTGTATAATGTATATCATTATTCATATTCTTTTTCCCAAATGATTATTGAATTCACTCATTTTTTCTTCTTATTCTTCCTTTTCTTCAGTTGACTATTGAATTAGTTAGAACAACTTAAAAGAAGTGTATGGATACGATTAAGAACTCGTCGATTTTACCGCTATTCCAACTCGTCATCCTCGTCGAGAGGGCAGAATCATAATAAAACCTTAACACCTTTTCTTCTATCAATTATTTCAGGGAAGCTGATGGAACTTATGTGTAGTATGCTTGGAGCCTTTGGACAGGACTCTCGTTTCTCTTCATGCCAATGAAAAATAAAGCTACCCAACTTCATACCCAAAACAAGAAACATATATTCAAAAGTATAATCATTTATACGGGTGGTAAGTTTAGTCATTCTTTTCTTTTATTGTCATTCTCTCTCTTTATTTTTTGAATTGTAAATTAGTTTAAAGTAATAATTTGATGTTGTTAGATGTAATAAAAATACTTCTTGAATCTCCATCTTCCCCATTTGAAATAAAAATACTTCTTGAATGTCAAACAAAGACGTGTTTGTTTGTTGTAAACATTTGAATTTATATGTGTTAGTTTTGAATTATAATATGTAAATTTGTATTTGTAGTCGGAACTTAAATCATATGCTTCTCAAGTAATTGATGGTACACTTCACATGAACGAGGATGAGATTTTCGTATGAGTATTTGGACTGGAGAAACACGGGCGTGTTCGTGGTTATGGAGTAGGTGTTACTCCTTTTGAGTTGTTTGGATCATCATCTACTATATGCGATCTTAAGCATCGTCTTAATGAGTCCGAACAACGACTTCAAGAATCTAAATGACAAAGAAAAGAATCTGAACAATAAAGAGAGGTTGAGGTAGAAGCACTTAGGCGTCAAATAAGCAAATTAGAAAATCGTTTTGAGGATAGATTTCAAAAAATGATGGCAAAGATGCGTAAAAAAAATTGTTTCTAGTTGATCAATTGTAGTTTGATGTTATAGAATTTTGATAGTCTTTTGGTGTACTTTTATAACATATAAGTTTACTTCCATCCATGTCATCATTGTTTATTTTTTCTATTCTATTCTTATACTTTGTAATTCAGGGTACTACATGTAGATAAATTAGTAAAAACAACCTTCCGAGATTTGTCAATAAATGTGCTAAAAGATTTTGTAAGAGAATTTTTTAAGGATATACAATTGTTGATAAATAAATTTTTATGAAGGTTTTAAATTTTTTGCTTTAAAAATAATGAAAACCTTCGAAAAAAGACTACTTGATAATAGATAATTATCGATAAATAATTTGACAATTATCGAAGATATATTACCTTTGAAAAATAATAATTTTCGAAAGTTAACCAACCTTTGAAAAAGTTTTTTCGACGGGATCAATTTCGACACTTTTCAAAGGTTGAGATAACTTTTGAAAAAAGATGTATCAACCATAAATGTTTTTTCGAAGGTTTTGATAAAAGGTCAATTTTCTTGTAGTGACTTTTGAATATTTGACTATTCCAAAATTAAACCACTTTTAATTTACTTTAACATAACAAATATACTTATTTGAATAAGAAACATATTTTGATTTATTAAATCAAATTAAAAAATAATGGAATAATAAATGTTTTAATCATTAAATTTTCTTTGGGTATCCTTTAAAAAAAATTCTTTGGATAGATTTAAGGCCGATCAAAATTTCTATCCATATCAAAATAAAGAAACAAACAAAAACTTGGAAACAATACGTAAATTAATATTAGAGGTCCTTTAATATTAATATTGTTGTTTACAATCATTTATTTCCCCATATATTCTTTTCCCCATATATTCTTTATCCAAATAGGATCTTTAATATTAATATTGTTGTTTTCAAAACTTATTAGAGAAATATTGTTGTTTTGGGAGTTCGAGGCTAGAAGTTGAGGGTTGAGGATTCGACTAATGTAGAGGTCAAACGTTGAGAACTTGACAAACAAACACAAACTTGGAAACAATATGTAAATTAGGGTTGTCGAGGGTTGAAGAGTCGACAAACAAAGAAACACTTTAGGGTTGTCGAGGGTTGAAGTTTCGACACACATGGAAATCTTGCTAATTTTGTGATGAAGATCTTGCTCTAGAAGGAAATCTCGCTAATTTTGTATAGTCTTGACATACATAAGTCGAAACTTCAACCCTCGACAAGGAAGATAAGTGGGTGAAGAAAATTGTAAGAGAGAATGAGATTGTAGGAGAGAATGAGATTGACAGCAAGATTGTAGGAGAGAGCGAGATTTATAAAGCGAGATTGAAGGAGAGAGCGAGATTGAGAGAGTGAGATTGAAAGCGAGATTGTAGGAGAGAGCAAGATTGAAGGAAAGAGTAGCCATGACTAATGCTCTTTACACAATCAGGATAAACTTAGTCTAATTAATCCTATGCGATCATCCCATATCCTCAACATTTCTCATACATACGTTGTTAAAAGGTTTTAATTAATTTAACCATAAGAACTATCACAAGAACTATTATTAATGGATATTATGTTATCATTAATTAGTACACTTTGAATTAACTCAAGATGTTATATATCTATAAGGTAAAATGTTCAAACTTCCATCTTTTATATAATTAAACTAAAAACAAAGGTTTAGTTATGCAAGTTACCACGCTCGAGAATGGACTTTCATCTTACATGATTTACATACAAATAAAATAACCAAAATTCTGAGAAAATAATGTTAAATTCTCTCAGTAGGCAACAACTAAGATAAATTCAATGATCGAATAAAATGGCGAAAGATTGATTCTCAGAGATGGGTTTGTATATTACTTCCATTGGAGTTTCCATTCCTAGAGATTGTAGGAGAAAGCGAGATTGAGAGAGCGAGATTGTAGGAAAGAGCGAGATTGAAGAAGAGAGCGAGATTGAGAGAGCGAGATTATAGGAGAGAGCGAGATTGCAGGAGAGAGCGAGATTGAGAGTATCTCGCTGGACATCTCGCTCTCTCTGATCATCTCGCTGAACATCTCGCTCTCTCCTATTGTATATTCAATTTTTTTATATTATAAAGTTGTACATTATTCTTTTAATTAAATTGTACATTATTATTTTAATTAAGTTGTACACTATTCTTTTAATTAAGTTGTACATAACTTTTAATTAACTTGTCTTGTACATTATTCTTCTAATTAAGTTGTACATTATTCTTCTAACTGAGAAACAAATATTTTTTTAATTGAGAAATAAATATTTTTTTTTAGATCATGGCTTTAAACCCAGGACCTGTTGATCCTGATGTTTTGTACGACCAGTCCATACATCGATCATTTTTTGTATGGCGAGATCGTACTACTGGAGAAATATCTTGCAGGCGTCGAGAGGCAGTTCTTCAGCGCACTATCCCGCTCCACCCTCGAATATTACCGCTACTGCGCACATCTGGATTCTATGGGGTTGCTAGATTAGTATTTATTCAGTTGGACTGGCATCTGATCACAGCCTTGGTCGAGAGATGGAGGCCCGAGACGCATATATTCCATATGTCTGTTGGAGAGTGCACTATCACTCTACAAGACATAGAAGTGTTGTTGGGGTTATCTGTTGACGGTGAGCCGGTCACCGGAGTGATGTACGATGACTAGTTAGAAGTTTGTCAACTGTACCTCGGTGTGACCCCACCTGCCGACAAGATTAAAGGATCGAGGTTAAGTTTAATATGGTTAGGAACACAATTTCGTCAACTCACAGATGATGCAGACGAGGAAACCGTCATAAGATATGTGCGAGCATATATACTACAAATGATGGGTGGAAGTTTGTTTTCAGATAAATCAAGCCATTTTGTTCACTTGATGTTCCTGCCACTGTTAGCTAACCTCCATGATGTGGGGCGGTATTCGTGGGGTGGAGCATGCTTGACATGGTTGTATAGACAACTATACAAAGCAACAAGACCTGAGGTTCGAGAGATAGCTGAGCCTCTCATACTTTTGCAACTATAGGCTTGGGAGCGATTTCCAACAATGGCTCCACAGCTACATGTTAATGACGCTCAGTTAGTTGGACAAGCCTACGGTTCTCGGTATGTTGTTTTAATTCAATTTAATTTTTATATCACTGATCTAGTTAATTTAAATTCTAAATTATCAATTTAAAAATTTAGGTAGAGAGACAAATTTTATATGTCTAGTACAGCCACACATATAGTCAGCCAGTATAGATACATGTTTGATCTGCTTCAACCTGAATAGGTACATTACACTGAACCTAATTGATTATTTCATACACATTTTTATTGTATTTGTTTTTAATATTCTCTAATATAATATCTTTTGTTTCAGGTTATTTGGGAGCCGTACAAAATTATTATGCATACTTTGTCGAATTTTTTTACGAATGGTCAAAACATATGGCGGATGATGAGTCCTCTCATATGTTTTCACATTGGTGAGTGACATCTTCCTGACAGGGTGATGAGACAATTCGATTTTCAGCAGGATATCCCATCGCTTTGTAATACTGAACCCGTACTGCATGATATTGACCTAAGGACTGGAGATTGGTCCGAAAAAGTTGCACATTTGGTAGTGCGATGGCACTATCGTGCAAGGTTTATTGCAATGGGGGTTTCTCTTGAACAGTTTGACACAAATGTCACTCTAGAATATATTCATTGGTATAATAATATCACAAGACGCTATGTCACTCGTCCGGGAGCAGCTGTGGGTCATCTGGTAAATGAATATTATCTAATTATTTTTAATTTAAATTTATTTTAAATATTGTCTAATTATTTTATAATTCACAGAGTTCGAACAATTGTAGACTCCGTGAGGTTGTGAATGATCTGAACCAGTTTCTTGCTATATGTAGTGACAACCAAAGCTATATGGAGGAAATTCATTATATGTACGATATACCTATTGTTCCTCCACTAGCTTCTAGACGTAGAGGACCTATTCGGAAAGAGGATGAGTTTGATGAGGTTGCACATAATGTGGAAGAGTTGCCCCCTATGATGCAGACGTAGAGTCAAACTGATTATGTTAGTCCAATGATGATGATGCCAGCATTTGGTTCAGGATATTATGACTCAGAGGCTGGTCCTTTGTCTTCATACGTGCATGGACATGGCCAGGGTTGTGGAGAGCATAATGAATATTTATATTATGAAGCGCCTGCAGAGGTACTAGAGCAACATCAAGAAGAACCCGAGCAACCTCAAGTTCGAAGTCGATGACGACAACCAACTTGAAATCGACGACGTCCGCTTTGTGGGACACATTGATTTTTGTAATTATTTTTATATAAATGAGATATTTAATTTACATTTTTTTAATTTCTATGAGATATTATTTTCTTAATTTATTCTTTTTATATATTATGAATAGTAATTATTTTGATATAGAAGCTTTTAAATGTCACTAACATAAATAATAGCATTAGATAGTCTAAATTTAAAAAGTTAAGTAAAAAATACTTCAATATTCAAATTTACATATTTTAGATAATAATTTGGGGACATAATAAATTAAATCAACACTCAAAACCTTCACATGCAAGTCTATAAATAAGACTAATTGATATAAAGAACAGAAATTTTAATCACAGTAGTGAGGTCAATAGTTTAAAAGATTTTACAATAATGATCTTGAATTCCTTTTGTACATTTGGTACTAAGATTTTGATGGAGTTTTTTTTTTTTTTAATAATTATAAATAATAAAAAAAAGTTTTAGAAATTATTTTTATAAAATGGAAAATTAAAAAAAAAAAAAAAAAGAAGAAGAAGAAAGAAAGAAGAAGGTGGAATGGGGAATTAAATAAAGAAAAAAAGGAAATTTGTACGAATATCTCACTCTCGTTAACATCTCGCTCTCGTGCTCAGGATCTCGCTCTCGCTCTTAAGATCTCGCTCTCTCAAACTCTCGCTCTCTCTCAAAATCTCGCTCTCTCTCAAATCTCGCTCTCTCTTACTCTTCCCTCTCTCGTTCTCTCCTGATACAAAATTATTTATAACACATTAAATAATTATGAGTGTTACGAGGAATGTCTTTCGTTCTCTCAAGTCAAATCACTTAAGAAGAAAAAACTACCTTTCATAAAGTTTTCAAAAAAAAAAAAAAAAAATCAGACCAAAAAAGAAAAAAACTGGAAACTCCCAAGTTAAGAAGCTTCGTGCCAGATATGCACCAATGAATGGGTTAGAAAGAATAACATATCAAGCTAGAAACTCCCAAGTTAAAAAGAAAAAAATGGAAACTCTCGCTCTCTCTCAATATCTCGCTCTCTCAGATCTCTCTTTCTTAATATCTCGCTCTCTCAACTCTCTCTCAATATCTCGCTCTCTCTCTTACTCTTCGCTCTTTCATTCTATCCCAATACAAAATTATTTTTAACACATCAAATAATTATGAGTGTTATGAGGAAGGTCTTTCATTCTCTCCACATCAAATAATTATCAGGAAGGTCTTTCGTTCTCCCCACATCAAATAATTATCAGGAAGGTCTCCAGAATGATAATTAAACAGACTCAATAATAATGTTAGGGCAAGGTCGAGGGTTCAAAGTTCGACGTACAAAAAGGAAGGTCGAGGGTTCAAAATTCGACCTATGTAGGTCGAATTTTCAACTCTCGACTTATTTTAAAAAAAAAAAACAATATTTTTACAAATAGTTTGAAAATAATAATATTTTCCTAAATAGTTTCTAAAAGGACAATATCCTTTTAATTTTTTCAAAAATATATTCCTATTTATCTATTTATTAAATTAAAAATATTTGACCAATGATCATTTTAATTATTAGATTTTCTTTGTATGAGATTGAAATTTATGATCCCTCAAAATTTCTATCCCAAATTAAATCGCAGACAAAAATTAATAATTTGATGATTTAGGTTTGTTGTCTTATTTATATTATTTTAATAATATAATATATCTTAATTATTAATTGTTAATATATAATGATAATTACTTAATTATCGGCCAGTGCACGTAGTTTATATATTAGTTAACTCTTTTCTTTTCTTTTTTTCTTTTTGGAAAGGTATTAGGTTAATGCAAGGGTTTGATTTTGAGGTTGATATTAAAAGCCGAGCTACTAAAAGTTGTTAAGTGCTACTATTTTATTTTTTTACAAAAAAAGTGCTATTCCCATGGATTATTCAAAGACCACGTGGCTTATATTGAGGAAACTTTCCTCCTACGCTAATATGCTTTGCGAAAAATGAGGTTTAAATACTATTTTAGACTTCATTTTTCCTTTTTCTCTTTTTGGTTATTTTAAGTTCCCTTTCCTTTTTAATTCAACCCAATATTTTACAGATTTGGAAAAAGTAATTTAAATTTCTCATCTCCAGGTCAAGTCAATGGTATATTTTATCTAGTTAGATTATGCTCAGGTTTTTATCCTTTTTAATTTTTATGATTTTAAAACTTTGCCTTTTTTAATCTCTACAATTTCAAAAAGTGAATACTTTTGACTTTGTCTGTAAAATTTTGTTTTTGTTTTTCTTTCTTTTTTAATTTATGTACTTTTAGGAAAGAACAAAAAAAATATTTATTTTACCCTTTTAACTATTATACACAAACTCAAAGTTTGTGAAATAAACTTATGATATGTTTAGATTGATTAGAGAACAAAATATTTTTTTTAAGAAAAAGTCATTTTTGTTTAAATTCTTTTGTTAAAATCTGATTAAAATATATTTTATTAAATATTTTGAGTATTTGTCAAACACTTCAAAATTTTAAATTAGAAAAATTAAACCAAATACACCTGTTCGCACAAGATTTCGAGGGAAATTTAATTCATGGAATTTGAACTTTGTATTTGTATCATTTTCAGTAAAGTGGGTACAATCTCCAATACATAATCCTTTGATACTTTCTCTCGAAAAGTAAACTCTAATGTTAAGCTTGGATGATCGGCCTTTGGGCGTGATGATTTTCTTGAAGGATTGACCTTTGGGCTTGTTGATCTTCTTGAAGTAGTCTTTGAGCTTGTTGATCAGTTTGGATCGCCCTGTGGTTTCTTGATCAGCTTGGATCGGCCTGTGGCTTGTTGATCAGCTTGGATTGGCCAGTGGCTTGTTGATCGGCTTGTGTGCTTTTTCCTTCAGTTTGAGGAGATTGAATCTTCAGCTTGTAGGTTGTAAAGATACGGTCAGTTTGTTGTAGTCTTCTAATCTCCAAAGCTTTAGTCCTCGAAAGTTGATAAGCTTCAGTCCTTAGCACTTGAGAGCTTGAGAGCATTGGTTTTTATGAATCGGGAGCTTCGGTATTTGGATCTTGGGAGCTCAAATCTTTAGAGCTTTAATATGTATTTTGATCTTCAGAGCTTTAGTATGTCTTCTGATCTTCAAAGCTTTGAAGGAGTTGTGTTCTTCAGAGCTTTGGCTTTCAATTCTTTTAACCCCCCAAATGAAGAGAGGTTTCTCATGGCCTTACATGGGCTTAGGCTAAAATTGCGCTTGGGCCTATTTGTTGTTAGGCCAAAATATTGAGTTTAAGTTTAATCTTTAATTTGACCCAAAGTTTACCATGAGCTTGAATTGGATTGGACCCAAGCTGGGCCCGATCGATTTTAATTACTCAGTCCGATACAACTTATAATTTTCCAAATAGGCTCGAGTTTTCGTTGATGATGTGGCAACTTGTGATTCGCCAAAATTTTTTTTATTTAGTTTTCAAGATTTATGCACGTCTATGCGGTGGATGAATCTGAAAAATATAATATGAAATCAAAGTATAATTTTGACTTCTTTAATTTGATGCATCATCTTGATCAAAATATGAGAATTTAGCTCAAAATTTTGGTTTGAAATTTTGTTTGCTTGACACACTTTTTGCCAAATAAACGAAAGATGAATTTTAGTCAAGACTTTCTTGTTCCCCAGTAAACTTTAATTTGAACTAAAGTGGAACTTATGCTCCATTTTAATTGTATGCTGAAATTTAAGTAGTATCCCAAATTCTATTAAGAATATACTTAATTTTTAATACAAATTTGAAGTAGAATTTTGACGTCATCTTTATCTTTACTTCAACTTTGATTTGGTGCTTGCTTGGAGTGAGTCCAAATTTTAATTTGACTTGGTATCCAATCGTGGCTTCTGGAATATGATTTTAGTTCCTTCCCATTTGGATTTGACATTAATTCTCGAGCTTCCAAATTTTAACTTGAGACGGAATTGATTTTGAATATAATTTGAATTCAATCCAAATTTTTTGTTTGGATTTGAATTAAACTCTAAAAAAAAAAATGGGATCAATGTCACAATACACCAACATTTTTTTCTTTAAGCTGAGATGAAGAGTTCAACCCGAAACTCGACTTGGATTTAATTTGAATTTTGCGAAATTTGTGGACCATTAAAACTGGGTTGAGATATTTTGAAGCTTCAATTGACTTTTTATAGAATCACAACAAATTTTTGAATTTTACAAATTGTAATAACCACCCAAAATTTGATATGGTTGAGAAATATTTGATATTTTGTTTAAATTTGAATCCTTGTTTGGTGTGATTTGATTCCCTTGTCTTATTTATAAATAGTGAAGAAGTGCATGGAAATGTCATAACTTTCAATTCTACACATTCTTCTATTTTTTTATCCACATCAAACTTGTTTTTTTTTTTTTTTTTTTTTTTTTGCATTTTTTTTTATTCTTCTTCCTTTTTATGTCTTCCCTCCTCTTCCATCTCTCTTCTTCTCCTTTTTTTTCTCTCTTCTTCTTCATTTCTGTCTTTTTTTCTTTTCTTCTTTTGTTATTCTTTCTTTACATTTTTTTCAAGTCGGTATTTCCTTCTTTTTTTTCCCTACTTTTTGTTTCTTCTCTAATTTCTTTCTTTTTTTTTTAAAGCAACTTTCTTTTTTTCTTCTTTTAAACTTTTTTTTAACCCTTTTTTTTTTTTTATTTTTTTTACAAATGCTATACTTTTTTAAAAAACTTATTTTGTTCCCTCTCTTTTAGAAACAAGTAAAATTTAGACAATGAATTGACTCTTTTATATATATATATATATATATATATGTTACAATTCTACCTTTTTTTTACGCTTACTTTTTTTATTCGACATTTTTTTAACAGCTTGCCCCCACATTTTTCTCACAGGAGCTAAGTTATTAGAGTGGTAAAGTAAACGAGGTGGCGATATCAAACTAAACTTAAAGATAAAGCTATTTTGAGGATTAATCGAAACCAGCTTGCCTGCCTCCTTAGGTGCAGCCTGGGGGGGGTTGTCGCCATTTCATCAACAATGATTTCTCCTATTAGACACATCTCCTATGTGGATGACTGTATAGGCTTTAGGGGTGGTCACTAGCTTCATTAGGAGATGTGTCTGGCAGGAGTGGTCGTCAGCTTCATCAACAATGACTTAACTCCTTCTAGACCCATCTCTTATGTGGATGATTATGTAGCCTGCAGGAGTGGTCGTCAACTTCATCAGTAATGACTTAACTCCTGCTAAACATTCTATGTGGATGAATGTGTAGTCTGTAGGGATGATTGTCATCCACATCAACAACGATTTGACTCCTAGTAGATGCATCTCCTATGTGGATGAATGTGTAGTCTACAAGGGTGGTCATCAGCTTTGCCAATAGCGATTTGACTCCTACTAGACACATCTCCTATGTGGATGACTAAGTAGTCTGCATGAGTGGTCACTAGCTTCATCAACTACGATTTAACTTCTGCTAGACTTATCTCCTATATGGATGAATGTGTAGCCTGCAGGGGTAGTCATCAACTTCGCCAGCAACGATCTGACTCATGCTATACACATCTCCTATGTGGGTGAATGTGCAGCTTGCAGGAGTAGTTTCCAACCACATCAGACTTTGCTTTTGAAAATGGAGTGGAGGTAGCCACATTAGACTTTGCCTTTGAAAATGGATTGGAGTCAGACATTGTGAAGAATGGAGCGGAGCCAAGCTCACCAAAATTGATTAAAGATGGAGGTGCACTTGTGCCATGACTTTACCAAGGCCCCAACGTTATCATTATTTAAACTTCAACTTGAAAATGGAACATGGAGATAAAGGTCCCAACTTTATCATTAATTGCAACTTGAACTTGAAGATGCGTCAAACTTGATTGAAAATGGAGAAGTGAAACCACACCAATATTATATTATGGTTTGATTCACATAGCAATGATCCCTAAAAGGTCTAAATAACCCTATTATATCACTCTTTGATCCCCTATAATATCATGGTTTGGTTCACATAGAGATGACCCAGGAAAGGATTAAACAACCCTATCATGTCACTCCTTGATCCGACTTTGAAGATGAGATAGATATGCCATTGAGCTTTGAAGATGAGACGGGTATGCCGTCTAGATTTGAAGATAGGGTGGAGACACCATCGAGCTTTGAAGATGGGGTAGATACGCCATCAAGTTTTGAAGATGAGGCGGTTATGCCATCAAGCTTTGAAAATGGGGCGGATATACCATCAAGCTTTGAAGATGAGGCAAATACGCCATCAAGCTTTAAAGATGAGATGGATACGTCCTTGAGCTTTGAAGATGGGGCAGATACGCTATTGAGCTTTAAAGATGGGGTAGATACACTATCGAGCTTTAAAGATGGGATGAATACACCATCAATCTTTGAAGATAAGGTAAATACGCCATCAAGCTTTGAAGATGGGGTAGATACAACCTCGATCTTTGAAGATGGAACAAATACATGATGCGTTATTTTATGAGGTGAAATTATGAAATGAAATGCGGTGATGGAAATGCGTTGAACAACAAGTTTTCTCAGCAGAATCCAAGTATAAATTCCACTGAGTTTCCTGGTAAGTCCAGGGTCGAACTCAGGGACTTGGGAAAACGGTATGCGGTGATAATTTTCAAGAAGACTTTGCAGTAACCAATAAATCAAATAGTTGTTTTGGGTTGTTGTTTGCGGTATAAAATAAACGTATGCAGTGGAGTTACGAAAAGAGTTGATAATACAGAAGATGCGATGAATATGCGGGGAACGGGTTGAGAAGGGGTTCAGCTAACACTTCCTAGGATGCATTCATGTTATTCGATCATGCAACACACATACAATAGCAAATCATCTCTCAACGCAAATGCTACGGCTTCTAGTACTAGAATGCATGCGATATATGCGATGAGTCTATAGGACCTACACATAAGCCTCTATTCTTATTTATGCGATGACAACATGACATACAAATAAGGCGACCACATAATATCGTAACCTATCTCTAGGATGCATGCGATGCATGTTGGAAAACAGAGCTTATCTCTAAGTCCCTATCTCTTACTTATGTAGATCTAATCTTGCTCCTTAGAGTCTAGATTCTAACCTAGATCTCTCAAGTCTTAGGTTCTTTCTTTAGACTCTCTCTCGAGTAGCTCTAAACGGGTGTTGAGTGCAACATAAGACAAGATAATCGCATGCGATGAAGATTCTAGGTCATGTTAGCTTAGTTCTTCTCAACCCATTCGATAAAGTTAGCTACTCATCGTGCTTTTAAGAGAGTGAACAGATGTAGAATAGCAAGTTCCATTTTATAGATAAGGAGTTGAAATACAAAATAACAATGCAAGGTGAGAATAAAGAGCCTAGGAACAATCTCTTGCTACCCAAGGCTTTTACACTGTCTTTTCTACTCTGTTTAAAAGATAGTCTCTCTCTTGCGAGAGTCGGCCCTCTCTCTGTTTTTCATCCCTCTGGGTTCTCTATCGAGCTGACCAGAGCGATCTTCCGGCATCACTTTTCTTATCTCACTCCGCCTTCTAAATAAAAAGGAAAACTATGAACAAGGTTGTTTCTTTTTGAGGAAAAATCTTTAACTCTCCGAACTTCTTTACTGAAGGTTGCCCTCGGTATTTATAGAGCTTCAGGGTGAAAGGCGTCTTCTCTCTTATGATTGCATTGATGAAATGACATTAATTCTTTGTCTGATGCGCCGAATATTTGTCACCAAAAAGTTGAGTGTACTTGCTACAGTAGTTCGTTAGTGGCTTATCAACTTAATTCGGAATCGACCGTCATCAGCTTTCTGTCTCATCGTGAGTTATTATGCTTTTCACCTAGATGCGCCACCAAGTTGCGGTGGCTCCATGCGACAATTTTTCTTGAGCAGATATTTGCAGCACAAATCACCACAAAGCCTTGTGGTAACACTACGCTCGACCGTTGCTTTCTTATGATCGCATTTTACGCTTTGCGTCAACGCATATTCTGCACAAAAATACAAAAGTTAAACTGTTTTTATGCAATGAACGCATGCGACCGCAATGTTGTAAACTTAATGCTTTTTTTGACGCAATCTTATATATTTTATCAACGCAAACTTGCATTGTTTAATAACTTAGCACTGTAATAACGTGCATTTATGCCCGTTATCAATACACCATTGAGCTTTGCTTTGAATATGGGGTAGATATGCCATCGAGCTTTAAAGATGGGACGGATATGCCATCAAGCTTTGAAGATAAGATGGATACGTCATCGAGCTTTGAAGATGAGGTGGATATGATAAGGCGGATATGCCATCAATTTCTTAAGATGAGGCAGATATGTCATTGAGCTTTGAAGATGGGGGCAGATACGCCATCGAGCTTTGAAGATGGGGCAAATACACCATTGAGCTTTGAAGATGGGGTGGATACACAATCTAGTTTTGAAGATGAGGCGGATACGCCATCAGGTTAAAAAGATGAGGTGGATAGGGCCTCGAGCTTTAAAAATAGAGCAGATACGACCTCGAGCTTTGAAGATGGGGCGGATATGCCATATGAAGAGATCCATGAGCGGAAGCGGATCGTCCAAATTTCATTTATATTGCAAATAGAAATTTACAGTAAACAAACAGTTTATGCATTCTAAGTAAAATTACAGCATGCTCTTTAAACTAAAAAAAGAGATTAAGTGATTATACCTTTGAAGAACACTTCTTCTCGTACAACCCTCGAAGCATCACAAACTCTTCGAACAGCAACAAAACTAAAAAACAACAACCTTGAAGACTTTCTTCAAGAATCTCACGAACCAAAATGAGACACAACCATTTGGATTCCTCGATATACTGAGGTGAGACCCCAGGAGTTGTGGGCTCTAACTATTTTGATTAGAAGGGAATTTGTAAGTTTGAAGGAGGAAGATGATTGAGGAAACTCTCTACTGTAGAAAAAGTTTTCAATCATTTAGTGTTAATGTCTATCGTATAGTCTCTCTGATTTTCATGTAGATAGGTTATGGAAAAATAAAATCATATTTTATTTATTCCATTTGCCATAAAAAATCTGCTTAACCACCTACCAAGATGGTTTAAGAGAAAAAAATGATTAATTATCTAAAATAATAAATAATATTAATAAATATGATAGCTTTTATCATATTATATTTATAACCTATAGTTTTAATATTACATCATATATAATATGAACTATAATTTTGTTTCTCTATTTTATGGCATTTAATATAAAACATATTTATATTAAATTTAACAACTATGAATCTCAATCATAGAAAATATATTTGAATCACATTCAAATATTTATTCCTCCAACTAAACTATAATGTATCACATACATTATGTCAATTATATCATATATAATTGAATCAATTTAATTATATCATATATAATTAAATTCTCTCTTATTAATTTGAAAAATTCAAATTAACCCAAAAACTAATTCTCAATTGAATCTTTTGAGCTACCAAGAGGACCTTATAGACCTGTAGCTTGAAGCTTCAACAATACATGTGAAGAAAATCAGACATGAGGATTTCCATGAGCAGCGGAAGAATCGTTACAAATTCCATTCGAAATTGAACATTAACAATTATAGTACAACAACGGAAACTAACTGGTCATGCACAATAAGAAATTACAACATGTTTTAAGAGAGTGTCAAGGGATAGAGTATGCGTACCTTTGAAGAACCATTGTTCAAACTGGCCCGATCAATCTACAAGCGTCAACAACAACACAACCCTCAACTCAACGACCGGTGCAACACAATCACCAGCACGAACACAATGATCACGAACCCAACGAACGGCCTCTAGAACCTCGAAATCAATCGAGTTGAGTTAAGACACCACCACAATGGCTACTTTGGTATTCTCGGTGTAAGAATCCAGGAGTTGTGGACTCTGTATGGACTTAGTTAGAGGAAGAGATAGGAGGACAACGATCGTGTAGATGATCGAGCAAGTGGGAGATAGTTGCATCTATCGTATAGACGATATGCCTGATCGTGTAGTAAATGACAACCTATCATATAGACAATGTCACGCGATCGTTTAGCTACGACCAGCTAAATGAACTATCGTATAGTTAAAGTCCACGATCATTTAGTCTTTCTATTAGCTATCGTTTAGTGAAACACTTTCACTTGATAGCTTTACCGTGAGTTCGTTTCTGAAAGTGACAACTCTTTAATTTTAGGAAAATATTTTTCCTTTTATCTCACGGTTACCATAAAACCACCAATAGCCTCCCACTTAATCGGTTATTAGAGAAAAAGAGATAATTATCAAATAATTAATATTATTATAAATAAATATGATAACCAACTTACCATATTATATTTATAACCTATAGTTTTAATATTTCATCTCATGAAATATATAAACTATAGTTCTTTTTCATTTTATTGTACTTAATGTAAATCAAATTTACATTAATCCTCCTCTTGATGTATCTCATATATCACACCTATCATATATAATTGAATTTCCTCATGTTAATTTAAACACTTCAAATCAACCCCAAGAACTGATTCTCAACTTGAATCCATTGAGCTACCAAGGGGACCTTATGGACCTGTAGCGTGAAGCTCCAACGGTACGTGAATAACTGACTAAACTCTTTAGTCATGAGATCTATAATCCATTAACTGTCGGGCATTCCACTAAAGACCGACAGCTGCGCTCACGTCACTACATATATTTTTGTGTGTCCATATCAACCAATCAATCGTGCGATAATCCTTCACAGATCACTCGTAAGTACAGTTGGGCCAATTTACCGTTTTGTCCCTAAAGTTACATCTAACTTCTTAAATACCACTGATTTCTCTAATGAACATAAGTCATAATCCTACTATGACTTGGTCCTCTCTTCCAAAGAAAAGATGTGGCCACTATGTTCAAGACCCGGAATCAACCCTTAAGAGAGCAATCTATCTGCGTACCCCTACTTCAGGAAAGGGGTGAATTCCGTCTTGTGTAACTGAGTTCCCAGCTCCCCAATCAGACAAATCCCCAAAAAGGTAGGCATGTTGAGTTGACAATTGGCCACTCTCACCCATACTAATCAAAGGACCACCCTCAAAGATAGAAGTTCCCAAAACACTTAGGATTAAAGTCATGTCACCTATGGTCATTTAGGTGAGATATAAGTCTCAAGTATCAACGACGTTATATAAAGAGACTAGTCATCTCGTGGTCCGGTCTTATACAAACTCTTTGTATAAGACACCATCGCTCACATGTCTCCAAATGAATGGTCAGGATCAGATCATCTATAGTAGTTCACAACACTTGTAAACCTCTACAAAGCGGGTCGTATCCATAGTGTCACCAGAACAAAGCGGGTCGTATCCATAGTGTCACCAGGATAAGGTATCCCTCATTTATCCTTATACTACAGACCTTTTAGGTTATTACTTAAGGCATGATCTACTTGTATATCTCATATACATGCTTAAGTTTACATACAATAACCACGGATTTTTGTTTATTGGATATGAGTAAATGCAAATAAAATAACTCTTATTTTATTCATAACAATGTGTACAATGTTTACAAACTACGAGAATCTAGGAGAATTAGGACACCAATCCCACAACGTGAATAATTAATTACATTATTTAATTATATTATCCACCATCCGTTAACTTCGAGCACTCCACTAAAGATCGACAACTGCACTCTTCGCACTAGTGATATATTTCTGTGTCCATTGGATACAACCAATCAACAGTACGATGACACTTCACAAATTGCTCGTAAGTACAATTGGGCCAAATTACCATTTTTGCCCCTGTAGTTACCTCTAACTTCTTAAGTACCACTGATTTCTCTAATGAACAATAGATCATGTCCTACTATGACTAAACCCCTCTCGGGCCAAGAGAGGGTGTGGCACCACATTGTTCAAGACCCGGAATCAGCCCTTAAGGGAGCAATTTATCTACTTATCCCTACTTCGGGGAAGGAGTGAATTCCATCTTGTGTAGCTGAGTTCTCAGATCCTCAATCAAATGAATCCCCAAAATGGTAGGCTTATTGAGTGGGTGATCTAACCACTCTCACCTATACAAATCAAAGGATCTCCCTCATAGGCAGGAGTTCACAACTCACTCAGGATTAAGGTCATGTTACCTATGGTCATACTAGTGAAATAAAAGTCTCTATTATGAATGGTGTTATATAATGAGACTAGAAATTTCGTGGTCCGGTCTTATACAATCTTCTTTGTATAGAATATCCCTGTTCGCATGTCTAATACATGAATGATCAGGATCAGATCATTTATAGCACTTTACAACATTTGTAACATCTACAAAGCGGGCCATACTCGTAGTGTCACCAGGATAAGGTACCCAACCTTATCCATATACTACAGACCAATTAGGTTATCACATAAATATGATCTACTTGTATGTTTCCACATACATGTTTAAGTTACAACGATAACCTTGGATGTTAGTTTATTGGTTTATGGTTAAAACAACTAAAATATCACATATTTCATAGACAATGTGAATATAATATCAAATATTATTAATCACATACAAGTTTGTTCATACAAGATTTATAAACTATAGGATGCACCGAGATTTAGGGCATCAACTCTAACAATCTCCCACTTCTTCTAAAGCTAGTGGGGTGTACAAGATAATAAAATACAAGTACACAAAACAATAAACTAGGGTATAACACATTCAGTACAAGATCTCTCACTTGCCCTAGTTCAACCGTGGTCTGTCTCATAGACCCATACTCTGTAGGTGACCCTCAAACCCTGTAGCCATGAGGGCTTTCGTAAATGGATCAGCAACGTTGTGCTCTAAAGCTATCTTCGTGACAATCACGTCCCCTCGATGCACAATCTTTCGGATGATGAGATGATACTTTCGCTCTATGTTCTTGCCGCGCTTATGTCTCCTAGGCTCATGGGAATTAACCACAACACCATTATTATTACAATAAAGTGTGATGGGCTTTAACATGTCTGGAACAACTTCCAGATCAGTCATGAATTTCTTGAGCTAAACGGCCTCCTTAGCAGCTTCACAAGCTGCTACATACTCAGCCTCTATAATGGAGTCTGCGATGCACCCCTGCTTGGTGCTTCGCCATACTACTACTCTTCTGTTAAAAGTGAACATTGATTTTGAAGTGGATTTTCGAGAATCCCTTTCAGTCTAAAAATCAGAGTTCGTGTATACTGTAAGGATCAAATCCTTAGAACCATACACAAGCATGTAGTCTCTCGTTCTCCGTAGATACTTGAAGATGTTCTTAACGGCTGTCCAGTGATCATATCCTAGATTAGATTGATATCTACTGAATATCCCTACTGCATAGCAGATGTTAGGTCTGGGACATAACATCACATACATCAAACTGCCCACAACAGATGCATAGAGGACCCATCTCATATTCTCAACCACTTGAGGTATCTTAGGACACTATTCCTTAGACAAAGTAACTCCATGCCTAAAAGTCAAGAAGCCCCTCTTGGAGTTTTGCGTCAAATATTTGATCAACATCTTGTCAATATACGATGCCTGAGATAGTGTTAGCATTTTGTTCTTTCTATCTCGAAAGATCTGAATATCAAGAACAAACTGAGCCTCTCACAAATATTTTATTTGGAATTTGGTCGTTAGCCAGTTCTTAATTGTAGTCAGTAAGCCTACATCATTCCCAATGAGTAGGATATCATCTACATACAACATTAGAAAAACTATTGAACTATTGATGATCTTTTTGTAGACACAAGAATCATCAACGTTCTGATCAAAGCCATAACATTTGATCATAGTATCAAACCTGATATTCGAAGATCGAGATGCTTGTTTTAGTCCATAAATGGACTGATTATACTTGCAAACCTTTTGCTCTTAATCTTGGACTATGAATCCCTTGAACTGTACCATATAAATGGTCACCTCAAGATTGGCATTCAGAAAAGCAGACTTGACATCCATTTTTCATATCTCATAGTCATAATATGAGGCAATGGATAGGAGGATTCAAATAGATTTCAGCATGGCTACAGGCAAGAAAGTCTCCTCATAGTCGACTCCCTCTACCTGGGTATAAACCTTTTCCACCAATCTAGCCTTGAAGGTTTGCACCTTCCCATCAACACCCCGTTTCCCCTTGTAGATCCATTTGCAACCTATAGGTTTAACCCCATCAAGTTGATCTATAAGATCCCAAATTGAATTGAAGTACATAGACTCCATTTTGAGATCCATGGCTTTGATCCATTCATCTCTGTCAACATCCTCCATTGCCTTTTTATAAGACGATGGATCTTTAACCTCGTCATCATCTACCATAGCTAGGATTTTAGTTAAAACCATATAGCGAATAGGTGGGTTCTCAACCCTCCCACTACGTCGAGGTTCCCTCAATATTTGAGGTGGATTTGACCTACTAGGTGAACCTACTTCAACAACTCTTGTTGAAGATTTAGTAGTTTCTTTGGAAAGTTTATTCAACACGATTTTACTTTTAGGTTTGTGCTCCTTTATGTCGTCATCCTTAAGAAAAGTAGCATTTGTCGATACAAATACTTTGTTTTCTTTAAGATCATAAAAATAACCACCTTTCGTTCCTTTGGGATAGCCTAAAAATAGGCATAACCTTGAACGTGGTTCCAGTTTCTTAGGATTAGCTTCAAGCACATGTGCTGGGCCACCCCAGATTCTAAAATGACGTACGCTAGCTTTACGACCATTCCATAACTCTAAAGGTATCCTGGCAACACTCTTGGAGGGAATATAATTTAGGATATAAGCTGCAGTCTCCACTGCATAACCCTAAAATGAGTTAGGTAAGGAAACTTAATTCATCATAGACTGAACCATGTCCAACAAGGTTCGATTTCTCCTCTCTAATACATCATTCTGCTGAGGTGTACCAGGTGCTGAGACTTAGGAAACTATTTCATGTTCTATCAAATAGTTCTAGAAAGATGAATCCAAAAACTCTCCACCTCGATCAGATCGAAGTGTTTTAATCGTTCTATATAATGCGTTTTCAACCTCAGCCTTGAATTCTTTGAACTTTTCAAAATACTCAGACTTCTGTTGCATTAATTAAACGTACCCATATTTAGAATAATCATTAGTGAAAATGATGAAATATTGATAACCTCCCCCAATTCTTACATTCATCGGACCACAAAAGTTTGAATGCACTAGCTCTAGAGGTTCTTTGGCCCTATGACCTTTTCCAATAAAAGGCCTTTTAGTCATTTTGCCTTCAAGGCATGACTCACACACAAGTAAATTTAACTCACTTAGAAGTCCATTCTTTACCAACCTCTAAATCCTATTGAGATTAATATGTCCTAATCTTAGGTGCCAAAGTTAGACGTTTTCTTTAGAAGAAATTCTAAGTCATTTATTTTGAGTTACGCTAGTTTTAAACATCTCTATGTTATGGAGGGCATTTGTTGCTAAAGGCCTTAGCACATATATATTATTTTCCAGTTGTGTAGAACATATATCTGAAGGAACTCTTATTCAAGAGTACCTATGAGCAGAAGCGGATCTTTCCAATTTATTATGACAGAATTACCACATGTACATTCAAACATACTAAAATGCATTCATAATGCTAAAGAGACCGAGAGATCATACAAGTTGAAGACTTCTTCTTCATCGCAAATCTAAAACCCAATCGTCTACCTCGAACAGTCTCCACACGAACAGAAGGAAATGAAGATGACACCACCACTCAGAGCCCTCAGTATTCTTGGTGTGAGAATCCAAAGTGTGGGCTTTATTCGGATTTGGTAGAGGGGAGAAGGAAGATAGATCGTACATAATGATCAAGTAAATGGGAGATGAACTTGTCTATCGTATAGACAATATGCTTGATCGTTTAGGTGAATTATACGATCGTGTAGGAAAAGGTAAGAGATCATCTAAACGATCGTATAGGAAAAAAGGGTAAGCGATCGTCTAAACGATCGTGTAGAAAAAACTAAGCAATCGTCTATACGATCTTTTAGTAAATATCGGGAGCTAAACGATCTCTTAGGAAAAGGTAAACGATCGTTTATTAAATAGTGTGTGAAGGTGTAATCAGTAAGCGATCGCTTAGCAATATCGTATAAGTAAGCGATCATACAGGCACTATCGTATAGGCACTGATTTTCTAAGCGATGACACACTTTTTAACATAATGTCCGCGCATTTCATGCTTAACACACCGTGAGCTATTTATGCATCTCAAAGTGATCTTTAAACTCACTCATCCACTATTAAAACGGAAGAGACGCCGTCCCATTTCCTTTTTAACCGTTCAATGAATGTGATCTCATCATATTCATAATATCTGAATTAATATCATATATTAATTATAGTATTTTTCCTCCACTAGATATAAATCATATTTATATCCAATTTCCTCCAAATTAGTATATCTCATACATAAAGTTAATTATATCATATATAATTAACTAGTTCAATTATATCATATATAATTGAACTAATTCTCGTCAATTGGAACATTTCAAACTGACCCAAAAATTGACTCTCAACTTGTATCCAAGCTACCAGGGGACCTTATGGACCTAAGGCTCGAAGTTCCAATGGTACGTAGATAGCTTACTAAACTCTTTAGTCACGACATCCACCATCCGTTAACTGTCAGACATTCCATTAAAGACCGACAGTTGAACTTTTCTTGCTATAGATATATTTCTATGTCCATTGGATATAACCAATTATCAGTACGATGACCCTTAACAGATGCTCGTAATTACAGTAGGCCAATTTACTGTTTTGCCCCTGTAATTACATCTTCCTCCTTAAGTACCACTGATCCCTCTAATGAACAATACAACATAGTCCTACTATATGTGAACACCTTTCGAGCTATGAGAAGGTGCATGGCACCACATCATTCAAGCCCCGGGATCAACCCTTAAGAGAGCAATCTATTTACTTACCCCTACTTTGAGGAAGAAGTAAACTCCATCTTGTGAAGTTGAGTTCGCAGCTCCCGAATTAGACGAATCCTCAAAGTGGTAGGTTTGAGTCGTCGCTCTGGCCACTCGCATCCATGTAAAACAAAGGACCACCCTTAATGGTAGGAGTTCCCAACTCACTCAGGATTGAGGTCATGTTACCTATGGTTATCCTAGTGAAATGAAGTCTCAATCATGAACGGAGGTATATGACGAGACATTAACACTTCGAGGTCAGGTCTTATACAAACTCTTTGTATAGGATGCCCCCACTCACATGTCCACTACACGAATGATCAGGATCAGACCATCTGTGACAAGTCTTTTATGCGATCATGTAGCTATTGACTCTGCAATGTGCATGATAGTCTACACGATCGTTTAGCACACAAGCCATATGTCGAGTATTATATGTCGCGCAATCGTCTACCCGTCGAGCGCTTTTGCGATATACAGCCAATGCAACATGATCGTGTAAATAACTCTACACGATCACGTAGCATTAGTTATGCGATCGTTTAGTAAATGCTACATGATCGTGTAGAAAACTCTACATGAACATATAGCCAGATCTAGCTACACCATGCGACCACTGTTTTGTCTTCTCCATCAAAACGCACTGCAACCTTCACTTTTGAAGCTTCACGAACGACTCAAAACTAAAACGAACACAAATTCGATTGCAATATTAATGCCCAAAAACGCAAAGGCCCTTACAAATTAACTTTTGCAATTTAAACAGAAAGCCAAAACAAAGATTAATATCCCGAAACATCCATTAACAACCATCCACATACATTTAACAATTAAACGCAATGCAGAGCTAAAACTCACCAAAACTGTAACGATTTCAATACAGAAATGAAATTTGGAATCAGAACTACAACTTGGCTCTTAAACCAATTGAAGGAACTCGTTTACAAAGAGATCCATAAGTAGAAGCGGATCGTCCAAATTTCATTTAGATTGAAAACACAAATTTACAGTAAACAAACATTTTATGCATTTTAAGTAAAATTACAGCATGCTCTTTAAACTAGAAAAAAAGGTTAAGTGATTATACCTTTGAAGAACAATTCTTCTCGTACAACCCTCGAAGAGTCACAAACTCTTTGAACAACAACAAAACTCGAAAACAGCAACCTTGAAGACTTTCTTCAAGAATCTCACGAACCAAAACAAGACACAACCACTTAGATTCCTCGGTATACTCGGGGTGAGAAACTAGGAGTTGTGGGCTCTGACTATTTTGGTTAGGAGGGAGTTTGTGGGTTTGAAGGAGGAAGACGACTGAGGAAGCTCTCTATCACATTGAAAAAGTTCTCAATCGTTTAGTGTTAAACGCCTATCATATAGTCTCTCTATTTTTCGTGTAGATAGGTTATGGAAATCTAAAATCATATTTTATTTATTCCATTTTCCATAAACAAAACTGCTTAACCACCTACCAAGATGGTTTGAGAGAAAAAAAGGATTAATTATTTAAAATAATAAATAATATAAATAAATATGATAACTAACTTATCATATTATATTTATAACCTATAGTTTTAATATTGCATCATATACAATATGAACTATAGTTTTTTTTCTCTATTTTATGGCATTTAATATAAAGCATATTTATATTAAATGTAACAATTATGAATCTCATTCATAGAAAATATATTTGAATCGCATTCAAATATTTATTCCTCCAACTAAACTATAATGTATCACGTACATTATGTCAAATATATCATATATAATTGAATCAATTTAATTATATCATATATAATTAAATTCCCTCTTATTAATTCGAACAATTCAAATTAACCAAAAAACTGATTATCAACTAAATCCTTTTGAGCTACCAAGGGGACCTTATGGACTTGTAGCTTGAAGTTCCAACGGTACTGAATAATTAATCAAACTCCTTAATTACATTATCCACCATCCGTTTAACTTTGGGCACTCTACTAAAGACCGATAGCTGCACTTTTCGCACTACATATATATTTCTATGTCCATTGGATATTACGAATCAATAGTACGATGACCCTTCACAAATTGCTCGTAAGTATAGTTGGGCCAAATTATCGTTTTTGCCCCTATAGTTACCTCTAACTCCTTAACACTAATCCGTCTAATGAACAATAGATCATATCCTACTATGACTAAACCCCTCTCGGACCAAGAGAGGGTATGGTGCCACATTGTTCAAGACCCAAAATCAACCCTTAAGGAAGCAATTTATCTATTTACCCCTGCTTCGAGGAAGGAGTGAATTCCATCTTGTGTAGTTGAGTTCCCACCTCCCCAAACAGACGAATCTCCAAAATGGTAGGCTTGTTGAGTCGGCAATCTGGCCACTCTTACCCATACAAATCAAAGGACTGGCCTCATAGGCAGAAGTACACAACTCACTCAAGATTATGGTCATATTACCTATGGTCATCCTAGTGAAATGAATGTCTCTATTAGGAATGGTGTTATATAATGAGACTAAACATTTCGTGGTCCGGTCTTATACAGACTCCTTTGTATAGAATATCCTCGCTCACATGTCTAATACATGAATGATCATGATCAGATCATTTGTAGCACTTTACAACATTTGTAACATCTACAAAGCGGGCCATACTTGTAATGTCACCAGGATAAGGTATCCAACCTTATTCATATACTACAGACCATTTAGGTTGTCACTTAAACATGATCCACCTGTATGTCTCCATATACATGTGTAAGTTACAATGATAACCATGGATGTTAGTTTATTGGTTTGTGATTAATGCAACTAAAATATCACATATTTTATAGACAAAATGAATATAATATCAAATATTATTAATCACATACAAGTTTGGTCATACAAGGTTTACAAACTATAGAACCCTACGAGACAAAAAATTAAATATGAGTTTTGATTTCAGAAAATTCGGGCATGCAAACTGAATTTTGAAAGAAAGAGTTTCTGTAGAAAAAAGGTTTCTCTCCAACTCTCAAAATCATCCCAAATTCATCTCAATTTAGATCCCACAATCCAATCTAAGGCATGAGATTAGTAGAGAAGATCCTTGTGGTAGTCTACAACAAGTTATTGAAGAGAGTTCACGGGTTGATTGGAGTAATTTGAAGGAATCAACAAAGACATTCTCTTGAAACCCTAATATTTTAATAAACCATGAATATGCATGCCAATCCACTAAAATTGATGTAGTTAGAGTGCTTAAGATCCTAATGACTTCTGTTTGTTGAATGTCAACTCCATCAGATACTTGTGCTAATCAATGCTTAAATTTTTTATGATAAGTCTCTAGTACTTATACTTTAGGACTTTGCCTTAGGATACATTTCTCGAAATTAGTATCCATGCAAGTTTTACTTCAAACCTCTATTGCAAAAAATTTTCCAAGGCCATTACATAATTTGATTTAAGCAATGAGGACCTTGTTGCCTTTTAAATTTGAGGATGGGAGAGGTTTGAGCTAAATGTGTTCAAAATTTTTTAAAATCTCCTTGTTCATTTAATTTTCTTCTAGAAAGTACATTAATAAAAGCAACTTTGATATTGGAACCTGCTCATAGTTGTATGTCTGTATAAAATCTGTGGGGGCAAGCCAAAACGAATGTGAGAATCATTATCAAAGCAATAAGGAAATAATTGTAACTCCACTGCCTACGCTGAAAGAAAAATTATTTTAAGGCATGTGTTGAGTTTGAGAATGACTCTTGCTCGTAGTTGGATATCTGCATGATACCCGTGGTTTGAGAAGAACTCTTGAAGATGAGATGCCTTAATCAACACATAACTACATAATAATAAAATGAGTAATAGAGAGAAATTCTGTAAACTTTGAACTATAAGCCCATTTTTGAAACGAAATATAAAAAAGTCTTGAAAATGAGTAAGTGATTTTTTAAGAATAAGCTTGCCGCATCTAAGGTCTATAGATATTCTCATAGGAAGAAAAATAAAGCTTTGAGAAAAAATGCGAGTCAAAGGAATCTTAAGTTAGGAAGCACTTTGAGAGGTCTAGCTAATGCATCGAAGTGAGTTGAGATATATGCTAAGACTTTAAATATATGCTTGAGGACAAACATTGTTTTAAATTTGGGGGATGTGATAACTTATAGAAATACAAGTTATTCTGCTTGTTTATTGAGAACAATTAGGAAAATTCAGAGAAAAATGTATTAGCTTGACAAGAAATTCATGCAACTAATCATATCTTATGATCATGTGCTTACAAAACTGATAATCCTTGAAAAGTATAAAATTTTTCACTTTTGCACGCAGATTTAGATGAAATAAAGAAGAAACTGGCAAAAGAAACAAGTTGTAGCCCTAAACGCATGGAAGAAATGAACTTGGCGCCCAACTTTGCAACACATAGCACCACACGATGAGATGAAACGAGACAAATTGAAAAAGATAAAAGCGTGGGTGATGGAAGTCAAATCAACAGAACAATTGGTAACTGATGTGAGACGTTTGCAGAGCCAATAGATCTCTGACACAAAGCAGGCGGTGAGCAGTGCATAGAACTTAATGCAAGGGGTCAGCATAATCTTTAGAGAGAGGCGAGGAAGCTTCCTTCTGTAGGATTGTATCAGCAACAACAGAAGCAACAAGGATCATTAAGCACTCTAATTCATTAATTTTGGTAGAATATAAAGCATACTCTAGCAGAAACAAGTGAGTTTCAAGACATACATTTGTAGAACTTCTTCAAAGCTCGATTTCCAGCTGCAAACTTCTCAAAATCTTATTGTAGAACACCTCAAGATCTTCCCCACTATTCTCTTGATGTTATAGATTGAGTTATGGGACTCAAAACAAGCTTGAATTAAGGGAGCTTGGAGAATAGCTCAGCAGCAACCCCCTTGAAGAATTTTTCAACTCGAATTTTTCAACAAAAATTCTTCTGATTGCCTACTTAAAATTCACTTCAATCTTTTTAATATATTACAGACAATCATGCAATGACGATGGCTGCATGAGATGCAGCTCATGTTTGGAGTAATTAAAGTTTAAATAATGGGTTTTGTGTGAGCAACTTATGAAGGTGATAATGGAAAAATCTAACTTTCCATTTTTTTATTTTTCAACGTATCCAATTTGATTTTAAAATCACATTTGATTTCAAAAATAAAAATTTATTAATTTTACAAATTAATTTCATAAATTAATTTTCTAATAAATTAATAAATAATTATTTAAATAATTTAAATAATTCTAATTAATTTAATATCAAATATTAGATTATTTTTACACAAATCCATCTTCATATATTTAAATCATATTTAAATATTAATTCTCATATTCCTTTTAATTCTTAAAATTAAACACGTAATTATTTCTCATATAATTACTAATTCCCTTAATTCTAATTTGAACCATTCAAACTAACTTATCACGCTATTTTAAAGCTAATCCATTTACAAGTTAGTAGGGGGACTCACGAACCTACAGATCATGGGCTCCAACGATCTATGATTAATTGGTTAAACTCATTACACCAAATTAACCCTCATTCGTTAACTAATGGGTCAGTTCACTAAAGCTCATAGTTGCACTCCCCTCACTGTAGATATATTATGTCCACATGATTTAACCATAATTAGTATGTCAATCCTTCACAGGTTGTTTGTAATAACGGCTGGGTTAAATATCTGTTTTACCCCCAAGTTTACATCTTGTTCCTCAAGTTCCTACTAATCCTCTAATGAACAACTGGTTTGTGATCCAGTCACTAAACCAAAATTCTCTCAGCCCAGTGAGAGGGTGAGGCTTCTTGTTCAAGACCTAGATTCAGTACTTGAGAGAACAACCTTTCTCCTATCTCTAAATTGAGTAGGTATGAATTTTATCTTGCATCCTATGTTCCCAGCTATTTATTCAGTCTTACCCCTGAAATGGGATGCATATTGAGCCGGCGCTGTTGAGCCAACTCTCACCTATGCAAATCTAAGGATAATCCCAAATAAACAGGAATTCATAGTTAGCTCAGGATTAAGATCGAGTTACCTAAGTCATCTAAGTGAAATAGTCAGTCTTATATAGTAAACAACGTTATAAAGTAAGAGTGACTTTTTTTTGGTCTAATCTTATGCAAACTCATTGCATGGGATGCCCCCACTCCTCATGTCATAACATGTAAGAATTAAGATCACTTCGTTTGTAGCACTTTACAACTCTTTGTAATAACTACAGAGTAGGCCACATCCCTTAGTATTACTAAAATAAGGCACCCAACCTTATTCATATACTATAGATCATTTTGACTATTTACTCAAATCTGATCCACTTTTATGTCTCCACATAAAGTTCAAGTACTCATGTAATAGTCATGGGTCTTAGTTTATTGGATTTAGATTTTTATGTATACAATTTATAAAATCAATAATAAGTTTATTGACTATAGAAAATGTTTATTATTTTACAAAATGCGAGTCTTAGGATATAAAACCCAACACCTTTGACACCTATAAATAGCCCTTCGAAGATTGAAGAAAATATAAAGATTTCCACCATCGAAAGAGGTCGAAGCCCTATGAAACTTCCAACCAAAATCCACTACAACCCCACTTCTTCGAGCTTTTCTTTGAGGAATTCTAAGCAAGAGCTTAGAGTTATTCACTAAAAAAGGAAAGAGAGACCTTAACACCATTGTAACCTAAGTGAAGCAACTACCACCAGAGCCAAAGGGAGCAAGAAATTGTGATCGACAGGTCGACATTTCTTTATACTTATTCTCATTACATTCTTCTTGTCATCTTTATTTGTATTGAATTTTTAGAGATTGAAAAAACTCTATTTTTCCTAATATGAATACAATTTCTTCCATATTCTATCCATCTCTGTCTCTTTTCACGAGCATGAGTAACTAAATTCCTAATGGGTTGAGAAAGACAAACTGACATTTTTACTAAATTTTGCACAAGCAGGTTCTTCCTGTTTAACGTATGCAAATGGTTTATTGAGGTTAAATCGAGAGATTGATCTAAGTAGGAAATTGAGACCAAATCAAGAGATTGGTTCAATTAGATAATAACCATATGCTTGAGAAAGTATGAGATTATGGAACCCGTTAAACAAGGATAAAAGTAACTTTATAAATAAAGCTAACCTATCGCAACTAAAACTTATCGCATGCATCCTAAAGATAGGACACTGTGACCCAAAATACTGAGAAATAAAGTTATTATTCTAAGAGTTTTTGCATGAACGCATGACTCATGCACTACTTAAGGAAATGTTAGTGGACCTTTCTCAATCCTATTTAATCATTGATATTTTATTCATTCTCAACGCATACTGCTTCATTAGGTTCTTGCAGTTTTCATCACATCCATATCATCATCCATTCCACCATCAGTGTAAGTATTCTATTAGTTAGTAAACATCTTTTTCATCAGACACTTTCATCCCATACTCGAAAAACAACCTACTGCATCAAGATCAAACAATTATTTCTTCATTTTTTAGTCGTACATCCTTGTGATCAACCTTGGATCACATTGATAATATTCTAATTAGGCTTGCACTTGGGTCTATTTATTGAAAAGATTGTGTTTAGAGTAACATATTCATTTTATCTAGAAATTAGAGCATGACATAAAGAGAACATTCATCACATCTTTTAGAAAACACAATGCTTACCATTAGTATATGTGGATGAAATTTGTTTATCTACATTTCATTTGACCTCAGTCTTCAATTTCCCATCTCTCATATGCTTCAATTAATTGTGATCTAACACTTCATATTTTTCCTCTCTTATTCAATACCCTCTTATTGTCTTTTTTTCATTCTCCAATCTCTAAAACTAACCGCTCTAATCAAGACATATAGACTATAGCAAGAAGAAATAAAAATAATAAAATCATCCATGGATCTTAGGACTTAGATATTTTAACAAAGTTGTATGTTAGTAGTTGAACGTGAGTTAATGTGTTCGAGTGAAACAAAAAAATATAGACACGTTAAGAATTCTAATCATAATTTTGAGAAAAACCGATGAGAGGAAAAAAAAAGAAAATATGTAAATGACCAAATTTGTAGCGATGAAGATTTTGTTGATCGTCTTTCAAGTTCAAATTTTTCGATTTGTTATGGTCAACTAAGAGGGTTTTGCACGATCAAAGATGATATTATTTTTTTCAAACCTTCTTGTATTTTGGAATTCATTGTTTTACTTAGTTTTTAGGGACATTTTCTATTTGGAGACTTTGTAGGATATTGTGGAATTTTATGTTTTAACTCAAAGTGTTGGGTCATGTTTGGTTGCTCATAAAATTAATGTAAGAATTGAACAAATAAGAAAAAAAAATGAGAGCATCAATATGGAAAAAAAAAAAAAAGGTATCTTTGTTTTCAAATTGGTTGTTTCCCAACTCAATATAACTTCAAAGAAATTAATTGTTTAGGTGTTGGAATTTCTTATATTTAAGTTTGGGCATGTTCAATAATGAGACAAGACGTTTAAAAGGGGAGAAAAAAACAAAGAGGAGAAATAGGACAATTTTGCAGATGGATGGATGAAACAAGAGGATTAAGAGGGTATTGAAGAAATGAGGCATGAGAATGAAAAATTGGGAAGTGTTAGTTCATAAATTGAAGTAGATTAAAAATTAAATTCCATGTCTAATAGAACACTAAACTTTCACTATTATGCTTAGAAGAGTCGTGAATTTTATTTTTTTAAAAAAATCAAGTAGTTTAACGATCTATTGGATAGAAAATTAAAAATTCAGACATCTAACTAACATACACAAAATTAAAAATTTAAGAACTTTTTAAATACTTCTACAAATTTAAAGACTTGTTAAATATTAATTATTTATGAACGAATAAACATAAACCCAAAAATAAACCTATAATTTAACAACAAATCTTTTTAAAGGGCATTTGCAAAAGGGTAAAAACAAAGTACATTAATTAGGTTCGTAGCTACAAGTTCATTAATTGTTTCGGTGAATTATCTTATTTGAACAATCGAAACTTTGTGACTTAACATTTGTAAAAATGGCAAAAATGAAAACCAACTTACATACAAAGATGGCAAATACCCTCACCATTGATATTGACTGATATACTTGATAATGATATGCTTGACTGATATACTAGACATGTGTTACCAATCATGCACTTCTTTATATCGTTGATAAACGTGATACACTTGACTAAATACTTGGTATACTTGACAATTATGCACTTGACTGATAAATTGTTGATAAATTTATCAATCATTCACTTGTTTGTACTATTGATAAATTTAATACACTTGACTGATATACTTGATAATTGATAAATTTAATACACTTGATTTATATACTTGATAATTGATACAATTTACCAATGCAATGTTGATAAACTTGATAATGGTGCACTCTTTTATATATTGAAATACTTGTCTGATATAATATTGATAAACTTGATAACGATTCATTTGACTGAGAGTTGATATACCTTATAATGATACACTTTGATTTTTTTTTAAAAAAAACAAACTTATTTTTTCATGAACAAGCACCATTCCAAACCATTTGATGCACTTGACTGGTTGTCGCTTTTCCCTTTCTCTTTCTTTCTCTCTCTATCTTCCTTTCGCTCTCTATCAATTAATTAATTGTTCATGACAAATATGGAATTAAAAAAAAATTAAAAATTCATATTTAAATTTTTTTTTATCATATTTACAAAATATCAAATACGTGTACACAACTACCAAGTAACATATTCAAATTATTACCAGGCAGATTCCATTTTTTAATAAAAAAAAAAAAAACAATTTTCTTTTCAAGAGTACAAACGTGGAAGGCATAGAATGATAAACAATAAACAATAATAATAATAATAAGTGGCAGAGAGACTTAAATAGGATGGTCAATCGTTAATAAAAGCAACAACAGAATACAGAACTGCCATAACTCTTCACATATCAAAATCAATCATTTCCCTTCCACAAAAACTCTCTCTGAATCTCGAAAATGGCGAACGGATGTGAGATCTGCTGCGAGATTCTCATCGCCATCCTCATTCCTCCTCTAGGAGTTTGCCTCAAATTCGGCTGTTGCACGGTAAATCCTATTTCTTCTTCTTCTCGATGTAATTTCCCCCAATTTGAACTTTCGATGACCTAAAACAGCTCAAGAAACTTCTCTTCCCTGCGATCTGATCCAAATCAGACGATATCGATTTGGATTAGGTTTCTGGCTAATTTTGTGTGAAATTGGTGTAATTGTAGGTGGAATTTTGTCTGTGTTTGATTTTGACTCTTCTCGGTTACATTCCGGGGATCATTTACGCACTCTACGCAATCGTCTTCGTCGATCGTGACCAGTTCTTTGATGAGTACAGACGTCCGCTCTATGCGCCGGCGTCGACAGTGTAGTTTGAATTTCTTGATCTCGGTTTTAACTTTTGGAATAAGGTTTTTCAAATTGGTTCTTCGATCTTATGTAGTTTTTGGATAATGGATTGGCTTTGATCTACTTAGATTTGTGAGGCTTTCTCTTTCTTGATTTGATTGGATTTGGATTTTGTTTAGAGTGTATGGATGTGTGGTTATGAACTTACATAGAACAACTAAGAACTTTTGAATAATGTGGGTGACAATTTTAAAAGTTAGAAGAATGGGTGAAAGGCTAAATTTAAGTTGTTAGTATTTATTAACATTTTCATTCTAATGTTTGAAAACATATCACATATTATATTTTCTTATATAAAAATTATTATTAATATTTAGCTAATTTCTAAAAAATAATTTTGAAAGACTAAATTTAAGATCCCTTGAAAGTATAAAAGTTTGTTGGAGTCTTTCAAAACTATTTTTCTAGAAATTAACTAAATAATAATAATAATTTTCATGTAAGAAAATATAATAGGTGGATATGTTTTCAAACTTTAAAATGAAAATATTAATAAAAAATAGCAATAAATGAGTAGTGAGGATAAATTTTAGATTTTTTTAAAGTACAAAAGTTTATTAAGCATTTGAAAATACGTGAATTAAGACTGAACAAACTTTAGAGTTAAAATGGTGTTTTGATTAAAAAAAAAACATTTGTTAAAATGTTATTTTAGGTTATATTTCATTTTAGTTTCCTTTCCATTGTCTTATTTTCTTATATGTGAAAAAAAATCTTAAAATTTAGTATTATATTTTATTTTAGTTTCCTTTCCATTGTCTAATCTTAGACTCTATATTTTCAAGAAATCTTAATTTAGTATATATATTTTCAAAATAAATATTAAATTTAAGATTTTTTTTCACATATAAAAAAATGAGATAACTTATTTACAAATATAATAAAATGATAAACATCTCAAAAATATTTTAAGTAATTTTGTTATTTAAAATAATTATCCTTAAGTTTAATCATTCAAATCAATTTTTAATCAAAATTGATTAAATAATAATAATAATAATATATATATATTATGAAGAAAACATTGTGAGTTTTATTCACAATGTATAAGAAAATGCCAATAAAAACTTACTATTTTTTTATAAAAAAATTAACTACATATTAAATGGATTGATTATAATATTTATTGAAAGTATAAGGATTAAAATTAGACATTTAAAAATATGTAGATTAAAATGAAATAAAGTAGTGATAATCATTGGTCGGTTGACATCGGTTTTAGGCTTAGATCAATGCTAACCATTGACATTTGGTTTGTTGTCGATTTTAGCAAAGGTGGTAACGTCTATCGGTTGACTTGATTTTTCGGTATTTTTTTACTCACTCCTAAAATAAAGTTTAAACTAAGAAGATTAAAATGATATTTTGATTAATTATAAGTGGAAAAAATAGTGTTTATTATTATTATTATTATTTAAAATAGTGATTTTAATTAAAAGTGAATTCGAACAAGTTTGTCGGCAATGGCGTTTGAATTGGTGTCCTTGTATGGATAGAAATAGTCAAGGTATCCGTTTTTAATGAAATTGTTACTAAAACCTTCATAATATGGGCAAACTTTAGCCATTGTTTTAAGGAAAAAAAAATTGTCGCTTGTAAAATAATTTTAAATTTACTTGAATAAAATAAAAAGACTAATCGCAAACTATCTTTTTAGTCATAAAGGTTTGAAGAGTAGGTATATTTAGTCCCGAGTTTTCAATATATAAATTTTTTATCCTTAACTTTTTAGAATAGTTGTATTTTATCGAGTTTTTCAAATATACCTTTTTAGACCCCAAATTTTTAAAAATAGGTTTAAAAGGCCCTGAACTATTTTTTATTTTCACTTTATATAATTATATAGAATTTTGAACTGCAAAAATGTATTTAAAAAATAATTTTAGAGAGAAGTGGTAATCTTTAAAAAATAATTTTTAATTTTAGATAATAACAAAAATGAATATTGGGACTTTTTCAAACCTATTTTTAAAAAGGATTAGAGAGGTATTTTTCAAAAACTTAGAGACCAAATGAACCTATTCTAAAAATTTGGAGATTGAAAAAGTATCTTTTAAAAACTTAATGACCAAACACACATATTCTCCAAAATTCAGTGACTAAAAAGATATTTTTCCAAAGGCTAAATTTAAAAAATGTGCTTGAACTTTATACTTTGTGTTATAGTATTCTTGAACTTTCAAAAGTTTCAAAAATACTCTTAAAGAGTTCAAAATAACTCTTACAATTAATTTTGAATGATCTTTTTTAGGCTTTGTTTGGTAACTATTTTGTTTTTTGTTTTTATTTTTAAAAATTAAGCTTATGGATACTATTTTGCCCTCCAAATTTCTTCGTTCGTTATCTACTTTTCACTAATGATTTAAAAAATCAAGTCAAATTTTGGGGGAAAAAAAAACAGCTTTCAAAAAATTATTTTTGTTATTGGAATTTGACTAAGAATTCAACCATTGTACTTAAGAAATATGCAAATCATTGTAAGAAATGTGGATGAAATAAGCTTAATTTTCAAAAATAAAAACAAATAACCAAATGGTTACCAAACGAAGTTTATGTTTTTTTTTTCAAAAATATCCTTAAAACTTTTCTTCTTCATTAAAAAAAAAAAAAAAAAAACCTTAACGGTAGAGAAAAGTTAAAAAAAAATGAGAGTATCTATATAAAATAAGAGGATATTTATACAATTTGTTTTAAAATTGATGTTTTTTGAACTCAAGAATGCTTCAAATAGATTGATCACTATATTAATGGTAGAAGTTCTTTATATATATAAGATTAAGAATGTTAATGCAAACTTTTTGAAAGTTCAAGTATATTTTTTAAATGAGTATAGACAATTTGTGTTCATATACTAACAATAAGAGTATTTTTAAACTTTAATGATACTTTTGAAACTTTTGAAAGTTTAAGGGTATTTTTTAAACAAAACACTAACGATTTCCATCCAAATCTAACGGTAAGAACAATGGCGGAGCTAAGAATTTGATATGTGAGGCACTATGTAATACAAAAAAATTATAAAGAAAAATGTAATGAAGTATTCATAACTTCATAAATTAACTAATTTAATATATATTACAACTGTCATCTACAAGATCTAACGTATCCAATAATTTTTTCTTTATATATACTATAAGGTAATCATTCATCCATTTATCTTTTTTTTTTATTACATAATCGAATCCTATTGATATATGTATGAACTAAAATTGAAAAGAGAGAATTTAAAATCAACCCAAAAGTGTAAAATCTAAGGCATGAGCCACGGTCTTAGGATAGGCACATGTGCTCCAATAGCTACTCCACAAGCAATTCTTAATAATTGTACTCTGTCTATCTATACATATATATATATATATACATATACATATACATATATATATATACATATACATATACATATATATACACATATACATATACATACATACATATATATATATACATATACATACATATACATATATATATATATACATATATACATATATATATATATATATATATATATATAGTATAATTAAATTTAAATTAAAAATTCAAAAATAGATAATTTGAGGGGCACGTGACCCTGGTCCCTATGTGGTTCCACTAATAGGTGAGAATATTTTTTTTTGAAGATGATGGATATTATCGAAATTTTGGAAAGTTAAAAGAGTATTTTTTTTACCAAATATAAAATTAAGGGTATATTATATAATATGGTCAAATAAAAATAATGAAAATGAAACAAAAAAAATAAAGCTAAGGATATTTAGCAAAATTATCAACAAATTGTTTAGATGTAAACCGCGTGGTAGGCCTTAAAAAGAGTAAATCGCAACATATGTTTGTTTTTTCTTTTGGGGTTAAAATATAATTTTACTCCGTTGTGTAACTATTTTTTTCTTTTTACTTCTCTATTTAAAAAATGTCAAACCTTAAATAACACTTTCATCTATTAGTTTTTACGAGTGTTTTCAAAATTCGAACTAAAATTTAAAAATTAAAAAAATAGTTTTCAAATATTTGTTTTTCATTTTTAATTTTGACAAGGAATTCAAATATTTACATAGAAAATACGAAAAACTATGATGAAGAAATTGTGAGAAAACAAGCACAAATTTTTAAAACTATAATTTTGTAAAAAAATTTGTATGCTTGTACTTCAAATAAATCTAAAAAACAAAATAGTCTCTTTTAACACTCCCTATTCACATGTTTTATTTTTAAAATGAAACAGTATCAGTATTATTTAACCAATTTTGATCAAAGTTAACTTAGAATGATTAAATTTAACATTTATTGAAAGTACATTAACTAAATTTGGGCAATCGAAAGAAAATTAAAGTCAAATCTAAAGTAAGATACTTAAATTATATTTTAACTTTTTTCCCCCTTAAAAAACACAATATCTCAATAATTGGTCTTGTTTGGTAATCATTTGATTTTTAAATTTTTGTTAAAAATTGTACTTGTTTTCTTACAACTTTTTACCATAGTTTTCATCTTTCTTACTAAACAAGTAAACATTTAAATTTTTAGCCAATTGAAAAAAAATAAGTTCTTTAAAAATACTTTGTTTATTATTATTATTTTTTCAAAATTTTCCTTAGTCTTTTAAAATATTCCTAAAAAGTAGATAACAAAATTAATCAATCGGATGTACATGAATGATAAAAATGTAAATAAAAGTGATCTAAGTGGAAGCATATACTGATAAGTAATAAAGCTTGAGAGTATTCCAAGTATTATATCCCACAAGACTAATATCTAGATTTTATTAAAATAATGTAAACAATGAAACTGATGGTAACTAGTTAAAATGGTTGATGATTGGTTTGAATATTGAATAATAATAGTAAACAATAATAAACACGGATTACAATCTAGTTTCAACCAAAAGAGACTTATGGCTTGGGCTATGCGGCCACATCAAGTCGACAATGATTCAATATAGATAGAAAACTTCTCCTATTTAGTCTTTTATCAAGTTTCTTTAGGAGTCTAAGTAGCTAGACCTATCTATAGCTAGCTCAATCTTAGACTATTTTCATGCAATTTCTATAACCTACCGTGTATCTTATCTCTATGCATATGTGACAATCCTATCTCTAGGATTTTAGTCCTATATTCCTTTGTGAAATCAATTTCTATCTTAACTTCTTAGCATTAAGACTCTATTAGTATGTTAAATTAAATTGTCAATTTAACTTAGCACGTTAACATTAAACTTAACAAAAGAAATGTAAGAGCCAAAATGACATGATGAGTTAGCATTTGCTCAAGCCACAAGTGTTGGGATTTATGTTCTAAAACCTCGTAGTTATATATTATTTGAAATATTGGTTAATTATTTTATATATGCAATAATCCATTAAAGAAAGATCCAAGGTTATTTTATGTAACTTAAACATGTATGTGTTTGACATACAAGTGAATCATGTTTAAGTGATATGTAGTATATGGATAAGGTTCGATTCCTTATCTTGGTAATATTATGGATACGACCGACTTTATAATTGTTACAATAGTTGTAAAGTGTTACAAATGATATGATCCCGATCATTCATGTGGAGACATGCGAGTGAAAGTATCTTATATAAAGAGTTTGTATATGACCAGACCGTGAAATGATTAGTCTCTCTATATAACACCCTTACTTGAAGAGACTTGGCAAAATAATGTATCTATTTAATTGTATCTTATACAATTAATTTGAATAATTTAAATTAAAATAAAATTAATTTGATTCTCATTAGTCCTTATTGAGTTAACGAGGGGACCTTATGGACCTATAGATTGAAACTCCAATAATACTTGATTAATTAATTAAACTCTTTAATTAAATTAATCAACTTTCATTAACTGTCGCTCATTCTAGTAAAGACTGACAGTTACACTCTTCACACTATAGATATAATTTTATGTTCATTCAACATAACCAATCAGCAGTGCGTTGACCCTTCACAAATTGCTCGTAAGTACAACTGGATCAAAATTACTATTTTACCCATGTAGTTACAGCTAACTTTTTAAGTATCACTGATCCCTTTAATGAACAATTAATTATAGTCCAACTATAATTGAACCCTTTTCAGGCCAAGAAAGGGTGTGACACCACATTGTTCAAGCCCCAAAATAAACCATTAAGGGAACAATTTATCTACTTACTCTAATGATGACATGCATAAATGCATGTCATCTTAGGCCTTTTACTTAGAATTATGAAGGTTGTAAAGCATGATATGCGGTAATTGTGCTAGGAATCCATGAGAAAAGTGAACTTGCATCATTCAACATAATGAATCTTGGCCAACCCATTATTATGCTATATTATGCGTTCAATATTCTATTTTTGCAGCTAACGCAGGAAGTGGATGCAAACGTAGAAACTAAACCACCCCATAGACGACCGCATGTGGAAAAACTCTCCATCACAAAGGCGAACACGTCGATCAACGCATGGATGTTGCGGTAATCAGTCGTATGCGTCCATTACATGGGAGTTGCACTCGTCAAGCAATTGTGGCCATCGTGTAGAGTTGCGATATTAAGTGAATGCGGTCACTGTATGATTGCGGCTACTCGATAATCAACGTAAGGTTGGTGGAATGAACGCATCAACGCATCTACCTTGAGAAAATCAAAAGCTGATGTTGACATTTCACCTACCCAGCCATTAGCGGCAGAGATTCAGAAAAGGACTAACACACCAAATGTCAGACTCAGAGCAGTCCATTAATGCTGTCGGCGATCCAAGCTCTATGAATAGAAGCCGATGAGCAGAAATTCAACTAGTCTGGGGATTATCCCTGCAACCCAAACAAATGCGTGAGAAGACGCTTGAGAGTTCTTCATCTTCTTCATCCATTCCGAGTGATGACCGGAGCCTTTGACCGGAGCTAGATCTAGGGAAATTCAGCTTTACCACCCATCCATGGCACCACCGGTAGCCTTGATGCACATTCGCTGGAAGCAAGTCTTTGCTTCCAGCCAGTTATTTCATTTTTCTTTCTTTTCTTATATTGTATTGTATGACATTTTGTGATTAAGGAATTAATACAATTTGTTTTTAATGCATTTCTCTATCTCCTTCGACTCCATCTCTATCTTCTTTGCCTAGCATTCTTACTTTCATTGCAATACTTAGTGAGATTGTTTGGGTATCAGATACTTAGTCATGTGGATTAGGGATATGAAGCATGTAATAACCCACCGAGAGGTGTGCGTTGCGTGAGTGTGTGAGTAACCTTATTTGCTTAGTGTGAAGCTGCGGCAACGCCTGTGCTTGTCTATGAGTAAAGTCAGCAACAACCAACTGTCCAGGAGGGTAAGTGGTTAGTCGCATTAAGCAATGTATGCATTGTTCACTAGAGATAGGAATAATCATAGGTCAGCCAAGTTCATGCGGTTACCTTGTCCTATGAGCGCATCATTCATCATTTAGGCATACTTAGGAGAGTAGTCTAAAACTCAAATCTAAGACTCGGGAGAGCGGATTGGAACACATAGGTAAGAACGGGGAACTTAGAGATAAGCTTCATTTGCTAACCTGCATCGCATGCACCCTAGGAATAGGTATGATATTATGTGGTCGCTTTATTTGTGTGTGTGTCACTTTGTCATCGCATAAATAATAATAGAGGCTTATGTGTAGGTCCTATAGACATATCACATATATTCTAGCATTAGAAGCCGTAGTATTCGCACCGGGAGGTGGTTTACTATTGTATGTGTGTTACATGATTGCATGACTTGCGTTGACTAAGGTTACCCTTGCGGTCACTCTTAAAGGTTGCAATGAAATCATCTCTGTATTTTATCTATTTCTCCATTCATTTGTTTCATGTCAAGAGTTGTCATATCTCTACCTCTCATGCATATTCTCATTGTGTTGTCTGTTAGATAGGAGTAGAAGTAGGGTTAACTTAGCAACCTCCCTTCCATTCTTTTATTCAAACCGCCGCATGCACATTACTGCATTCATTTTACTACAAGTCCCTGAGTTCGACCTTGGATCACCTGAGAAACTTGCGTTCGCGTTATACTTGGCGTGAACGTAAGAAAAATTGTGACAGGACGCATGGTCATCTTATACATTTGTTAACGCATATTCATTCCAACGCATGACCATCGACGCATGATAATCAACGCATATCTTAAGAACATGCATCGAATATTGCGTCCAAGGGATTTTAGTTATCGAATATTTGACGTCTAATTTTCCGTCATCACCTAACAATAGGGAAGGAGTAAATTCCTTTTTGTGTAGTTGTGTTCCCAACTCATCAATCAGACGAATCCCCAAAATGGTAGGCCTATTGAGCCAGTGAATCTGGCTACTCTCACCCATAAAAATCAAAGGACTGGCCTCATAGGCACGAGTTCACAACTCACTTAGGATTAAGGTTAAGTCACCTATGGTCATCTTGATGAAATGTAAGTCTCTTCTAGCAACGATGTTATAAAGAGAGACTATTCATTTCGTGGTTTGGTCTTATACAAACTCTTTGTATAGGATACCCCTGCTCACATGTTTCCACATGAATAATCAGGATTAGCTTATTTATAGTACTTTACAACCATTGTAACAACTACAGAGCGGGTCGTATCCGTAGTGTCACCAGGATAAGTATTGGGTTTTATGTCCTAAAACTCGTCGTTTGTAAGCAATAGAACTTATTCTGAAAATTCAATAAGTTGTTATTAAATAGATGTTTTGCTTATTAGAAATCCAATAAACCTAAAAGTCCAAGGTTGGGTACCTTATTATGGTAACACTATTGGATGCGGCCTACTCGTAGTTGTTACAAAGAGTTGTAAAGTGCTACAAACAAAGTGATCCTAATTCATACATGTTATGACATGAGAAGTGGGGGCGTCTTCTGCAAAAGGGTTTGTACAAGATCGAACCATGCAATCAGTCACTCTTACTTTATAATGTTGTTTACTGTTTAAGATTGACTATTTCAAAGCGATGACCTAGGTAACTTAACCTTAATCTTGAGCTAACTGTGAACTCCTGTTTATTTGGGTTTATCCTTAGATTTGCATAGGTGAGGGTTGGTTCAAAAACGCCGGCTCAATAACCTCACATTTTAGGGGTAAGACCGGATAGATAGTTGAGGACATAGGGTGCAAAAAGGAATTCACTCCTACCCGTTTTTAGGGATAGTAGAGAAGTTGTTCCCTTAAGTGCTGATTATGGGTCTTGAACAAGGGGCCCCACTTTCTCATTGGCCCGAGAGGGACTTGGTTTGTTGATTTGATCACAAAATAATTGTTCATTAAACGATCAGTTGGACTTAAGGAACAATAGGTAATTTCGGGGGTAAAACAAAGATTTGACCCAGCTGTATCATGAACAACCTGTGAAGTGTTAACTTACTAATCATGGTTATATCGAGTGGACATAATATATCTACAGTGAGGGGAGTTCAACTATGTGCTTTAGTGGAGTGACCCATAAGTTAACGAATGGGGGTTAATTTGATCTAATGAGTTTAGCCAATTAATCTCGGATCGTTAGAGCCCATGGTCTGTAGGTCCGCAAGGTCCTCCTACTAGCTCTTAAATGGATTCGCTTTAGAGTAGCGTGATAAGTTAATTTGAAACGTTCAAATTAGAATTAAAGGAATTAATAATTATATGAGATATAATTATACATTTAATTTTAAGAATTAAACGGAATTGAAGAACTAATATTTAAATATGATTTAAATATATGAAGGTGATTTTGTGTAAAATTAATTTAATATTTGATATTAAATTAATTTGAATTATTTAAATTGTTTAAATAATTATTTATTAATTTATTAGAAAATTAATTTGTAAAATTAATAATTGTTATTTTTGAAATCAATTGTTTTTCTAAAATCAAATTTGGAATTTGAAAATTGAAAAATACACAAAATGAAAAAAATGGTATTTTCCATTACATCTTCATAGTTGCTCACCCATAACCCACCATCTTTAGGCTTCAATTACTCCAAGCATGAGCTACATCTTATGCAGCCATCTTCTTTGCATGATTGTCTACAATATATTGAGAAGATAGGAGTGGATTTAAGGCATGCAATTTGTAGAACTTTTTGCTGAAAAATTAATGTGAAGAAGGTGTTCTTCAAGTATGTTGCTGCTGTGAGTTATTCTCCAAATTCCCTTCATTCAAGCTTATTTTGGGTCCCATAACTCAATCTAGAGCACCAAGAGGGGAAGATCTTGAGGTGGTCTACAACTAGATTTGGTAGAATTTGTAGCTGGAAATCGAGATTTCAAGAGTTCTATAAAGGTATGACTTGAAACCCATTTATTTCTGCAATAACATGTTTTAGTTTTTGCCAAAATTAATAAATTAAAGTGCTTATTGATCCTTGTTGCTTCTGTTGCTTGCTGATACAATCCAACAATAAGGTACATAGCCTTATCCTTCAATAACCTTGGATCTTAGTTTATTGGTTTTTGGGTTCATGCAACTAAATGTCAAATAAAATACAACTTATTTTATTAGATAAATAATAAGTATGTACATAAACAATTACAAACTACAAGACCATGAGATTTAGGGTATCAACCCTAATAAAAAGAAGTTCAGTTCATCTATACAAATTCGAGCACATTTTTCATAGATTAAAATTGTAAAAGGTTTGCAAAGTTGTGATGTACATTTGAGAAATGTATTTTCACGATTAGGATCTTTGAGAACAAGGGTTTGATGCAGTATCATAACCCATGACTTTGAACAATGACAATATTCTTGTACATAAAAGAAAATGAAAAGTGGGTATTTATCTCTATTTGATACTGATATTTACTCATTATGAATGAGGTAGAAATCAGTATGAAAGTTTGACTATTTAACCAAGTTGAAATAATTGATTTGAAGTGTTTTTATATATTAAAAGTCCACATAAAAGATGTTTAGGACAAGATGTTAAATTTCTCTCATGCATCTTACGTTTACAAAGTAGTTGTTTAATGTTCGATAGAATGGTAACGTACTATTCTTCAATGAAGTTGATATTTCTAAGGGAAAAGTTTCCTAAGACACCTCAAGTGTGAGGCGATGTAAATCTTACATGAGACTTCATTAATATTTAATATACAATTGTTTAGTTAAATTAGCATGTCGATGGTATGAGCATAAAGTTTTAAAAATTAAAACTTTTGTATAATGAGACATTGGTGTATAAAATTTAAGATTTAATCTTTTATGGGATACACTGTATTATACTGAATTTAGAGAAATCCATGTTCTATCCTAGTGGGTGTAGATTGGACAATAAGGCAATATTTTTGCTTTTGAAGCAATAATTTGCATAGTTAAGTACATCCTTAAATATTTGAAAGTTGTTTCAGATATAACTTACTCTATCCATTTTATGAGATAATGTGGTGCAAGGACTAAGTCTGAGGACATATGTAAATACCAAGTATAGGGTATAGTTGAATCATTCTTGTAGAGATATTACTTGTAGTTTTATGTTAGTTGAATCAATGGTTGATTAATTTTATATTACTTGTGCAATAATCCATTAACATAAGATCCAAGGTTATCTGATGTAACTTAAATATTTATGTAGAGATATATAGGTGGATCATGTTTAAGTGATAATCTAAATGGTCTTTAGTATATGGATAAGATTGGGTGCCTTATCCCAGTAACACTACTAATACGACCTGCTTTGTAATTGTTAAAATTGTTGTAAAGTGCTACAAATGATCTGATCTTGATCATTCTTGTGGAGACATGTGAGCGGGGGTATCTTATTTAAAAGAGTTTGTATAAAGACCAGACACGAAATGTTAAGTCTCATTTTATAATGTCGTTTCTAGAAGAGACTTACATTTTACCAAGATAACCATAGATGACTTAATCTTAATCATTAGTGAGTCATGAACTCTTGCCTATGAGGGCGATCCTTTAATTTATATGAGTGAGAGTGGCTGATTCACCGACTTAATAAGCCTACCACTTTGGAGATTCGTCTGATTGAGGGGCTGGAAACACATATATTCAAGAAGGAATTCACTTCTTACATGTAGTTAGGAAGAAGATAAATTACTCCCATTAAGGCTGATTTCGGGGCTTGAACATGAAGGAGTAATAAAACACGCAATGGAAGACTTCAGAATTAATAGGCACTTAAATTACATTTAATTTAAGTTTTAAGCATGTTGTTCATATGATATTCATAAGAGGGTTTGAAACACATATTACCTTTGAAGATTTCCTCCATTAATTCAGCTGAAATCCACCAAGATAAAGCTTGAATCTTCAAGAGGACTACCCCCGACATCTTCTCCACTATGCTCATGCTGGAATGTGTGGTGGAAACACTTAAATCAAGTTGAATTGATGAAGAACAAGTGAGGGATGTGTAGGGTTTTTAGGTTTTCACTTCAACAAGTAAAACTCAGATTGCATTATGATCTTCAAGCATAGAGCTTCTATATATAGATAGAATTCATGCAAATAAACAGTGTTGCATGGAGAGCAGCTCCTCCTTGAATATCATTACAATTTTAATTGGAATTTGGTGATAATCCATCAACATATAGTTAGTGGATTTTTCCCAAAAAAATGGAAAAAAAACCCACTAACTTTGGAAATGATTTCAAAAAATCATTTTATTTAATTATTTACATTAGTTTTATAAAATCAATTCAAATATAATTAATTTAAATAAAACTAATTTTAATTAATTTTTTAATCAAAATAATATTAATTTAATTGTATATTTAAATTTTTAATCACCAATAAATTAATTTTATATTTAAATCATAATTTAAATATTAATTGATTTTCGAATTTCGTTTAATTTCAATTAAATTAAACGTTTTTAATTGTATCATATACAATCAATCGAAACCCCTAAAATTGAATTTGAACATTTCAAATTCATGCCCTAATTTCATACATCAATACTCAATTTGTTATTCCAATTTAAGAGCTAATAGAAGGACCTAATGGACCTACAGATCAGTATCTCCAACGATCTGTAATTAATTCATTAAAACTCTTTAATTGAATTAATTACTATTCGTTAACAATCAAGACACGCCACTATAGCTCGATAGTTGCACTCTCCTCACTGTAGATATATTTCTGTCCATATAAATCATAATCCGTAAGTTGATCCTTCACAGGTCGTTCGTAATTATAGTTGGGTCAAAATTACCATTTTACTTCTGTAAGTACATCTTGTTCTTTAAGTTCCCATTGACCCTCCAATGAACAATTTGATTCATAATACTACTTATGAATCATGTCCTTCTCTATCATGAGAAAGCGGGGCCCCGATTGTTCAAAACCTGGAATCAGAAACTTAAGGGAACAACCTATCTTTTAACCCTAAAATGGGTAGGAGTGTAATCCATCTTGCAGGTCTATGTCCCCAGCTATTTATCCGGTCTTATCCCTAAAATGGAAGGCTTATTGAGTAGTGTTGTTGGACTACTCTCACTCATGCAAATCAAAGGATAATCCCAAATAAACAGGAGTTCATAGCTAGCTCAGGATTAAGATCGAGTTATCCTAGGTTACTTTAGTATGAAATAGTCAATTTTAACAGTACATGGTCATTATAAAGAAAAGTGGCTATTTCGTGGTCCAGTCTATATGCAAACTCATTGCATAGGATGCCTTCACTCACATGTCTTTACATGAGTGATCTGTGGATCACATCATTTGTATTACCTATAAAAAATAGGTCGCATCCAATAGTGTTACTAGGATGAGATACACAATTTCATCCATATACTTATAGACCATTTAGGCTATATACTATTAACTTGGTCCTGTTTATGTGACCATACAAAATTAAAGTATTCATACTATAGTCATTGATATGTTTATTAGATTTTCATAATAGAATGCAAAATCAACAACTTTATTGAATAAAATACTCAATAATATTTTGTTGATAAATAGAATGATTAACACAAAATTTACGAACTGCGAGTTTTAGGACATTCCCAACAGAACAATGAGGCGCCTCACCCTCTCTTGGTTCGAGAGGGGTATGGTCATAGTTGGACTATAACTAATTGTTCATTAGAGGGATCAATGGTACTTAAGGAGCTAAATGTAATTACAGGGGTAAAACGGTGACCCAGTAGTACTTACAAGATATTTGTAAAGAGTCAACGCACTATTGATTGGTTATATCCAATGGATACATAAATGTATCTATAATGCGAAGAGTTCAATTGTCAGGCTTTAGTGGAGTGACCGGCAGTTAATGAATGTTGATTAGTTTGATTAAGAGAGTTTAATCAATTAGTTTCGTATCATTGAAGCTTCAATCTATAGTTCCATAAGGTCCCTTTGTTAGCTCAATAAGGACTGATGGGAATCAAATTAATTTTGATGTCATTTGAATTATTCAAATTAATTAAAGGGAATTAATTGTATAAGATACAGTTAAATAGTGTATATTGATACATTATATAATATAATGTATGTTGCATTATGAGAGAAGTAAATATTTGAATATGAATTAAATATTAATTTGAATATGATTCATATTAAATTCAAATATAATTTTATGAGAGAAATAAATATTTGAATATTATTCATATAAAAACTATATATTGTAATTTAATGTGAATATTATTCATATTAAATTTATAGAGTTTTATGAGAGAAATAAATGTTTGAATATGATTCAAATATTAACTATATGAATATGACTCATATAGGAACTATATGTTAAAATTAATATGAATATGATTCATATTAAATTTATATATTTTATTGAGTGGTATTATAATTTGAATATGATTCAATTATTATTTATATGAATGTGATTCATATAAAAACTATAGGTTAAAATTAAAATGAATTTGATTTATATTAATACCTTAGGTTATTTGAGAGAACAATAAACTATAGTTTATGTTATATGTGATATAATATTAAATATAAGTTATATGTTATATGTGATGTAACATATAGTTTAAATATATATTAAAGTGGTTATATATATTAAATTCAAATTTAAAATTTGAATTTAATTATTTCAAATTTAATAAAGGGGAGGGAGTTACGACTACCTCATCCCTTAATCTCTCATTCTCTCACGTAACAAAGTGGAGAGAGAAAGTTCTCCCCCTTTCACTCACTCTCTGGTTTTTCTCCTTCTTTCTATGTTGTTTATAGAGAAGATTTTTTTTCTCTCAATTTTTTTCTCCTTCCCTCTTGAAACTTATGTGCAAGCCCACGACTCTGCACAATTCATGTCCTTAAGAATAATGGGGAAGACCTCGTGGTGGTGTTCGTTTGTAGTGTTCATGGGATTGGGAGAAGACGACGCAAATTGGAGAGGAATGAAAAGAATTGGTCTTCAATGGGTAAGTGATTTATTGATCTCATCCTCTCTAAGAAAGCTTTCTTAGGTTTATGTTTTTCCATGGTTTCCACCACTCTGAATTTTCTACTTTCCGTAAAACAAAATTTAGAGGTTAATGCATTCAATTGATCTGCGAGAAATTTTAATCCCTTCACCAAGTTCTAGGAATACAACCGAAATGAGAGAAACATCTTGGTGGTGACCAAATGGTTCTTGTTGACATAACAATTTGAATTATATAAAAGGATTCTCTAGGCTAAAGTGTGAGAGGATCTCCTAGACTGCCTAGGACTACAAAACATGTCTCTAGTGGGTTAGAACAAGTGAGAGAGCATGTTAGGTATAGATGTCCTATGATACATGTCTCATCGACTTTAGTACAAGTGAGAGATTGTTGAGATGTATGCCCCAAAGCCTTGTAGTTATATGTTATTTGAAATACTAGTTAACTATTTTATATATGCAATAATTAATTAAAGAATGATTTAAGGTTATTTTATGTAACTTAAACATGCATGTGGATGACATACAAGTGGATCATGTTTAAGTGATAACTTCAATGATATGTAGTATATGAATAAGGCTGGATATCTTATCCTGGTGACACTACGGATACGACTCACTTTGTAATTGTTACAATAGTTGTAAAATGTTACAAATGATATGATTTTGATCGTTCATGTGGAGACATGCGAGTAGGAATAATGGAATATCATATACAAAGAGTTTGTATAAGACTGGACTGCGAAATGGTTAGGTTTTCTTAATAACACTGTTACTTGAAGAGACTTACATTTCATTAGGATGACCATGAAGGATCTTATTGAAGGGCTCTTAAGCGGAAGTGGGATCGTTCCAAATCCCATTTTTACAGAGAAAAAATTTTTATAGAATAAACAAACAGATTATGCATTTATAAAATTAACTACAACATGCTCAACAACAAAAAGGAAATTTAGGATTTCATGAAACCTTACCTTTGAAGACTTTCTTCAAGAAATCCCTAGAATTGGAATTCACGTATAGAATGGAAGGTGGCCAATTAGACACGACCAGTTGGAGTCCTTGGTATTTTTTGGTGAGGATCAAGGAGGAGTGGGATTTGGTGAATTTGGATTGAGGGAAGGAGAATAAGAAAAGGTAAGAGGTATTTTCTCTCTTAGATTTTCCATAGAACTTTTCTCCCACACTGTTTTTTTTTCTTTTCTGGCTTGCAGGTTGAAGATGAAGACACTGCAAATAACCAAGTACCATAAACCACCCACTTACAACTCCCCCTTATTCAAATTAAATTAATTTCAAAAATAAAATTAATTTATTTAAATTATAATTATATATATATATATATGATAACTAACTTATCATATAATATATTAAAATATATTTTATATCAAATATAACATATAACCTATAGTTTTAATATTGTATTTCATCTCACAAATGATATAATGTACTAAATACATTATAGTAATATATCACATATAATTAAAATAACTTAATTATATCATATATAATTAATTTTCTCAATTAATTTGAACAATTCAAATTAATCAACATACTGAGTCTCATTTAGTCCTATTGAGCTACCAAGAGGATCTCATGGACCTGTAGCTTGAAGCTCCAGTGGTACGTGAATAATTAATTAAATTATTCACCATCCGTTAACTGTCGGGCACTCCATTAAAGATCGACATCTGCACTCTTCATATTATAGATATATTTTTATGTCCATTAGATATAACCTATCAACAGTACTACGACCCTTCACAAATTGCTCGTAAGTACAATTAGACCAAAATTATCATTTTGCCCTTATAGTTATATCTAACTCCTTAAGTACCATTGATCCCTCTAATGAGCAATAAATCATAGTCCAACTATGACTAAACCTTTCTCGGGCCAGAAGAAGTGTGAAACCACATTGTTCAAGCCCTAGAATCAACCCTTAAGGGAGCAATTTATCTACTTACACCGACCTTGAGGAATGAGTGAATTCCTTCTTGTGTAGCTGTGTTCCCAAGTCTCCAATCAAACGAATCCCCAAAATAGTAGGCTTATTGAGTCACCGATCTGGCTACCCTCACCCATGCAAATCAAAGGACTGCCCTCATAGGCAGGTGTTCATAACTCACTCAGAATTCAGATCATGTTACCTATAGTCATCCTGGTGAAATGTAAGCCTTTATTATGAACGACGTTATATAATGAGACTAAACATTTCGTGGTTCGGTCTTATACAAACTTCTTTGTATAGAATATCCCCGCTCATATGTCTACACATGAATGATTAGAATTATATCATTTGTTGCACTTTACAACAATTGTAACGCCTACAAAACGGGCCATACTCGTTGTGTCACCAAGATAAGGTACCCAGCCTTATCCATCTACTACATACCATTTAGGTTATCACTCAAACATGATCCACCCGTATGTCTCTACATACATGTTTAAGCTACAAGATAACCTTGGATGTTAGTTTATTGGTTTGTGGTTAATGTAACTAATTTTGAAATAAAACATCATATATTTTATTAAATAAATAATAAGTTTGTACAAATTATAGAACCCTACGAGATTTAGGGCATCCTCAAACACCTTGGTTGTGAGGGCCTTAGGTGTCCCACAAGCCGCTATATACTCAGCTTCCATCATGGAGTTAGCAATACACCCTTGTTTGGTGCTTTTCCAGACTACTGCCTCTCCGTTAAGAGTGAACACTGATCCTAATGTGGATTTCATAGAATCCTTATCAGTCTGAAAATCAGAGTCTGTGTATCCAGTAAGGATGAGATCCTTAGAACCATACACGAGCATGTAGTCCTTTGTTCTCTATAGATACTTGAGGATATTCGTAATGGTGGTCCAATGATCAAATCTTGAATTAGACTGATATCTACTAACTATCTCCATTGCATAGCAGATTTCAGGTCTCGTACATAACATCGCATATATCAGGTTGCCTACATTCGATGCATAGGGGATCCGTCTCAGTTCCTTAACCTATTGAGGTGTCTTAGAACACTGTTCCTTAGACAATGTAACTTCGTGCCTGAAAGGTAGTAAGCCTTTCTTGGAGTTCTGCATCGAATACTTGGCAAGTATCTTGTTAATATATGATGCTTGAGATAGAGCTAGCGTTTTATTCTTTCGATCTCTAGAGATTTGAATGCCTAGAACAAACTAAGCTTCTCCCAAATCTTTCATTTGGAATTGGGTCACTAGCCAGTTCTTAACTTCAGTCAGTAGACCTACGTCATTCCCAATGAGTAGGATATCGTCTACATATAACACTAAGAAAGTTACTGAATTGTTAATGATCCTCTTGTATACACAAGGTTCATCAACATTTTAAAAAAAGCCACAAGATTTGATCACAGTATCAAACCTTAAGTTTCAAGAACGAAAAGCTTGCTTCAGTCCATAAGTGGATAGATTAAGCCTGTAAACCTTTTGCTCTTGACCTTAGGTTATGAATCCCTCAGGCTGCTCCATATAGATGGTCTTCTCAAGATTATCATTCAGAAAAGAAGTATTTACATCCATTTGCCAATTCTCATAGTCATAATATGAGGCAATGGACAAGAGTATCCGGATAGACTTCAACATGGAAACAAGTGAGAAAGTCTCCTCATAGTCAACTTCTTCAACCTGGGTATAACCCTTTGCCATCAGACTAGCCTTGAAGGTTTGCTCCTCCCCGTCAACACCTTGTTTTCTCTTGTAGATCCATATGCAACCTATAGGTTTAATCCCATCAGGTAGACCGATCCCAAAAAGAATTGAAATACATCGATTCCATTTCAAGATCCATAGCTTTGATCCACTCATCTTTGTCAACATCCTCCATTGCCTTCTTGTAAGACAATGGATCCTCAATATCTCCATCAACTACCATAGCTAGGATTTTAGTTAAACCTATGTAACGGACAAGTGGGTTCACAACCCTCCTACTGCTTCAGGTTCTCTCAACACTTAAGGTGGATTTGACCCACTAGATGACCCAAGCTCAATAACTTCTGTCAAGGTGTTAGGTTCTTCAACAACACTTGTTGTAGATTGAGTAGTTTCCTTGGAAAGTTCATTCAATAAATTTTACTGCAGGGCCTATACTCCCTTATGGTCTTCTTCAAGAAAAGTCGAAACAAACACTTTGTTTTCTTTAGGATCAAAGAAATAACCACCTCTGGGTAGCTTACATTTGGCACAATTTTGAATGAGGTTCCAGTTTCTTAGGATTTTCCTCAAGCGCATGTGTAGGCAACCCCATATTCTGAAATGATGTAAACTAGCTTTACGACCATTCCATAATTCCAAAGGTGTTCTAGCAACACTCTTGGATGTAGCGCAGATCAAGATGTACATTACAGTTTCTACTGCATAACCTCAAAACGAGTCAGATAAAGAAGCATAACTCATCGTAGACCGAACCATGTCCAACAGGATTCGATTTCTTCTTTCTGATACACCATTCTGCTGAGGTGTACCAGGTGCTGAGAGTTGGGATTTTATTCCATGTTCTATCATATAGTTCTTGAATATTAAATCCATAAACTCTCCATCTTGATCAAATCGAAATGTTTTAATCATTTTGTTTAATACATTTTCTACTTCAGCCTTGAATTCTTTGAACTTTTCAAAAGATTTAGACTTATGTTGCATTAAATAAACATACCCATATCTAGAATAATCATCAGTAAAGGTGATGAAATATTCATAACCTCCTCTTGCTTTGACATTCATTGGACTATAGAGATCTGAATGTACTAGCTCGAGAGGTTCTTTTGCTTTGTGACATTTTCCAGTAAAAGATCTTTTAGTCATTTTGCCTTCAAGATAAGACTCACACATAGATAAAGAATTTTCTTCTAACTCACTTAGAAGTCCATTCTTTACCAATCTCTCAATCCTATTGAGATTGATGTGTCCTAATCTTAGATGCCAAAATTGGACATTTTCTTTAGGAGAAATTTTAAGTCTTTTATGTTGAGTTACCGTAGTCTTAAACATTTCAGTGTTATAGAGTGCCTTAGTAGCTAACGGTCTTAGCACATGAAGGTTGTTGTCTAGTTTTTTAGAACAAATATCAACACCAATTTTGGAAATAAACACTTTATTAACAACGAAGTTGATAGCATAACTTTGTTCAAGCAAACACTTTACAGAAACAATGACCCTTTTTAAATCAGAAACTACATATAAATTTTCTAAAATAAGAAATTTTTTCTGTAAAGTCAACTGGAGACCTCCCAATGCCATAGCCAAGACGTCATGCCCAGTTCCATCCCGCATCGTCATCTCACCAGCATCTAGTTGTCGCCAGAAACTAATTTCCTGAAATGAAGAAAAAATGTGGTTAGTGGCCCTAGAAACTATAATCCAAGTAGAATCATCATTCTCCACTAAGAAAGTTTCCAATACAAGTAAATCATATTTACCTTGCTTAGCCTTCTTCTTTTTTGTCAAGTATTTGGGGCAGTTCTTCTTCCAATGCCCATCTTGGTTGCAATGGAAACAAATTTCCTTTGCAGCCTTAACTAGCCTTCTGCCTCCTTGTGCAGCAACTACAGGGTTAGCTTTCCCCTCTCCCACCTTTCTTCTTCTTCCACTTTTTAGTGCCGGAGGAAGAAAGTACAGACTTAGTTCCAGAGGTTAAACCTCTGTGGAATTTCTTAAAAGATGAAGCAACATTTGCCTCACCTTACTTATTTTTGGTTTTATGCAAGGATTGGAAGGTCTGTAACTCATTGAGCAAGGTGGTCAGTTGTAACCAATCCTGTTAAAAAAAAACATCACTACGAAAGTGGAGGAAACTTTTAGGTAAAGATTCAAAAAAAAAAAAAAAAGCTAACATGATTGGCTTCATCAATGCTAGACCCATTCATCTTCACCACATCATGTTGAGAACATATTCCCAAACAGATGCCCCTTCTTCTATACATGCATTGAAGATGTATTTCAGAGCGTCATGCCTAAACTGTGTGGACGGTTGTCATTCCCCTCAGGGACTCCATGATCTCATGGGACGTGAGCATGGGCTCATGCTTCTTGGCCAAGACTTTGGCAAGACTAGCCAAGATATACGCTTGGGCCTTTTTGTTTGCCCTTGTCCAGCGCTTGTATGCCTCTCGAATGTTTCAAGGATCATTTGGAGCATGAATGGGAGGATAATCCTCCATCAGGACAAATCGAAGATCATCATGTTGGATTTTATGTCCTAAAACTCGTAGTTTGTAAATTAATAAACATATTCATATTTTATGTATAAAACTGACTATTTTGTTAATTGAGGTAACTTAATCTTAATCCTAAGCTAACTATGAACTCCTGTTTACTCGGAATTATCCTTAGATCTGCATAGGTGAGGGCAACTCATCATTGTTGGCCCAATAAGCCTCCCATTTTAGGGGTAAGATCAAGTGGATAGCTGGGAACATAGGGTGGAAGATGGAATTCACTCCTACCCGTTATAGGGATAGTAGATAGGTTGTTCCCTTTAGTACTAAATCTAGGTCTTGAACAAAGAGCCCCACCCTCTCCTTGGCCCGAAAGGGGTTCGGTTTATAGGTTGGACCTTAAACCAATTGTTCATTAAAGAATCAGTGGAACTTAAGGAACAAGATGTAGTCTTGGAGGTAAAACGATTTTTATGACCCAGCCGAGATTACGAATAACCTGTGAAGGATTAGCTTACAAATCATGGTTATATCAAATGGACACAGATATATCTACAGTGAGGGGAGTGCAACTACGGGACTTTAATGGAATGACCCATTAGTTAACAAATATTGATTAATTAGGTTAAAGAGTTTTATTGGTTAAACTCGGATTGTTGGAGCCCATGATCTGTAGGTTCATTAGGTTCCCCTACTAGCTCATATGGAAAAAACTTAGAACAGTATGATAGAATAATTCGAATTATTCGAAATAGGTGAAGAGAGAGAAACCGACAAGTATATGTGATATAGTGGTCGGGTTCTCAGTTTAGAGATACAGCTTTAATATTTAAATATGATTTAAATATCAAGAATATGAATATGTTCATATTCAGAAGCTTGGAAATAATGAAAATGGTCAAAGATATAAAAAGTCAAAGAGTTGACTTTTGACTTTGAAAAGTCAAACTTTGACCGACCTTATATTCAAATGTAATTTGAATTTCGAGAAAATGAATGCGGATTCATGCTCGGGAGGTCAAAATTAGTCTAACACGGAAAAAAAATCATAAAAACTCAAAATGTTGACTTTTTGGTCAAAGTTTGACTTTGACCAAATGACTATTTTGCCCTTTGACTAAAGTTAGTGAGAAAATCCAAACTTTTGTTGGATAATTCCACTAACAAAATAGTAGGCTAAGTATTGACTTATAGTGGAGACATTAAGCCCACTTAGATAGTGGATTCTAGGTGTTGGGTTTTTATGGATTTATTTCATGCAAATGTTGAATGGTTTTTCTATAAAATGGGCTTTCAATTACGGATGAAAAAAATTTGGCAATTTTTCCAAAACTGTTTTCTAAATTTGGGCTGGAAAAATCACTACTTTGTGAAAAAAAGAAAAAAACCCAAACCTAACCCAAGATTCCATCTTACTTTCCATCTCTTTTCTCTCTCTCAAGTTTCTTCATCCACCAGGTCCCATAATCCAGTTCTGAGTCCAGAGGATAGTAGGTCAACTCTAGTGATGGTTCGAAAGAGTTCGGGTCGAGATTTAGCGAGGAAAAACAGTTTTCGAGAGCTTTAAAGGTTGTATGCTGTCCATTTTAATTCACTGTTTTCCCTACTTTTTGCATGCTATTTTCCTTTAAATTAAAAGCAATTAGAGTGTAATTAGGTCTTTATTCCGCTGCGCATGTCTCGTGTTCCATCACATCAATGATCAAAATTGGGTTGATCGTATTTTTTCAAGATGTAAAGTTTTCGCCAGTTAATTTATCAGCGACAAGCAAGTTTAGAGTAGCCATTGTAATAAAAATTTCTTGAACTATACAAATTATTTATAATTAGTTTACTTGCATTAAACTACTAAGAGTAGTTTTTAGCAAAATAGTTTAAGTGATAACTATGATGTTTTAGTGAGGCAGGACAAAAGTCACCTTAGGGTGATCAAGTGCTCCTTCACTAAAATGAGACATTCTCAACTATTAGACAAAAACAACACCTTGTCACTGCAACTAACAGTCGCCATTGTTCGATCTAGAGTTTGTTAACTTTCTTAACAATTCTTGTAAGCGTAACCCTCTCATTTTAGGTTCTAGAGTTTCACCCCCAATGAGCCAACTGTAGGGAAAAATCGATTGGGACATGAAACTAACATAACCTTATCCATTTCTGGAGATTGAATAAAGCGTCATGCATAACTGCCATCCTTTAGGGGGACACCCATGATGCCATGAGGCGATGCATGAAACTTTACTTCAACCTAATGAGAGAGATCGAGGAATGTGTTATCACATGTCCCACTCCTACTTACTATAAACACTCTCTCCATTTACCTTGATATTGATCTATATAAATGCCACCCGTAGAAGGACACCCATGGTGCCTCGAGGCCGAGTATAGATCTCACGATGTGAACTTTAAGGGAGAAACGTGGAGAGGATGAAATGAAGTATCATATACCCCATTTTTCTCCCACTGAGCATCTTACCTAGGGTTAATTAACTTAGAAAAATCCGGCTACTGATTTTTAATTAAGTGATTGTTTAATTTGCCCAAAAACAACACTTGTCTTTGGATAGTTAAACAATTTTGATTAAGGTCTATTAACCTCTTTAATAGACTTCAATTGAACTTGCATGCATGTAACAAATCTATCTAATTCACCTTTCCATGCAGGATTCCAAGTAGGGGTGCGACATTTCCGTCATCTAAAGTACCCCAACCTAGACAAAACCCGCCTTAGAAAAAATGTCCCTTATAGATATATTTGTTACATATTTAATCTTTTATTGAGAATCAATTTAATCCTATTAAACCGATTAAAAGATTAAACTAAGATTTCTAAGTTTATTAGAAATACGATTTTAGGTCTATCTCAATCATATTTTAAAACAATTTAAAATGATGATTTAACCTAAGGTTTGCATGCAACTCTTAATTATTGATTTTAATTCTAATTTCATTTAGTTATGACAATAATAAATAACTAAAACAATTAAAATATTCATTGCATGCTTGACATACATGAGTTAATCATAACATTTATAAATTAACTTAAGGTAGTGTCATGCTTCATGCAATTTCAATTCATTACTAACATATAAAATAATTATATAATAAAGTAATGAATCAAACTAAAGCATACATCCATACATTCATTCAACCATATATTATAACAATTATAATATAAATGATGCATGAATATGCTATAAATGCATGCATACACTCAAATACAGACTATTGCACATAATTATGCCCAAAATAGGGGCCTTTACAAACCAATTTGGAAATGAATAAGCCATAAAACTAAGCATCATATCCCCAAAACATACATTAACAAACCACATTCATTATTAAAAAATCCATTCATCACATGAATTATGTGTTGAGGATGATGCCCTAAACTCTCGTTGGGTCTTGTAGTTTGTAAACACCCGTATTGAACAAACTCTTGTGATGTAATAATATAAGATATTTTCTTCACTGTTGTCTATGAAACATGAGATGTTTTATTTGCTTTACCACAAACCAATAAACTAAGATCCCTGGTTATGTGGAGACATACAAGTGGATCATGCCTTAAATGATAACCAAAATGGTCTGTAGTATATGGATATAGGAGGGAAACCTTATTCTGGTGACACTACAGATGCAAACCGCTTTGTAGATAGTTACAAGTGTTGTGACATGTTATAGATGGTCTAATCCTGATCATTCATGTGGAGACATGCGAGCAGGGCTGTCCTAGACAAAGGAGTTTGTATAAGACTGGACCACGAAATGTATAGTCTCGTTATATAACGTCGTTCATGACAGAGACTTCACTTCACTAGGATGATCATAGGTAACATGACCTTAATCTTGAATGAGTTAGGAACTCCTGCCTTTGAGGGCGGTCCTTTGATTTTCATGGGTGCGAGTGGACGAGTGGCTAGAATGCCAATTCAAACCTACTACATTGGGGATTGGTCTAATTGGGGAGCTGGGAACTCAGCTACACAAGATGGAATTCATTCATTCCCTGAAGCAGGGGTAAGTAGATAGATTGCTCCCTTAAGGGCTGATTCCGAGACTTGACTGATGTGGAGCCACATACCTTCTCATGGCCTAAGAGGTGTCCACTCATAGTAGGACTATGATTTATTATTCATTAGAGGGATCACTTGTACTTAAGAAGTTAGATGTAACTATAGGGGCAAAATAGTAAATTGGCCCAGCTGTACTTACGAGCATCTGTGAAGGGTTATCGTACTGTTAACTGGTTATATACGATGGACACAGAAATATATCTGTGGTGAGAAGAGTAAAGTTATCAGTCTTTAGTGGAGTGTCCGACAGTTAATAGAGAGTGGATCTCGTGACTAAAGAGTTTAGTCAGCTATTCACGTACCGTTGGAGCTTCAATCTACAGGTCCATAAGGTCCCCTTTGGTAGCTCAATGGATTCAAGTTGAGAATCAGTTTTTGGATCACTTTGAGGTGTTCAAATTGACAAGAAGGAGTTTGATTATATATGATATGATTAAAATGGTTCAGTTATATATGATATAATTGACATGATGTATGAGATACATTAATTGGAGGAAATTTGATGTAAATATGATTTATATCAAGTAAAGGAGAAAAGGACTATGGTTTAAATATTGCATATGATGTGATATTTGATAACTTGTAGAAATACAAGTTATTTATACTATTTTATTTAGATATTGCGGCCAAAAGAAAGGAAAGTTGCGTCAATTGTATGGAAATTAGCTAAGAAATGCAAGAATTATAAATTGTTGTCAATACACCCACTGACACCATTGCAATGGTAGAAAAGAATATTTCAAGTCTGTTTTGCAGGAAATCAAGTTACCACATGCGTTCAAGGCTCAAGATAAAAAGAACAACGCATCTACGTCACATTGTGCCCATCATTCAGGAATGAATAGACGATCAATGCAATGATGGCGCATGCGACAATCGATCAAGAGCTAAGCAATCAATGCATTCTTAACCGCATGCGGTAATAAAAAAACACCGCATGCGGGCAAACAATTGAAGATGTAAAGAGCAATGCAAAAGCGGAGAATTCTAACGCATGTACAGCTAACCGATGTGCATTTCTGAAGGGATTGATTGCATAGCAGAAGGAATATTCACTCCACCATTTCTGGAACTGCCATAATAATACAGTGGGGACCACAATGCAGAGAGTCAAAGTTGAGCCTATAAATAGCTCCAGCCATTCCACTGAAAAGATATGCTTGAATACAGAGAAAAATGTATATACTGATATGAGAGAGAGACTGATTGAGCGACTAATCAGAGTAGATCAGGGAAGATTTAAGAGACAAGGCCGAGAGGTGAGTCTCAGGGCAAGAATCCTTCCGATCCCCGCCGTTGAAGCTCTGTACGAAGGTCACTTCTACCGGAAGAGCAAGCGTGAGAGGGAAGCTCTTCTCTTCATCCACTCCATACGCCGACAAGCAATTCCACCGTCCAGATCTGTGTCAAGACGTTGACACTCTTCTGTATTTTTTTCTATCTCTTTTCATCACTTGTACTCATCTTCTTAAATCTCTATCATTCACACCATGTATCAGACGCTTAATTCTATAATTAAATGTTATGATCATTTTCATCTCCATCTCTTTGCCTATTTCCGTTCATCCATATTTCACCTTCTCCACGATGTTTTCATAATCCCTTGGATAATTAGCAATAATTAAGCAAATGAATTAATTGGGTTACAGAAATAATTATGCTTAGTCAAAGCATGCTAGACGACATCTTCACTTGTGAGAGCAGAAGTGAAGATGCCATTCTGCCTATCGAGAGAGGGTTGGAAGAATGCGTTCACTAAAACGAGAAGTACTTCCAGAGATGGAAGCAACCTTACGTTCAACACGTTCATACCTGTTTCACCATAGAGATATGGGAACGTGGCCGATCACCAAGAGGTGTACGCCAAGGGAAAGCGGAACCTTAATTGTATCTTTAACGCAATTAACAAACTTATGATATTTGTACTAATTATTCTTTCTCTTTATGATTCAACCATTAAGCCTTGTCATCACATACAACGATCCTTTGTGTAAACTTCATAGTCAGTCTCGAACTCAGCATCATGTATATCATGTATCTTGTATCTTGCATCACATTACCTTACGTTTATTTTTATCGCACTTTATTTAATTAACGCAACTTTAGTTTATCCGCGCAATTTTACTTTACCGCAATTTACTTTTTTTGTAAAAACACATAATCTTTATTAATTGTAAAAACTGGTCACATATATCACGAATGTAACACATTAACGACAACAATCCATGTGTTCGACCTCAGATTACTCTGAGAAAGTTGCGTTGGAATTATATTTGGTTTCAGCGCAAGACAACTTGTGACAACGAATAGAATACTACAAGCATTTCATTAATAACGCATACATCTAGAAGTAGTATCGCGTAAAATGTGCATGAGTAGCAGCACAACCCTAAGATTACATTTTTCATTACAAGTTTATAGCGCCGTTGCCAGGGATTGGTAACGGTTAGTGTTGAGTACATTTGTAGTATGTGCAGGACAGATCTCTTTGTATTGGCTGTTTATCGCGAAGAGCAGTCTGACGGCTTATGAGTACTGGAGTGATCCAGAAATTCTAAGCTGACCCAGAGATCAGGTGTATTTTTCGCACAGGAGCACATCAGAACCAAATTAAGCACTGGAACTTCAAGACCTAGATTGATGAAAAAAATAAAATAGAATAAAATAATAATAAAACAATCAACACTCGGTATGCTTTACGATGATGGGTGCATCTTGTACCAACAAGATACACTTTGCGTTCTTCCAATTTAAATGCATTGTGTTGAGGAGTGTGTTGCGCTCGTACGTGTTTTTTGTCCGTCCTTAGAAAAAATGCACTATGTAGTGTTGAGCTGGTAGAAGTATCATGCGCCCGTCCTCTAGAAATGCGTTGAGTTAAGGGGTGTGTTATGGGGATACATGCATTATTGCCCGTCCTCTGCAAAGATGCATTTGCGTTGATGGACTCATTGCGTTAATTCTTCACCTTGCGCCCATTCGAATAAAACACTAAAGATAATTCTTTTTGCAAACTGAGAAGTATAATCGTTTCGTCTTCCAAGGAAATATAATTTAGCAGACGAAAGGACGTCCTTCTTTAATGATTCATAAATGTGAGGAGTGCAAACGGCAGGCTTTTTTAGTAGCTCGAGGCCTGCCACTACAGAATTTGTATTGGGCCCATCAAGGCCCAAACTATAAATTTCATCTCCTCCGTCTGTGAGTCCATTTGATCTCATTTGCAAACAAAAACCCTAGAGCACTCTGCATACCAGATTGTTTCCCTCTTCTTAAAACCCTAAAGAATTTTCAGTTTTCTTTTACTCCGGCATTGATGGCAGACCAATCTTCTCAGCCATCTTCTTCACCCTCATCACCTTCGAAAGCCAAACTTTCTATGCGAGAGGCGGCATTCCTTACAACCAGTCGTCGTCTCACCGCCCAGCCACATACCATCCCTCGAGTCGCCGGAAGACCCCGACGAAATCCCTTAGTAGCCAGGCCACTCTAGTTCAAAAGGGGGTAGAGTTTTGAAAGCACCCCACTCCCAACATTCTCCTCTGAGAGTGAAAAGAAGAGACAAGACGATAAAAAGGTGTTTGGAAGCATTCTCAGCAACTTGGAGAAAAGAGGAGTACTGCCCGAAGCTAGGGTTGTGAACCAACCACTGCCTTCGGAGGAGGCGATGGAGGAAGAGTCAAGGAGAAGCGTTCTGGCCATCTTGGATCCTAAGGAAACTACTAATGCAGAATCCTATGAGGGACCCATCAGGGTCGCTTTGGAGGAAGCAGCCGGAAGTGGCTGAGGAGAAGAAGAAGAGAAAAGAGAAGAGAGCTGAAGAATATGAGTAAGCCCATCGAAGCAAAGCAGAGAAGAAGACTGAAAAAGATGACGAGCCAAGCTGAAAAAGAAGAAAGAAATGAGTGAAAGAAAAGAAAGCAAGCGGGAGGAAAGGCGCCTGAAGAAGGAGGAAGAGAGGAGAAAGAGAGCTGCAAGCCCAGAGCTGGACGGAGAATCCACCTCCGTGAGGGAGGACAAGGGGGAATCAGCACAATTAAGAGAATCGGCGCAATCTGCAACACCGAAAATGGTTGCAACTGACGAAGAAAAAGATGTAGATGTCACCCCCTTGACACGACGTCGCAAGAAGAATGCACCGCAAGAGTCATCAGTTGGCCCACCAATTTTGATAGTCATTAGAAGAACAGAAAAGGAGAAGAAATGAGGAGGAAGACTGATTTCTTTGAAGTCGATTGTAAATGATTTGTTGATTCATGATTGTAATTTGGAATAGTCTTGTTCCGCTGCTCATGGAAATCTTGTTTCCGATTTCCCTCACCATACATCTTCTCATGGCCCCAGAGGTGTCTACTCATAGTAGGACTATGATGTATTGTTCATTAGAGAAATCAGTGGTACTTAAGAAGTTAGATGTAACTACAGGGGTAAAACAGTAAATTGGCCCAATTGTATTTACAAGCGATTTAGAGGACCTAGGAGATGAACACCGCACGAACGCTTCACACGAACGACATCGCGCTCGTCCCCAGCGACACGAACAGCCTCCAGAAAACCTCGACGATGTCAAGTTGAGTCTGACACTATCAACAAGGCGACCTTGGTATTCTCGGTGTGAGAATCCAGAGGGTGCACTCTGTTCGTACTTGGTATGAGGAAGACGAACGGAGGAAAGAACGATCGCTTACACGACTGGGCAAGTGGGAGATGGCTGAGACCTATCGTATAGATCGATGCCCAATCGTTTAGATAAAGCTATGCGATCATCTAGCAAAATCTATGCTATCATTTAGCTCGGTCTGTTGCATACAGACACTATATGATCGTTTACCTTGGGCCAACGATCGTCTAGCAAAGCTATCCGATCGTTTAGTAAACATTGCACGACCATTTAGCTCACACCTCCACGATCGTTTAGCTCGCCCAGCCGTCGTGTAATCAATATGTATTTACTTGACGAATTTCGTGAGTTTCTTTATGCGAAGAGAAAACTCAAAATCCTTTTCAAACTTTTGTGAAAACTTCTTTTCAAAATAGGAAAACTACTTTTCTTTTAAACTCACGGTTACCATGATCCAATAACCACCCACTACTTTGGTTATTTAAAAGAAAAAGTATTAATTATCTAAAAATTAATATTATTATAAACATAAATGATAACCAACTTATCATACTATTAATATTTCATCTCATGAAACATATAAACCATAGTTCTTTTTCTATTCCATGGCACTTAATGTAAATCTCATTTATATCAATCCTCCACAGATGTATCTTATACATCATATCAATTATATTATATATAATCAAAATACCTCTTGTCAATTTGAACATTTCAAATCAATACCAAGAACTGATCCTCAACAGGATCCAAGCTACCAAGGGGACCTCATGGATCTGTAGATCCGAAGCTCCAATGGTACGTGAATAACTGACTAAACTTTTTAGTCACGAGATCCACCATCCATTAACTTTCAGGCACTCCACTAAAGACCGACAGCTGAACTCTCCTTACTACAGATATATTATGTGTCCATCTTAACTAATCAGCAGTACGACAACCTTTCATAGATCGCTCGTAAGTACAGCTCGGCCAATAACCGTTATTCCTCTATAGTTACATTTATCTCCTTAAGTACCACTGATCCCTCTAATGAATATAAGTCATAGTCCTACTATGACTGATTCTTCTCTTCCAAAGAGAAGCTATGGCCATTATGTTCAAGCCCTGGAATCATCCCTTAAGGGAGCAATCTCTTTACTTGTCCCTGCTTCGGGAAAGGAGTGAATTCCATCTTGTGGATTGAGTTCCCAACTCCCAGATCAGACAAGTCCCCAAAAAGGTAGGCATGTTGAGTTGGCAATCTAGCCACTCTCACCCATACTAATCAAAGGACCGCCCTCAAAGACAGGAGTTCCCAAAACACTCAGGATTTAGATCGTGTCACCTAGGGTCGTTTAGATGAGATGTAAGTCTCCAGTATCAATGGTGTTATATACAAAGTCTAGTCATCTCGTGGTCCAAGTCTTATACAAACTCTTTGTATAGGACACCCCCGCTCCACGTCTCCACATGAATGGTCAGGATCTACCATCTGTAGTAGTTTACAACACTTGTAAACCTCTACAAAGCGGGTCGTATCCGTAGTCTCACCAGGATCAGGTATCTCACCTTAATCCTTATACTACAGACCGATTTAGGTTATCACTTAAAGCATGATCCACTTGTGTATCACATATACATGCTTAAGTTCACATAAGATAACTAAGGAGTTTTGTTTATTGGATATGAGTAAATGCCAGAATTAATAAAACTTATTTTACTCATTGAACAATGTGTATCTTTACAAAACAACAAGACTCCAGAAGCAATAGGACCCTAATCCCAACATATGGCGACATATCGTTCAAGTCCCAAAATCAGCCCTTAAGGGAGCAATTTATCTACTTACCCCTACTTCGGGGAAGGAGTGAAATCCATCTTGTGTAGCTGAGTTCTCAGCTCCCTAATCAGACGAATCTCCAAAATGGTAGGCATGTTGAGTTGGCAATCTGGCCACTCTAACCCATACTAATCAAAGGACCGCCCTCAAAGGCAAGAGTTTCCAAAACACTCAGGATTGAGGTCGTGTAACCTATGGTTGTTTAGGTGAGATGTAAGTCTCCAGTATCAACGGCGTTATATATAGAATCTAGTCATCTCGTGGTCTAGTCTTATACAAACTCTTTGTATAGGACACCCCTGTTCGCATGTCTCCACATGAATGGTCAGGATCTACCATCTGTAGTAGTTTACAACACTTGCAAACTCCTAATAAGCGGGCCATATCTGTAGTGTCACCAGGATCAGGTATCCCACATTAATTCTTATACTATAGACCTATTTAGGTTATCACTTAAGGCATGAACCACTTGTATATCTCATATACATGCTTAAGTTTACATAAGATAACCATGGAGCTTTGTTTATTGGATATGAGTAAATGTCAGAATGAAATAACACTTATTTTATTCATAAACAATGTGTATAATTACAAACAACGAGACTCTGAAAGAATTAAGACATTAATCCCAACAATCTCCCGCTTGTCCTAATGCTTCGGGAGACTAATGTACAATACAATATAAAATACATGTACAATATACAATAAACTAGGGCATATCCCAGTATCATCTTCCACTTGCCCTAGACAAGATGTTGCATGTCCCACAAACTCAGACTTTCCAGGTGACCCTCGAACACTTTAGTCGTGAAAGCCTTTGTAAAGGGATCGGCAACGTTGTGCTCCGGCACGATCTACGTGACTATCACATCACCGTGATGCAAAATCTCCCTGATCAAGTGATATTTTCACTCTATATGCTTGCCTTGACGATGACTCCCAGACTTCTTCGAATTTTCCACAGCCCCGCTGTTATCAGAATAGAGAGTGATAGGAAAATCCATATTTGGAACAACTTCCAAATCTGAAAGGAATTTCCTCAGCCAAACAGCCTCCTTAGCTGCTTCACAAGCTACTACATATTCGGCTTCCATAGTGGAGTCTGCGATGCATTCTTTCTTGATGCTTCGCCATACTACAACCCTTCCATTCAAAGTGAACACTGACCCTAATGTCGATTTGCGAGAATTTCTATCGATCTGAAAGTCAAAGTCTGTGTATCCTATAAGGATCAGATCCTCATCTCCATACACGAGCATGTAGTCCCTCGTTCTCCGAAGATACTTGAGGATCATCTTGACCGTCGTCTAGTGATCAAATCTTGGATTGGACTAATATCGACTGATAATCCATACTGCATAACAAATGTCAATTCTGGTACACAACATTGCATACATTAAGCTTCCAACAGCTGAAGCATAGGGAATCCATGTCATCTCCTCAACTTCTTGAGGTGTCTTAGGACATTTATCCATAGACAAAATGATTCCATGCCTGAAAGGTAACAAACCCCTCTTGGAATCCTGCATCCTGTAACTTATCAACATTTGATCAATGTACGATATCTGAGACAACACTAACATTTTGTTCTTATGATCCCGAAAGATCTGGATCGCTAGAACATACTGTACCTCACCCAAATCTTTCATTTGGAACTGGGCAGCTAGCCATTTCTTAATGTCATTTAGATACTCTATATCATTCCCAATGAGTAAGATACCATCTACATACAGTACCAGGAAAGCTCAATAGGTCTTACCTCATTAGATGGATCAACAAGCTCTCAAACGTTATTGAAGTACATAGACTCTATTTCCTGGTTCATGGCTTTAATCCATTCATCCTTGTCAACATCCTCCATTTCTTTCTTAAAAGACAATGAATCCTCGACCCCATCATTAGAAATGATGTTTTGGGCTTTAGTCAAACCCATCTCCCACTATGTCGAGGTAGTCTCAACTCTTGAATTGGTTGACTAGATGCACAGACCTTAACAACTCTTGTTGATCTGTCGGCCTGTTCAATAACTCTTGTTGAACCCTCAGTAGTTTCAGTTTCAGTAGAAATCTCATGTAAAACGAGCTTACTTCGTGGCTTATGATCCTTCATATGGTCTTCTTCCAAGAAGATAGCATTTGTAGAAACAAACACTTTATTCTCACTCGGATCATAGAAGTATCCACCTCTCGTTTCCTTCGATAGTCTACAAAGAGGCAAACCTTCATACGCAGATCCAACTTCTTCGAGTTAGTCACAAACACATGTGCCAGACAACCCAAATCCTGAAGTGGCATAAACTACTTTTACAGCCTCTCTACAACTCAAAAGGTATTTCAGAAACACTTTTCGAGGGAACGTTGTTCAGGATATAGCATGCAGTCTCCACTGCAAACCCCAAAACGAGTCTAGAAGATTGGAATAACTCATCGTAAACCAAACAATGTTCAACAAGGTTATGTTTCTCTTTTCTAATACACCATTCTATTGTGGTGTAGCTAGGACCGAAAGTTGGGATGCAATCCCATGTTCTATCATATAGTTCTAGAATTTGAGGTCCATATACTCTCCACCACGATCAGATCATAGTGTTTTTATCTTCTTACCTAACAAGTTTTCAACTTCAGCCTTGTAATCCTAGAACTTGTCAAGGGATTCAGACTTACATTGCATTAGATAGAGATACTCGTACCTTGAATAATCATCTATGAAAGAGATGAAATATTCATACCCACCTCTAGCCTTAACATTCATCGGACCACAGAGGTTAGAATGTACAAGCTCCAAGGCTTCCTTGGCTCTGTAAACTTTTCCAGTAAAAGGTCGTTTGGTCATCTTGTCTTCGAGACATGATTCACACACCGGAAAGGAGTATTCTTCTAAACTCTATAGAAGTTCACTTTTCACCAACTACTCAATCCTATTGAGGTTGATGTTACCTAACCTTAGAAGCTAAAGATGGTCGTTTTCCTTAGGAAAAACCTTTGGTGTTTTATTTGTTGTTGTCGTACCAAACATTTCAGTGTTAAACAAGGCTTTTATGACTAATGGTCTCAGTACATATAAGTTACTTTCCATTGAATCAAAACCAATCTTCATTCCATTCCCGAAGATAAAAACTTTATTCTCAGAAAAAGAGACGGTATACCCTTGTTCAATGAGACAAAAAATCGAGATTAAGTTCCTCTTAATATGAGGAACTACTAAAACATTATCCAATAACAGATAATGTTTCTTGTCAACAAATAACTTCATCCTGCCTATAGCAATAGCTGAAACAACCTCACCAGTACCGATTCTAAAAGTCATCTCTCCCTATGGCAATGTTTGCTAGGAACTGAATCCCTAGTAAGAGGAACTAATATGATTGGAAGCACCTGAATCAAGGATCCAGACAAAATCATCATTCTCTACCAAACACGTCTCCAAGACCAATAAATTAGATTTATTGTCTTTTCTCCTCTTTTAGACAGTAGTGGGATCAGTGTCAGAAAAGCTGACACTACTGGTTTCGTCATCTATCCCTTTGTGCTCAAAAAGTAAGATCTGATGTTCAAACAAATCTTGCAACGAGTCCATGATCTCGCGTGCAATGACCATGTTCTCAACCCTTTTGGCCAAAACATCAGGTATGTTAGCCAAAATGTGAAGTCGGGCCAATGAATTAGCTTTCATCAACACCTCACATGCATTACGAACACTTCGCGGTGCATCAAGGGTCGGGACTTAAGGACACTCCTCAACCATGACAAATTCGAGGTCATTTACCACGAAATATGTTTTACACGACTCTTTCCACTATATGTAATCGGTCATATTAAAAGCACTAAGTAGAAATACTAACGAGTTGCTGAAAAGAAAAACATATTGACCTATGTTAGCTTTTAAGCAAATACCCATTGTAAAATAAACAACATCCAATAAGGTTTTAGCAAAACTAGTATGAACCCCATGTGACATCTAGTTTCGCAATGACGCTTCAAAGGTTTAGGACAAAAGCCACCGAAGGGAGGTCAATTATCCCTCCTCTGAATTGAGAAGTTCTCAACCAGTCATTAATAACAACTCTTGTTCCTATAACGACTAGCCATCATTGATTTGGTCAAGAGATCATTAACTTACTTAACAATCTCCCGTAAGTGTGACTCGCCATTTTAAGCCCTAGAGATCCACCCCAAGCAGCCAATCCGAAGGGAAAAAATATGATTGGGACAAAACCTAAATTGACCCTTCCAATTCTGGAGTTCACCTTGATCTTGACCAACTGCACAAAACTCGTCCGAAGAGAGATGCACGCAGGGCGCCACGAGGGAGTACAGAATGATCTCACAGTGTGAACCAATGACAGAGACCGTAGAACGTGTTGGAACACACCCTTCACCCACTACTATAAACACTCTCTCCATTAACCTTGATATTGACTCATGCAAACACCATCCGAAAGGGGATGCTCCCAGGGCACCACGAGGCCATGCATGAATCTTACGGTATGAACATTCAGGGAGAAACGTGAGTGGAATCATAGACATATCAGAGACATCTCTTCCTCCCACTGAGTATTTTATAACCTAGGGTTTAGTTTACTTAGAAAAAAGCACGGCTAAGGATTTTAACCAAGTGACTTTTTAGGTTTGCCCAAGAGTAACTTTTACCTTGGATAGTTAAAACAACTTTTGATCATCATCCATTAAACTCTTTAATGGAGTCATTGACCAATTGTCGCATGCTTGTAGAAAATCTATCTAATTCACCTTTCTAGGTAGGTTCCCAGGTAGGGTCATTTCGTTTTCGTCAGCTTAAGAACCCCAACCTAGATAAAACCCGCCTTAGACAAAAGGTCCCTTATAGATAGATTTAAAATAAATGTAATATTTTATGCCAATCAATTTAATCTTATTAAACCGATTTTAAAAGATTAATCTAGGTTACTAATCTCATTAGAACCAGTAAACTTACGTCTATCTCAATCTAATTTTAAAACCCTTTAAAAAAAACTAGTTCACCCTAAGTCCACATGCAACTCTTTCTTATCAATTTTAGTTATAATTTCCTTTATAACGCTTATAAACAGAAACAACCAAAACCACAATGCAAAACTAACACATAAAAAGCATTCATAACGATTATAAACAGCCTAAGTGTCATGCTCAATGCATTGTTCATTCATTGCTACTTCGTTTATAAAACGTTTATACAAAATAGCAATGAAACAAGCAAAACATACTTCCATATATTCTTATACAATAACGCTTATAATAAAAGGATGATGCATGAATATGCTCACTGCATGCAAAATATAACTCTTATATTCCATGATGCATGTGCATGCTTTCAAGTAATTTCTTCATGCAAGATTATAACATTTATAATACATGATGCATGAATAATTGCATAACCTAAGGTGGGTTTTAATCTATATGTCAAACACTTTGCCATATAAACACCATAAATCACACGTACAATAAACAAATGTTGATGAACCAAGTAAAATTGCCTCAAATCCTTAAAAGTAAAGCTAACTATTACAAAACCTAGGAGTCTCCAGTTCAAAAAGGCGAACCGGGTCTTGAACCGTCCGGACGAAACAACGCGTCTCCAACCATCGTGCACCAAACACCCCTGATTGTCTACACAAAAGAACAAACACTTTGCTCTATCGTTTGCCAGTGCTCCTAGAGCTAAACGATCGTTTAGCAACAATCATGTAACTTTTACTAAGCGATGAAGCACAAGGTACGCAATTGTCTAGCGTGCCATGCACAACACAAACCTTATACGATCGTCTAAATGACTACGATGCAGCAAAACACCATCCTCTAAACGTTCGCTGAGCGAGCACTAGGTAATGACTATGCGATGAGGCATGCTAACTACACAATTGTGTAGTGCGTGCCTTTTTCTAAACGATGAGCATCAAATGCTCTCACTACGATCGTCTACCTCCAGTGTTTACACGATTGGGCAACCAACGCTATGCGATAGAGTAAACGATTTACCAAGCTAAACGATTGTTTAGTAAATACTACAGGATCGTATAGAAAAATCTACACGATCATTTAGATAATCCCAACGATCATTTACTTGAGGCTACATGGCACGACCAACTATTGGTCTTCTTCTTCACTGAGAACCACATCTCCATGCTTCGAAACTTCATCACAAACGACTCGACTAACTCAAACTCTTTGAATTACAGACTCGATAGCGTGTTAATTATGCCCAAAAAACAGAAGGGCCCTTACAAATGAACACTTCGTAGTTGAAAGAAAGCTTTAAATAAAGGCAATTAAACCCATAAACATTCATCAACGCCATCCACAAATGTATTTAACACTTGAACACAAATGCAGAAAACCCACCACAACTATAAATTAAGTTCAAAACAGAATTGAAATTTGGAATATCAGAGCAACCTGACTCTGATACCAATTTAAGGAAATCGTGCATGAGTATTTCCATGAGCAGCAGAAGGATCTTTCCAAATTTCAATCGTATATGAACATTACAATTACAATCATAAACGGAAACATACGGTTATGAATAAAATATAAATTATAGCATGCTTTACTACATGATCAAGGGAAGAAATTAACAAACCTTTGAAGACTCATCTTCAAGTTCCTTGGTCACGAATGCTCACTCACAGCAACACACGAACGTTCGTCCAACACGATCACTACACTGCACAATCACAGCGAACTCGAACAAAGCGATCACCAAGGTCACGAACACCCCGAACACCACGAGCGACATCCACAGAACCTCAACTGTGTCGAGTTTAGTAAGACACCACCAACAAGGTCACCTCGGTATTCTCGATTTGAGAATCCAGATAGTGGGCTCTATGTGGACTTGGTTAGAGGTAGAAACTAGAGGAAGAGCAATCGTGTAAACGATTGAGCAAGTGGGAGAAGAAACAACCTATCATATAGGTCGATGCCCAATCGTTTAACAAAAGTTATGCGATCGTCTACCTGAGTGTCTATCGTGTAATAATGCTCCACGATTGTCTAGTCTCTCCAAGCTGTCGTTTTGTAAATCTGATTTACTTGACAACTATTTTGTGAGTAGTTTCCAAGATTGGAAATCTCAAATTCACCACTTACCAAAATTAGGAAAACATTTTTCCTTTTATCTCACGGTTACCATGAAACCACCAATAACCTCCCACTCAATTGGTTATTAGAGAAAAAGACATAATTATCCAATAATTAATATTATTATAAATATAAATGATAACCAACTTATCATACTATATTTATAACTTATAGTTTTTATATTTCATCTCATGAAACATACAAACCATAGCTCTTTTTCTATTCCATGGCACTTAATGTAAATCTCATTTACATTAATCCTCCACTAGATGTATCTCATGCACCATACCGATCATATCATATATAATCGAATTACCTCTTGTTAATTTGAACATTTCAAATCAACACCAAGAACTAATCCTCAACTTGAATCCATTGAGCTACCAAGGGGACCTTATGGACCTGTAGCTCGAAGCTCTAACCGTACGTGAATAACTGACTAAACTCTTTAATCACGGGATCCACCATCCGTTAACTACCAGGCACTCCACTAAAGACCGGCAGCTGAACTCTCCTTACTATAGATATATTATATGTTCATCTTAACCAATCAACAGTGCGATAACTCTTCACAGATCGCTCGTAAGTACAGCTCAGCCAATAACTGTTATGCCCTATAGTTACATCTAACTCCTTAAGTACCACGGATCCTTCTATGAACATAAGTCATAGTTTTACTATGACTGTGTCCTCTCTTTCAGAAAGAAGTTGTGGCCACTATGTTCAAACCCCGGAATCAACCCTTAGGGGAGCAATCTATCTACTTACCCCTGCTTCGGGGAAGGAGTAAATTCCATCTTGTGTATTGAGTTCCCAACTTCCAGTTCAGACAAGTTCCCAAAAAGGTAGGCATGTTGAGTTGGTAATCTGGCCACTCTCACTCATACTAATCAAAGGACCTCCCTCAAAGATAGAAGTTCCCAAAACACTCAGGATTTAGGTCGTGTCACCTAGGGTCATTTAGATGAGATGTAAGTCTCCAGTATCAACGGCGTTATATACAAAGTCTAGTCATCTCGTGG